>NC_049212.1:2457500-2797500 GCF_013347855.1 Anguilla anguilla
AAATGTGATAATGACTTATATATATGTGCGGCCTACATTCCCCCTTTGGAGTCACCGTACTACAATGAAAACTTTTTTGAAAATCTTCATAAAGAGATCACACATTACCAGGCCCAGGGTAATGTTCTATTGATTGGAGATTTGAATGCCAGAACAGGATCTGAGCCTGACATAGTAGATTCTACTGGAAATAGCCATATCTTCAGACAGGCCTCTCTATACTTCACTCCTACCGTTATTCCCAGAAATAATCCTGACCATATTTGTAACAAAAATGGGAAAGAGTTAGTGCATCTCTGTCGCTCCCTAGGTCTGTAAATGCTTAATGGCAGGATCAAAGGGGACACTTTAGGGAGGTTCACATATTGTTCAGCTCTTGGGACTAGTGTAGTTGACTATGCCATTACTGACATGGACCCCTCCTATATTAGTGCATTCACTGTCAGACCACAAACACCACTAACAGATCACTGTCAGATAAATGTATACCTAAAAAGAATTATAGAACAAATAGCAGAGTCTGAGCCCTGCAAACTGTACAGATTAAACAGGTCATATCGATGGGCTCCTGACAGTGAAGTCAAATTCAAAAAAGTGTAATCAGTTCACCTGAAACTACTAACATTATTAACACCTTTCTCTCAACAGAGGTCCAGCAATTAGGCATAAATATGGCTGTAACAAAAATTAATATATATCATAAATCAGCCAATAAAGCAGGTCTTACCAAAAACAGCTCTGCATCCAAACAGAGACTGAAAAAAGAAGAGTGGTTTGATGAGGACTGCAGAAATATCAGGAAAGAATTAAGACTGCTATCCAATCAAAAACACCGTCAGCCACTCAACACAGAAATGCGACAAAATTATGGTGAAAAACTAAAAGAGTACAAAAAGACCCTAAAGGAAAAGAAAAGGATACATTATAATCAAACACTACAAGAAATTGAAGACTCCATTGATCAAAATCAGTTCTGGAAAAAATGGAACAAATGAAAAAAAAAAACAGACAATTTGGCCTTACAAAATTGCAACATTTGAAAAAATCATTTTGAAAAACTTTATGAGCAAACTTCACCTAATAATCTAAATTATGAACAAAAACAAATCCAAGAAAAGTTGCAAATCCTTGAAGCAACTAATAAAAACTCAGAACCCACTTGATTACCAAATTACAATGAAAGAATTAGAAGACAACATTAAAAAGCTAAAACCTGGAAAAGCATGTGGACCTGACAGCATCAGGACAGAGATGCTTAAACACAGCACCCCTGAGCTGAGACCCTGCTCAAATTGTTCAATCTCGTTTTCCAAGCTGGCTGCTTTCCTGATATCTGGAATCAGGGGCTTATTTCCCCAATTTACAAGAGTGGAGACAAATTTGACCCTAATAACTACCGAGGCATCTGTGTGAGCAGCAATCTGGGGAAGATTTTCTGCAGCATTATCAATGCCAGAATGCTAGCCTTCCTTATGAAACACAATGTCTTGAGCAAAGGACAAATTGGCTTTCTACCAAAACATCGCACAACTGATTATGTCTACACCCTACACACCCTAATTGATCAACATGTACACCAAAAAAGCAAAGGTAAAATTTTTGCATGCTTTATAGATTTTAAAAAGGCTTTTGATTCTATTTGGCAAGAAGGACTATATTATAAAATTCTCCAAAGTGGTGTAGGGGGTAAAGTTTATGACATAATAAAATCTATTTATGTCAATAATAAATGTGGAGTAAAAATTGGGAATAAAAGAACAGATTTCTTCACTCAAGGACGAGGTGTTTTTCAGGGATGCAGCTTGTCACCAACGCTCTTTAATATCTATATTAATGAGTTAGCGGTGCTGTTGGAACAATCTGCTACCCCTGGTTTAACCCTAAACAACAAGGAAGTTAAATTCCTACTCTATGCGGATGACCTGGTGTTGCTGTCACCCACAGAACAAGGGCTACAGCAACATTTGGATTTACTGGTGCAATACACTCAGAACTGGGCACTGACAGTAAACTTTAAAAAATCTAAAATAATGATATTCCAGAAGAAACCCAGATCTCAGGAAACCAGACATGTGTTCACTCTAGGAAACACCGCACTAGAGCACTCCCTGTTCTATGATTACCTGGGGCTAAAAATAAGTGCCTCAGGAAACTTTGGTCTGGCAGTGAATACACTAAAAGAAAAAGCCTGCAGAGCCTTTCATGCAATTAGAAGAAAATTTAACAAAATAGACATACCAATTAGAATTTGGCTTAAAATCTTTGACAGTGTAATCCAACCAATTGCCTTATATGGAAGTGAAGTATGGGGTCCACTCAGTTATCATAACTACACTAGGTGGGACAAGCATCCTATAGAGGCCTTGCATGCAGAATTTTGCAGAACAATACTAAACATACAAAGGAAAACTCCCACCAATGCATGCAGGGCAGAATTAGGCAGATACCCATTAATAATTAACATTAAAAAAAGAGCACTTATATTTTGGATGCACCTCAAATCAAGTCCCCAAGACACAATGCAATTTCAAGCACTGAAAACCCAAGACCTGAAACCCAAAAAGAGTCCTCTCAGTCAGCTGGTCATGAGACTCACTAACCAAATAAAACTAAACACTGACCAAACCCAGACCAGCGCTGCTTTAAAACCAGAAATTAGAGTAAACCAAATAATTAAACAAACAAAAGATGCCTATCTGGAACACTGGAATAATGAAACCAAAACACAAAATAAACTTAATTGCTACTTGGCCCTAAATAGAGAATACAATTTGGCAGAGTATCTCTTCTCTGTCAGAGATACAAAGCAGAGACAAATCCTGACCAAGTACAGGCTCAGTGACCACACCTTAGCAATTGAAAAAGGAAGGCACAAAAAAACATGGCTACCCAAAGAAGAACGTATATGTGGTCACTGCAAGACAGGAGAGGTGGAGACAGAGATGCACTTCCTGTTATATTGTGAAAAATATTCACAGATAAGGGAAACATATTTTAATAAAATCCAAAATTCAACATTCCTAAACAAATTTCCCTCCCTAACAAATGACCAAAAGCTGCGAGTCCTATTAGGAGAAGGACCAACAGCCTCACTCGCAGCTAAATACGTTTTTGCTGTCACAGCCTGAGGGACAGTGGGTGAGCATCCAGCAAACATATGTATGTGTGTGTGTATATATGCATATGTGTTTGCAAGTATATGTATATGTATATGTGTGTGTATGCATATATGTGTGTGTGTGTGTGTGCGTATGTATGTATGTACATATATGTGTATATATATATGTATGCGTGTGTATGTGTGCATGTATATACATATATATGTCTATGTATATGCATATGTATGAGTATATATGGTACTCTTGATGAAAAAATACTTTTTTTTTTTCAATTAATTTAATTCCATTAACTTAATAGATAATAAGTATTGTTCCTGTCATTTATGCTGTTACTGTTGTTGCTGCTTGTCTTTTTTTTGATTATATATTCTTACTGTAGTTGATTGCTGTTGTCACTGCGCTTTGGCAATATGTATTTTTAAATATGTCATGCCAATAAAGCATTTGAATTTGAATTTGAATTTGAGAGAGAGAGAGAGAGAGAGCGTGAAAGCAGCGGCAGAAAGAGCCTTAGCGACAGAAAGGGCTGAAAAGCGTCCCCGTTGTGCTGTCTTGTTCTGGTTATTTCAGTTTGTTATATTACTACATTATTTTGTTACCTGGAATCCATGAGGGGGAAGGGAGAATAAGTTTGTTTCCTTTAATTATTTTCTATCAATAGTCTCTCTCGCTAAGCCCACAGTAAATGCCGGTGAAATCCGGATCTTTTCCCACAATTCCCTGCGTCCAACTCTTCGGTCCACAAAAGGGGTGTGTCACGGCGTGTGACTCTGCCTTTCACTTTCAACAAATTCACCATTTATTAGAAAATTGGTATTTGGTATTGGTGGAGCAGTAGATGCTGTAACAGTGTGTGACATCAGCTGAGAAGATCCAGGAGACAGCAGCACTGAGTCTCGATATACTTGTGGCAGTGCCTGCAGTGCAGCTGAAGCAGTTGGAATAGCTGTGGCTGACACAGCTGGTGGAGGAAACTCTGGCTGCCGAGGTGTGGAATGCTGAGGGTGAGCGGAAGGAAGGGTCTCAGCCTGGTCCATGTCAGAAGCCTGAGGAAGATGCAGGAAACTAGCAGGAGGTAATGGAACATCTGGACTGGCGGATTCAGGGTCAGCGGTGAGTAAGGTGGTGACACGTTTGGCTACCTCCCAGTCACTCTCTACTTTCTTCAAGCGACGGCTTCAGTTGTATGGTTAAAGATTCTTTAGCCTGGATAGCCTCCTGAAGACGTCGAGCTGGTGCATCTGGAACCGCCTTGTCCATATTATTTCATTAGCTGCACTCACTCCGGCTCGAAGGGCCAGTGTAGCAGAGTGTGTAAACCTTCACTTGGAGTTTACTGGTTGAGGAGGCTAATATGGACACGAATGACTCCGATTAGAGAATCTGGCTCCCGAGGAGTGATATATTTTATTCTCTACAAACATTTGCAATGCAATTGCCATTAAGACATAGAGATGGCAATTGCAAAATTTGGGAAAGTTTCCATAAATGCCTACCGCTCTCCCAGCGCACATGCCAAACAAAACCAGAAGGCTGTTTTATAGGAAAACCACGCCAGGACCCTAGGCACCACTGACATGCTTTCTCACAAGCATTGTCTAAACATTAGCGCAGCCAGCTTGAAGAGCAATGCATGAGGCAGGAAACTGACACAACGCTGTTAGCCAAAATAAATACAAACATGGCCAAGCTGGAAGATAAAATCATATCCAACAATCCCGCTGCAATTGTGAACGGCACGGCATTCAGTAGATTCTGCATGGGATTATGGGTCATAAAATTATGACAGGCAGACAGAGAATGAAAATAAACAGTGCAAAACTGAAACGGCAAATCACAATTTTGGCTATATTACAACTCCGCGAAATAAATATAACTTCTGCACTAATAACGCTACAAATTCATAAGAAATTGTCACATCCTGCTAAATAATTGGCACTTTTGATAGCCTAGAGACTATATTATCATCAACCCTTCTGTCATATGCAAATTATATAGTAGGCTAACTTGTGCCACCTATTTGTGTGAGGTTCCTGTAGGAATTCACATACAAAGCACAGTAGATTAAATATTTTTCACTAGGAGTCTGAAGTCGGAATCAGTCGCTGCATGACTCTCGTTCTCCTTCGCGGGAGTCAGGGAGAGAGCTATGAAGGAATCAATGAACAAATCCAGGAACAAATCCTTTTAGGGAACAGAGTCAAAGGATCTGTGACCCTGAAAGGACCTGTAACACCCACCACTACCAGGAATGGACAAATAGCATTTTGCTAATGCTGGCAGTCTAATGCCCTGACTTTCCACCAGTCAAGGAGATTTGTTTCTAATGAGGGAGAATCGACTTTCTAATCTGAAGTATAATCACCACCGTTAGGTTATTCATTGAAATGGTATATTGAAAATTAATTATTTAATCAATTAAATTGGTCAATCACCATTCTTATTAATGATTAATAGTTAATTGATTAACCGTTAACACCCCTAATTACTATACATAAAATGTTATATCAGGGAGGTCAAACCTATTTTGGCAATCTTTCCCAAAAACACATTTTGACAGTTTAATTTATATGCATAATGTCATAAATGCTACAGTATAGTCAAATCACAACATAAATCACTAACTTGCCAGAATATAATTAAATTTAGCCACTTCCCTCAGCATTTAATAACTGTCCTTGGAGGCAAGCAACATGAACCAATATTTAGTGGTGACCGTACAGTAAAACTAATATACTGTATGCATTTACTCACATATATTGTTATGGGATGGAAATTTAATGAAATATCTCAAAACGCTGTAGATGCCAAAATGTCTCCGTTTCAAACCATGGCTTCAAAATTCCATGGCAGTTGGGGACTCGTTTCGACCAGGCTTGTGTCCCCTTTTTCACCAAAATTTAAAAAACACCCATTTGAAAAACTAAAATGTTTTATACCACACTGTAGACAAGATCTAGGCAAAGATATATGTAGAAATATTGTTGTTAAATCTAAATTTAGCCAAAATATTTTTATACCACACTGTAGACAAGATCTAGGCAAAGATACATGTAAAAATATTGTTGTTAAATCTAGGATTAGCTGTCTAGCCATGTCAGTAAACATTCTATAGGGCCTCTTTCCCAGCATAACTTAAACAAATCATAAAGAGGATGATGTCAAGACATGGGTCACAATTTGAATAACATTTCATTTCAGCAATACCAAATCCCTTCTGGGGCTATTTTGAATAAGACGGTTAGCGGCGCTTTTGTTGTGCCATTTTGCTTCTGAAATGGCTGCACAATTCCCTCAGTCCCTCAGGATGCTGGCAGCTGTAACTTTTTAGGCCACCTAAATATACGAATGTATGAATAAACAATAACCAATTAACATCTAAGACATTTCACAGTGAGTTTTTCTTGTGATGAAATATGTAAAAATGCCTTCAAATATGGTTAGATTTTTTATAATGGCCCCACTGATTTTTGTGAAGCATTAAGTGTAGGCACAAATGCTTGTAAACAGTCAAATTAGCCTAATTTCTGGTTCTAAAGTTTCTGGTTCTGAACTGTGAACACAGTTCTTAGCCCCTTAGCGCACATGCCAATCCTTGCCCCTTTAGGGGGTACCCTATTTAAAGCTTTATAACTCCAGGTGTGACCACAGAGACTTGAAAAATGGCTTAAATGAAGCAAGACATTTGTACAATTTACAATACTAATGCAGTCTAGTTTATATTCATAATTTTGGAATAAATAAAGTGCCACAAATGCAATTGTCTAGACAAAAAATCAAAAGTGAATTTGCACTTTTTTAGTTTGCAATGAAATACTGAGTGATTGCATGTATACAACAGGTTAAACTATACATGTGCTGGATCAAAAACTTCTTGACCACAAGTTCATAAAATACAAGGGTGGATATGTAGAATTACTATAGATGTATGAAGCAAAAACTAAGCAGTGTACCCAGCGTCTCCAAATCTATCCAAAATGTCTAAATTATGCATTGCTGTAAATCACAACATATTCACGTATTTCACTACAAATCAACTGTTTTGACTCAAGAAACTCACTGTTGCATCATTTTCAAGTGGGAATTACAAGCTTTCAGTCAGCACAGTGGTCTAAAATATCAAGGGGTCCAGAAACATATCCAGAATCTCTCCAAAAATTAATAAAATGCATTTTGCCCATTATAAAGCATATAAATGAGCCCCTTATGAAGTTTAAGATGAAACATTGCTATCAGATTAAAACATAATGCAAAAAAAATTGTCACACAATGCGGTACAGTACCTAAATGTGTAATAATTAACTTGTATGTATTTCTATACTCTGTACTCTCGTATGTTTTCTTGTATGGGGATGGGACGACATGAAAACAATTTTCAACTGTCCACCACATTTTGGCAATGTTCCAACTCTCACGTCATCACTCTTGCATGCTTCACAAAAAAACTATTACACTACTAACTAATGCTTACATTAGTGTGAAATATCCACATTATATAATACCACTAACCTATTTAAAGACACTCAATTTAAAAAATAATGTATACCGAAATATTTTGAGCAGTAATACCTACATAGCAAAGATGAAATCTTATCTATGTTCAGTAGATGGAGACAGAGACAGTACCGTCTCCATAGAAAACGCTATGAAATGCTATTCATAAAGCAAAATTAGACATGTTATACATCGTTAGAAAGCTTATACTCTCACCTACTGAATAAATGAATTGTCAATCAAGCCGGACTGTACTAAAAGGGCGACAATGCCGTAAACAACACGTGGTATTACGCACAGCTATTTTGGAAGGTACCCAGGCATCACAAATGCGCGTATATTTCTCGAACGGATTGTCCAAGACAATATATGACCACTCAGTCTCAAAAGGGACATCTCTACGTGTAAAACCAATGGTAAGGTTGTATATTTATTCAATATTTAGTCCCAGATATTGACTGAAGAATGACATGGTATAACTTTTAAAAACCTTTTCTTGTTTATTTCGTTATTCAGTGAGCAGCGTTTTCACTGCTGTATTGGCATATCTTAGGGCTATTGTCGGGTTTATCTTGTTGCTATGACGGAATACGATTTTTAGTGGTGAAAGAATATTTTTATGAGTGCCAACATAGACAATATTGTCCATTATGTCATGGGTGGGGGGTGTAGTTGTAGATGAGACTGCAGGGAGGGGGTGCGTGTTAAATGAACGACCAGAGCGACAATGGTGGCACTGCGAAACTCCGTATTCGGCATAGTCGTCGTGTATCGTCTACTAATTAAACTAAAACAACGTGTTTCTGTTTTTAACTCATACTTTGGTTGCAGTAGCACCGAATCTCTGATTTCAGTAATCTCGGCATGCCGGCATGCCGACCACTAGGGGCTTTGAGCTAAGAGGTTAAATTATTTAATAGCTTTATCTACTCCGATTTTGCATACTTCATTGTTAAACGTCCTGTTAAAGTGAGCCCAGATGCAAATTCTGTTTTATGTTTGTGTGGAACGCCCATTGGGATGGCAGGTATACCATCCCGCCAAGTTACGCCTTGGCGGGGGCATGCCCCATACCTATACAGCACCGAGAGTTTGGCACTTTTCAGGGTTCCCCACAGAAATAACCACAACAGCCACAGACACTCAGCCCTTAAAAACATTAAATTCTGTACATTCTGACCCCATTTCAACAGACAGAATTGATAAACAACTTCACATGTCCACACAATAAAGCCCCAAACTAAGGGGATTTTGCGTTTTCTCCTTCTTCTTCTTCTTCTTCTTCTCATTCTTATTTTTCCTGCCGCCTATCCCACTAACAACATGTCTCCCCATTGGACATTTCACTGACACCAGCCAAATCTGCACCTACACGACCCAATCAAAAAAGCGCATACACACGCAAAATACCCGTACATTTTTACTCTGAAACATTTCCCGTTCAAACAGCTAGTCCGCCTGTGGCCTAGTGGGTAAGGTTACAGTCTTGGGAACATGGGGTCGTAGGTTCAAGCCCAGCTTGGAACACGTTTCTTTAACTTGCTTCGACCCTCACTAATAATTGTCTACTACTTCTTAATTATTGCTTTTGCACTATATCTACCCGCCGTTCACTGTTCAGTTATCAACCGGCTACAATATTGCTAAGATACATGCATTATGACTTACCGTCTGTACGTTCAGTTATTGACCGGCTACAATATTAAATGGACTGCATTTATATAGCGCTTTTATCCAAAGCGCTTTACAATTGATGCCTCATTTGCCAGAGCAGTTGGGGATTAGGGGTTAGGTGTCTTGCTCAAGGACACTTCGACACGCCCAGGGCGGGGTTTGAACCAGCAACCCTCCGACTGCCAGACAATCGGTCTTACCTCCTGAGCTATGTCGCCCCTATATTGCTAAGCCATATGGATTCAACGGAAGCTCTTCTGTGTTTACTGGCTTGTGTTCTTCTTTAAAACCACCGGCAGGTTCGCTAATGATATTTCACGCATTGCATAGCTATGGCATTAGCTAACGAAGTCACAGACTGGTAAACCTCACTCACTCACGGCCACCCATATGCATTTCATGACGCAAATGTACTCCTTTTATTTAAAAGTTACACCAGTTCACCACTGTGCCATTTCTACTAACTATATTTCTTCACTTGGCTACCGTACAAAACCTTAATATCAGCAAACGCCACGTTTCTACATTCATGTTACCTCGCCCTGTTCTCTATCTAGCCACATAGGCTACACACAATTACTACGTATGTACGTTCTGCAACTCCGCATTAAAACATGACATTTAAAATCATGATTCACTCATAAGTATAACTACTAACACTGAACATGAGAAAAACACATTCGTGCAATAGATTACATCACATTACAGGCAAATAATGTGTGCAATGTTATTTAACCCTCCACTTCAACAATTAACGATCAATACCGACTGTTATATATACCATTTGATAAGGAATATAAGCTCGCTCATGGTCACTCCATTTACTTCGCACTATACTCCGTGATCATGTCAACCTTCACCTACATGCCCATTCTGCTAAAAACATATTGTTTCAACTACGGAATTTCGTAATTTCATTTTAATTTCTCTCACACTGTTGTTATTCTCTCATATGCAAAGCCTGCTGGGACATATGCGTCTGCTCCTATTCTCCACTATCATGTTTTCCGGTTCTAGTTTAGCAAAACAGCGAAGAGGATTCCTACCTGCAGATAAGCCTATCAAAATGCCTTATAAACCTTACAAACACTAAAAGTGCACCTCCACGAAATAACAGACAATGGAGCAGGACAGAAGGATAAACCTTACAAACACTAAAAGTGCATCTCCACGAAATAACAGACAACGGAGCAGGACAGAAGGCTACACAAGTTGCGACCTAGGGAGTTATAATTCTACGGGCGTGTTGATTATTTTGTCAGTCAAGGCTCGTTGGATGGACGTCAAATCCGTGAGTACATACCATATTCCATCTGCGTTCCTGATGCATTTACGCTTACGCCACTGCATCCTTTCTCACAGCCACTGTTTTACATATATAGCAAACCGAAACTGCTGAACGGTACACGCTCATCAGGCTGTACAGATTCACACAACGATAGCCATAATCCACAACCGTTTCTTGCAGGGTCGCATTTCTCACTCTCATAATAAAACGCTTTGCAAAATGAACTGATATCTCATAAAAAACACGTTTTCAACGTACAAAAATGCCAAGTTACAAAAAAGTATTGATATCAAAATGACGCCAAGTTACGATACTACAAACAATATAGGCTATCTTGCCTCACCGAAATGACATAAGATGTATCTCAAAGCAATGCTACCCAATATTTCCTCAGTTCTTTCAAGTCACTTGGCCCTGTGTATAAGCATGCACTACATGAACAGGCCAAACATATGTGTGGATGGCTCTCTCACAGTCAAGATTGATTGAATAGGTGTGTGTATGTCCAATTTGTATTGGTATGTAGGCCTATGTATTTCGCTGCCCAGGCTTTCTGTTGCGTGAATGATAGTATGTTTATTGGTACAAGTGTGTTCGTGAATGTGAATGTAAGATGCTGCCAGGGAAATGTCCCCATGCGGATAAAGAAGTTCTCTATGTATGTATGTACAATATGTGTTTTACATGCAGTATTTATTGTACGTAGCAAATATACAATAACTTGCACATGTACTCAAATTCAGTTCAAAAGCAAGTATAAACATGTTTTCTGGAGAAATGTGCTTCCTGTCGTTGCTCAGCAGCAGTTCTGTACATTAATGAATTTATACATTAATTTCAATGTACAATGTTCAATGTGTTCCATGAGGCAATTCGAAATATTTGTCTCTTTGATCTGACAGAAAGTTTGCATGACATTGTGAAATGGTAAGATAAGAAAACACACGGCCAAGTGACTTGAAAGAACTGAGGAAATATTGGGTAGCATTGCTTTGAGATACATCTTATGTCGTTTCGGTGAGGCAAGATAGCCTATATTGTTTGTAGTATCGTAACTTGGCGTCATTTTGATATCAATACTTTTTAGTAACTTGGCATTTTTGTACGTTGAAAACGCGTTGTTTTATGAGATTGTGATTACACTGTAGGCAGAACATTTCACCTCCCTAGTAATATGTGAAATGGAACAATGATTCAGTGTTGAAGAGTGAAATTGAGGATTTTAAGGTTGATGATGCTCTGGGGAAGATGTCTGTGCTACACTCTCCAACAGAAGCACTCTGCACCTGAGAATTAGACGTCCTGCTGGACTAAACTCTGACAGTTCTACAGATGTTATTCTGACCAAAAATGCCACTTTTCTTATACTGTATGTTCTCTGAATTGGGGCAAAGGGCCCATCTACCTTATCTATAATCTTTTCTCTGGGTTTAATCCTCCCATCCCATCCCAGAAGTGTAGCTGCCATCTTTCAGAGTGGACAGTGAGTTAGTTTACAATGCTGTGGGATGTCTGACACAGCTACCACCAAAAGTAAAGATGTAAAAGATACATCTTTCACAGTGGACAGTAAGTTTTCTTTTTTACTTTTGGTTTAATATGACTAACTCCTCACTCACTGCACTGCAAGCTAAAGCTGGCGGTATACTCAGTAAGAAGAAAGAACTTCAGGATTGAGAACCACCGGCGAACATTTCCACGAACACTGTTGTCGGTATACTCAGTGAGAACACCGCACCGTTTGATGTCACTCCACGCTGCTGGGGGGTGCAGAATACTTACGAGGCAGCTATTAACTGAGGCTGGAATCTCGCCTAGACCTCCGTCTCGCGGCTACGCCATGGATGTATAAAGAGAAGGGCTACGCGAGATCACAACACAAAACAAAAAGTTTAAAGTGTTTAAAGTGGCTTCAGTTTATCCAGCTATGCAAAAGAAGAAAAAAAGGCAAAGGAGAAGGGTATGTTCGCCATGTAAATCAGAGTAGGACAGAGAATGGAGAGTTTTGTCTGTACATTCGGCAAATGTGGAGTTTAGATGAGGGGGTCCACTTCTCTTATTTCCAAATGTGTGCTAGGCATTTTGATGACTTGCTGAAATGAGTAGCACCATTCATCAAACATGCGGGAACTCACAGAAATCCCATCTCTACAGGAGAGAGATTGGCATTGACTCTCCGTACATTAGCATGTGAAGTCTGCCCTCTGAACTCTCAACCGTGATGTAATCAACCATGTGATATTTGGACCAATAGCTGAGAGGGGGAGGTCGGAGTTCTCCCTGGGGGCCGTCGCACACTGCACCGTGAGAACACACAACACTGTGTGTTTTTGTTCTTCAGTTGTTCTCATTGCGTCTTTTTGCTCAAAAAGTTATACTTCTTACTAAGTATACCACCTACTTAACACACAGCTAAAGGCAGAGTCACTTCAGAAACAGGCTCAAATATATGTATAGATGTGATAAAAGTTTATAATAGAAGATGAAGAAAAGTAATTGAAAGTTACTGTGAAGAAAATTATAGTTAGAAGGACCATCACCATAGGTCCTTGTAGGAGGACATGCAACATATACAGAAATGATAGATTCGATCATAAGGGCATGCCAGTCATACAAAGTCCCAAAGGGCCAAATTACTTTAAACTATTCAGGAAACATTGGGTAGCATTGCATTGAAATACAGCTTGTTTAATTTGTGTGACCGAAGATATTGTTTCATGTAACTTGGTGCAATTTTGATATCAATACGTTTAATGGCAGGCCTAGATTTGAATTAATGACTTAAAGACAGTACACTGTATGTGTAAGTAACTTGGCATTTTTGCATTCTGAAAATGTGTTCATCTTCATCATTTCTTTTTGTAATGGGTTTGTTATGAGTAAGTGATAATAGCAATTCATATAAATGTAGGCTATGAGAGACATGCATGCACATAAATGCACACAAAGACACATTCTAGCTGAAAGAAACACATAGGCATAGATTTAATCTTTTTACTTTACCATTAATGACAAATAAATGAAAGTGCATGTGATTTTTAAATGAAAGTGGTTTTGATGGGCTATTGTACATGACAGACCTACTAATTGTCTGCATGTCGGTAGAGCATATATATAGGGCTAGCTAACATTAATTTAGAAATATGGCGTTGCAGGGTCGCTACAGTAGTCTAGTTAAGAAGTAGTTACAGTACCAGTACTGGCATAATACAACCATTTTGACTTTTAAAAAAGCGATATACCATGCATGGGGAAGTCATTATCTTGCGCCAGTTTCTGTACGACCAGTAATGTTACCTACCAGACAGAAATGCATCACCGATTTTAGTGCTTAATTTCAGAGCCGTCTGTAGTAACATTAAACACACGATCTGTTGTATCTTTAGCAAGGTAGCTAATGTAAAACTTGAAGGCGAAGGTGGAACTGTCTAAAGTGTGGGTGTATGTTATTTGGATTTGTGAAATATAAATGAGTTTCCCACAAGGATTTTACAGATGCCAAAGCAATAGTTTAAATGCTTTATTTTTAGTTAGCCATCAATCCAGTGTAATTAGTTAGAGGATCGCGTGAGTCCAAGGGGGGATGAACCTGCATCTGTTACAAAAAGTTCCAACGGCAACCCAGTGAGATAAAAGACTGCAGACATTATGGCTGCAAAGTTTTGTACTTTTAAACGTGTACTTGTATATTTGTGTGTGTATCTGATGTTTCTATTGGATGATATACCTAAATTTCCAATGGGGAGATGTATTCTTTGTGGGCCTGGAGCATTTATGATGATGTAATCAGGCAGGAAGAAGAAGGAGGAAAAAACACAAAATCCCCTAAATTTGGGGCTTTATTGTGCGGACGTGTGACATTGTTTGTGAATTCTGTCTGTTAAAATGAGGTCAGAAGGTACAGAAATGAATGTTTTTTTAAGGGCTGGGAGTCTGTGGTCATTGCAGTTATTTTTGAAGGGAACCCTGAAAAGTGCCAAACTCTCTGGGCTGTATAGGTATGGGGCATGCCGCCCCGCCAAGGCGTAACTTGGCGGGATGGCATACCGTACCTGCCATCCCAATTAAACATTTAAACTATTGCTTTTGCATCTGTATAATCTTTGCGGAAAATCCATCCAAATGATTTCCTCTTAACATTGTTAAAGCTGTCTATTCCTGGTTATTGGCAACTTTCATATTTTGTCATATGATAAACTGTTTTCCCTTACACTGCACCAAACTACATGGCTCACTTATACGCTGACTGAAGTGTGCATCTCTGTAAGAACCAATCACTGCATTGGCCTCGTTAATAAAGTTTTGGGGTAACACCCTTACTGTGTTACTCGCTGGGCATATTTGTTCATTTCACTAGCAGGATGTGCAGCTCCTCTGGGATAGCTGCTAGAGTCAGTGTCCAGATGGATAAAATAATACAGAGGTCATGACTTGCTCACTTGTACGCTGACTGAGGTTTTAGTGTCAGAGAACACTTAGATGGCAGCAGTAGAGTGTCTCTCTCTCCAGGGTGCAGTGTCTAGCGATAATTTCATATGAGCACACCCCAGTCAATATGTATATATGCTAAATTGTATTCACCCAAACATTCAGGTTACAGGTTTTGAAAATGAATGAAATCAGGAAATTTGTTTTCTTCCCTGTGACAAAATTCAAACCCTTACACAGACACAACAGTTAAGGTCACACAGTACACAGCACTACTCACCCCAGTCTCTGTAGTTTACAGTTTGGACTCATCAGTCCAGCACAGAGCAGCTTCACTCCTGAATCTCCCAGGTTATTGTAGCTGATGACCAGATCTCTCAGGGGTGAGTCTGATGACTGGAGAGCTGAGGCCATAATATCGCAGGACTTCTCTGTGAGGTTACAGTTGTTCAGTCTGCAGAGAGTTAATATAGTATATTATGAACATTGTTTCTTTACTGTAAATTTTTGTTTAATACCACAATTAAAAACAAAGAAAACATTTCACCACTTCAACTAAGTTTCCTTTATTTCAGACATGCACTTGATAAGATGAATGTGTGCTCACGAGAGAAACGGCTCCACAGCCAACAAGTCCCTGCTCTCTCGTGCACTCTGTGTGCTGTAATCTCTTTCTCTCTCCCTATGAAAGTCCTGTAATGTCTACTCTTTGGGGTCTGTGTCACATCCAAGGTGTATGGCTATTTAGTGTATAATACAGCACACCACAAAGAATGCACTGACTTTCTGAGGGCTGTATTGTAATGTACCACCCAACCCTTCCAAGCATCTAAAATATATTTTTAACATTCAAAATGTTTGTTCAATCATTGACAAATAAAACTCAAGTTGGTGGTGTGCTGGCTTAATGTATGGAGAAAGTAGTAAAGGATGAACACTTTTTTTGACTGTTCCCAGGCATTTCACTGAAGCCTCCCTGCACTCATAGGAAGCACAGTTGTTATAATTACAAATTTCACAAATAACTCATCTTCAGTTTGATGACAGAATGTAATTAATTCAGTATTAGAAATAATCCACTTCACTGAGGCTACTGTGTCACTTTAGTCACATGATCAGTTCTAAATGATGCTGTTAGCTCCATACAGATGCACTGCAAAAATAGCTGCCATTGGACTGCGTAAATGAGCACAGCTTGCATTTGAAACAGTCAAACTGAAATAAAATATTTCTCACATCTGTGTCATGCATTCACATGTGTGCCACATTCATAACGCCACCAAAATAGCAAAATGTGCTGTGAGTTAAGACCTGGTCTGGATTGGTTTAAATGGAAACTAATGAACGCTGGTGCAAAACCGCCCTAGTGAGAGAGAGACTATGCACCAAGGATATTGAACTGATTTCTGTTTCCATGCGTCCATTCTACCTGCCTCGGGAATTTCTGCAGATTTTTGTGACTGTGGTCTATATTCACCCCAAGGCAAACGAAAGCATCGCCTCTGAACTGATCCTACAGATTGTGCAGACACTACAGTTGCTGTCCCCCGATGCTCCTAATTTAATTCTGGGAGACTTCAACCACTGTTCGCTGGACAAAACTCTCAGGAGCTTCTACAAATATGTGTCTTGCCCCACCAGAAATGCCAAGATACTAGACCAGTGTTATGGCTCAATTAAAGGAGCTTACAAATCCGTCATACTCCCCCCGCTGGGCACGGCTGACCACAACTGTGTGCAACTTATTCCAGCATATCGCACATGCCTACAGAGGGGGAAAGTGTTCACCAGAAAGGTGAAACTCTGGTCGGAGGAGGCAACGCTGACGCTGCAAGGCTGTCTGGACTGCACGGCATGGGAGGAGTTCATCGAATCATCTCGGGACATTAACAAACTCACAGAAGTGGTCAGCTCATGGGTATCATATTGCGAGGACATTGTTATCCCTGAAAAGGTAGTTAAGATCGATGCGAACAGTAAACCCTGGGTGAGTAAACACCTTAAAGTGTTATTAAACAAGAAAAAACGTGCATTTAAGCAAGGTAATTTCTCTGAGCTAAATGTTTTACAAAAAGAGATTAGATGTGAAATTAAGAGGGCTACATTGGGCTACAAACAAAAGGTTGAATACAAACTGAGCAAGAACAGTTTAGGCTCAGCCTGGGACAGTGTCAGGACCATGGTTGGGTTAAATGACAAAGTAAAGAAAAGGGTGGTTTTAGAAGGCTTTCCGTCAGATCTGGCTCTGGCTCATGAGTTTAATATGTTTTATTCAAGATTTGATGTGCATGATTTTAGCAACGAAACTGTTGTTTTAAAACACAACCTACTGAACTCTAGTCAATCTGTCTCTTCCTTTTCTGTACAGTGTTGTGAATACTTTTAAACACTGTAAAGCCAGAACTAGCCCTGGCCCTGATAACATTGGTAGCCGTATGCTGTCCCGCTGTGCTGATCAAATAGGCCCTATTTTTAATTATATTTTTAATGTCATTCAGTCAGCAAACGGTCCCTGAACTATGGAAACAACCTAAAATAGTTCCCATTGCAAAAAATAGCCACCCTAAGACTCTGAATGACTACAGGCCTGTAGCCTTGACCTCTCTTGTTATAAAATAATTTGAAAAGTTGATTAAAAAGGAACTTCTGGATAGGACGGAGCATCATCTCGACCCGTTACAGTTTGCATATCGAACCAACAGGGGGCTCCAGGGTGCAACTATAACTCTGCTCAACTTCATCTATAAGCACTTAGAGGGTAGTAAGAACCATGCCAGACTGTTGTTCGTGGACTTCTCATCAGCTTTTAACACCATACAGCCTCACCTGCTGGTGCAGAAGCTTGCTGAGCGTTTTGGGTTGGCCACTAACATTGTTGGCTGGATCTTGGACTTCCTCACCAACAGATCTCAGAGAGTGAGAGTGAATGGACATTTCTCTGGACTAACTTTTACATCAACTGGCTCTCCCCAGGGCTGTGTCCTCTCTCCTCTCCTATATATCCTGTACACTAATGACTGCCGCAGTGAGTTTGAAAACCATCACATTGTGAAGTTTGCAGATGATACGGTTATAGTGAGCCTGCTGAAAGAGGAGGAAATGTCCCATGGGCCGGTCACAGATTATTTTTTAAGATGGTGTCAAGAAGCCTTTTTAGAATTAAATGTGACAAAAACCAAGGATATGTGTATTGATTTTAGACGTCATCACTCCAACCCTGTCAACACTAAAATTAATGGTCAGGATGCAGAAACTGTTGAGTCATATAAGTACTTGGGCATCATAATTGATAATAAGCTGAGTTTTGACTGTAACACCAATATGTTGTGTAAAAAAAGCCAGCAGCGCCTTTTCTGTCTGAGGAAGCTGGCTAAGTTCAATGTTGACAGATCCCTGATGAGTTTGTTTTACAGATCTTTTATTGAATCGATTTTTACTTTTTCTTTTATCTGTTGGTATGCTTCTCTTAATTTAAAACCGAAAAATGCATTAACAAAGGTGATCAAGGTCTGTAGCAGTATCACGGGTACTCAACAGAAAAGTCTGTCTGATTTGTATAACAAATAGTTGTTAAAGAAAGCAGAATCCATCCTGTCTGACAGCACCCACCCCCTGCACCTAGAGTTTCAGACCTTGCCTTCGGGTTTCCGCTTCAAATACCCATTAGCCAAAACCAACAGATACAAACACTCCTTCATACTGTCAGCCATTTCACTGCTGAACTCCAATAGAAAAAGGTAATACCAGCTGACCACCCAACCAGGCTTGATAATATTATGCACTTTATGTTTTTACAAAAATGTATTTTTATGTTTTTACTGTATTCTATTTTTTTACTTGAATTCTATGTTTTTTACTGCATTTTATGTTTTTACTTGTATTCTATGTTTTTACTTTTTATTATATGCTGTATTAATTGCCTTGGTACTGTTTCACTGCTGCACAACCAATTGCCCCACTCGGGACAAATAAAGTTCTACCTGACTTGACATTATTCAACACCGAACTTGCGCATCTGGGCATACATAAAAACATTATTTTACCGCTAAAAATTTGTATTCCGTCTTTGCAATAAGATAAAGCCAACAACAGCCGAAGGTATGCCAGTACAGCTGTGAAAAATGCTGCTCACTGAACACTTAAATAAAGAAGAGGAATTTAAAAAAATTGCCATGTCATTATACTGTCAATATCTGGGCATTAATATGGAATAAATATACAACCTTACCAATGGATTTACGCGTAGAGATGTCCCTTTCAAGACTGAGTGGTCATATATTATATTGGACAATCCGTTTGTGAAAAGTACACTTATTTGTGATACCTGGGTACCTTCCAAAATAGCTGTGCTATTTTTTTTTTTTTTTTTTTTAACTAACTGTAATTTTGATATTAATACTTTTAATGGCAGGCCTAGATTTGAATTAATGACTTAAAGACAGTACACTGTATGTGTAAGTAACTTGGCATTTTTGTATGTTGAAAATGTGTTTTTCATCAGATATCATTTCTTTTTGTACTGGGTTTGTTATGAGTAAGTGATAATAGCAATTCATATAAATGTAGGCTATGAGAGACATGAATGGATATAAATGCACACAAACACACATTCTAGCTGAAAGAAACGCATAGGCATAGATTTAATGTTTTTACTTTACCATTAATGACAAATAAATTAAAGTGTATGTCATTTTTAAATGAAAGTGGTTTTGATGGGCTATTGTACATGACAGACCTACTAATTGTCTGCATGTCAGTAGAGGATATATATAGGGCTAGCTACATTAATTTAGAAATATGGCATTGCAGGGTCGCTACAGTAGTCTAGTTAAGAAGTAGTTACAGTACCAGTATAGCACAATGCAACCATTTTGACTTTTAAAAAAGCGATATACAAGGCATGGAGAAGTCATTATCTTGCGCCAGTTTCTGTACGACCAGTAATGTTACCTACCAGACAGAAATGCATCACTGATTTTAGTGCTTAATTTCAGAGCCGTCTGTAGTAACATTATACACGCAATTTCTACTTTAAAACGTGTACTTGTATATTTGAGTGTGAATCTGATGTTTCTATTGGATGATATACCTAAATTTCCAATGGGGAGATGTATTCTTTGTGGGCCTGGAGCATTTATGATGATGTAATCAGGCAGGAAGAAGAAGAAGGAAAAAACACAAAATCCCCTAAGTTTGGGGCTTTATTGTGTGGATGTGTGACATTGTTTGTGAATTCTGTCTGTTGAAATGAGGTCAGAAGGTACAGAAATGAATGTTTTTTAAGGGCTGAGAATCTGTGGTCATTGCAGTTATTTTTGAAGGGAACCCTGAAAAGTGCCAAACTCTCTGGGCTGTATAGGTATGGGGCATGCCGCCCCGCCAAGGCATAACTTGGCGGGATGGCATACCGTACCTGCCATCCCAATTAAACATTTAAACTATTGCTTTTGCATCTGTATAATCTTTGCAGAAAATCCATCCAAATGATTGCCTCTTAACATTGTTAAAGCTGTCTATTCCTGGTTATTGGCAACTTTCATATTTTGTCATATGATAAACTGTTTTCTCTTACACTGCACCAAACTACATGGCTCATTTATACGCTGACTGAAGTGTGCATCTCTGTAAGAACCAATCACTGCATTGGCCTCGTTAATAAAGTTTTGGGGTAACACCCTTACTGTGTTACTCACTGGGCATATTTGTTAATTTCACTAGCAGGATGTGCAGCTCCTCTGGGATAGCTGCTAGAGTCAGTGTCCAGATGGATAAAATAATACAGAGGTCATGAATTGCTCACTTGTACGCTGACTGAGGTTTTAGTGTCAGAGAACACTTAGATGGCAGCAGTACAGTGTCTCTCTCTCCAGGGTGCAGTGTCTAGCGATAATTTCATATGAGCACACCCCAGTCAATATGCATATATGCTAAATTGTATTCACACAAACATTCAGGTTACAGGTTTTGAAAATGAATGAAATCAGGAAATTTGTTTTCTTCCCTGTGACAAAATTCAAACCCTTACACAGCCACAACAGTTAAGGTCACACAGTACACAGCACTACTCACCCCAGTCTCTGTAGTTTACAGTTTGGACTCATCAGTCCAGCACAGAGCAGCTTCACTCCTGAATCTCCCAGGTCATTGTAGCTGAGGTCCAGATCTCCCAGGGGTGAGTTTGATGACTGGAAAGCTGAGGCCACAATATCGCAGGACTTCTCTGTGAGGTTACAGTTGTTCAGTCTGCAGAGAGTTAATATAGTATATTATGAATATTGTTTCTAATGTCTACTCTGTGGGGTCTGTGTCACATCCAAGGTGTATGGCTATTTAGTGTATAACACAGCACACCATAAAGAATGCACTGACTTTCTGAGGGCTGTATTGTAATGTACCACCCAACCATTCCAAGCATCTAAAATACATTTTTAACATTCCAAACGTTCGCTCAATCATTGAGCAATAAAATGCAAGTTGGTGGTGTGCTGGCTTAATGTATGGAAAAAGTAGTAAAGGATGAACACTTTTTTTGACTGTTCCCAGGCATTTCACTGAAGCCTCCCTGCTCTCATATGAAGCGCAGTTGTTATAATTACAAATTTCACAAATAATTCATCTTCAGTTTGATGACAGAATGTAATTCATTCAGGATTAGAAATAATCCACTTCACTGAGGCTACTGTGTCAGTTTAGTCACATGATCAGTTCTAAATGACACTGTTAGCTCCATACAGATGCACTGCAAAAATAGCTGCCATTGGACTGCGTAAATGAGCACAGCTTGCATTTGTAACAGTCAAACTGAAATTAAATATTTCTCACATCTGTGTCATGCATTCACATGTGTGCCGCATTCATAACGCCACCAAAATAGCAAAATGTGCTGTGAGTTAAGACCTGGTCTGGACTGGTTTAAATGGAAACACATTATTCAACACCGAACTTGCGCATCTGGGCATACATAAAACATTCTTTTACCGCTAAAAATTTGTATTCCGTCATTGCAACAAGATAAAGCCAACAATAGCCGAAGGCATGCCAGTACAGCTGTGAAAAATACTTCTCACTGAACTCTAAAATAAAGAAGAGGAATGTAAGCGTTCATTGGTTGCTAAGTAGTCATTGTGTTTAATGCATCGGATGTGAGCTGAACTGGAACATAGTGGCGGACAGTTAAATTTGTTTTAATGTCGTCCAATTCCCATACAAGGAAACATTACATACTGTAGAGTACAGGAAAAGATACGAAAATTAATGATTACACATTTAGGTACTGTTCCACAATGTGTGATAATGTTTTTGCATTATTTGTAATTTAATACCAATGCTTCATCTTAAACCTTCAAAAGGGGCACATTTATATGCTTTATAACAGAAAAAAAAAACATTTCATTTATTTTTGGAGAGATTTTGGATACGTTTCAGGACACCTAGATATTTTAGGCCTCTGTACCGATGTAAATCTTGTAATTCCCACTTGAAAATGATGCAACAGTGAGTTTCTTCAGACAAAACAGTTGATTGTAGTGAAATACATGATTTACAGCAATGCATAATTTAGACATTTTGGATAGTTTTGGAGACACTGGGTACACTGCTTAGTTTTTGCTTCATAAATCTATAGTAGTTCTACATATCCACCCTTAGATTTTATGAACTTGTGGTCAAGGAGTTTTTGATCGAGGACACGTATAGTGTAACCTGTTTTATATATGGGTTCTCTCAGTATTTCATTGCAAACTAAAAAAAGAGCAAATTAAATTTTGATTATTTTGCCTAGACAATTGCATTTGTGGAATTTTTCTTTTCTTTCTACATTATGAATATAAACAAATCTTAGTTAGTATTGTAAATGGTACAAATGTCTTTCTTCATTTAAGCCATTACTGAAGTCTCTGTGATGCTCACGTCTGGAGTTATAAAGCTTTAAATAAGGTACCCCGTGAATGGGCAACGATTGGGCAGATTTGGCATGCGCGCAAAGGGTTTAAATGAGGGCACTAACTGTTAAAATGATCCAGAAGTTATCATTTATACTAAATTTCACTTCCCAGACAATTTTATTGTACTTAACTCTCACTAGAAATATTAAGTGTGAAAATACACTGTCAATCATCTACATTATTAATGACATAATACTCACGTGGCCTTCCTGCAGATCCTGACTACTGGTACCAGTCTCTCACGACCTGCTGCTGATGTGTTGTAGGCCTTCGGGTCAAACTCATCCAGGACCTCCTCTGACATCAGTAACACAAAGGCCAGAGCTGAACACTGGTCTGGTTCCAACTTTTTATCAGAAAGTTTTCCTGACTTCAGGGAATTCTGGATTTCCTCCACTAGAGAGTTGTCATTCAGTTCACTGAGACAATGGAACAGATTGATGGTCCTCTCTGCTGAAGATTCCTTTCTGATCCTCTCCTTAATGTACTGGACTGTGTTCTCAATGCTCTGTGATCTGCTTTCTGTCTGTGTCTGTAGGTCTGGTACAGGTGATCTGCTTCCGGTCTGTGTCAGTAGTCCTCTGAAGAGAATCTGAATGGAGTCCAGAGAGAGGCCAAGAAGGAATCTGAGGAAAAGGTCCAGGTGTCCATTCTTACTCTTTAAGGCCTGATCCACTGCAGTCCTGTGTACCTCAGACAGCTGCACTCTGTCACTGTGAGGTTCTGATTCTTCTGCTCTGAGTACATTTCTGTTC
Organism: Anguilla anguilla; assembly: GCF_013347855.1. Taxonomy (NCBI): domain Eukaryota; kingdom Metazoa; phylum Chordata; class Actinopteri; order Anguilliformes; family Anguillidae; genus Anguilla; species Anguilla anguilla. The sequence goes on from NC_049212.1 coordinate 2,481,202, forward strand.
TCATTTACACATGAATGAAACACAAATAAGGCAGCCAGATACTCCTGAATGCTCAGATGCACAAAGCAGTAGACCTTCTCCTGATCCAACCCACACTCCTCTTTAAAGATCTCTGTGCACACCCCAGAGTACACTGAAGCTTCACTGACATCAATGCCACTCTCTCTCAGGTCCTCTTCATAGAATATCAGATTGTCCTTTTCCAGCTGTAGAAAAGCCAGCTGCCCCAGTTTCAGGATGATTTCTGTATCTGATGCCGACCTCTTCTTTGAGTCTGTCTCATCAGTGCCATGATACTTCTGATTCTTCACATTAGTCTGAATGAGCAGGAAGTGTGTGTACATTTCAGTCAGAGTTTTAGGCAGATCTCCACTCTTCGCTTTACCCAACATTGTCTCCAGAACAGTAGCAGAAATCGAGCAGAAGACAGGTATGTGACACATGATGTAGAGACTCCTGGATGACTGTATGTGTGAGATAATTCTGCTGGCCTGGTTCTGATCTTTGATTCTCTTCCTGAAGTACCCCTCCTTCTGTGGGTCATTGAACCCGCGTACCTCTGTCACTCGGTGGACACACTCAGGAGGGATCTGATTGGCTGCTGCTGGTCGGGAGGTGATCCAGAGGAGAGCAGAGGGAAGCAGATTCCCCTTAATGAGGTTGGTCAGCAGCACATCCACTGATGATGATTCTGTTATATCACAGCACTTCTTATTGCTTCGGAAATTTAGAGGAAGTCGACACTCATCCAGACCATCAAAGATAAACACCACTTTGACCTCATCACCTTCAATACTTTGGCTCTCTTTCAGTTGTGGAAAGTAGTGCTGCAGAAGTTGCATCGGACTGAATGCTCTTTCCTTCTTCAAATTCAGATCTCGGAAAGGAAGAGTGAAGATGAAATCAATGTCCTGATTGGCTTTTCCTTCTGCCCAGTCCAGAATGAACTTCTGCACAGAGACAGTTTTCCCAATGCCAGCGATGCCCTTTGTAAGCACAGTTCTGATGGGTTTCTTTTGTCCAGGTAAAGGCTTAAAGATGTCATTGCAGAGGATTGCAGTCTCCTGTGTGGTTTGTCTCTTGGATGCTGTCTCAATCGGTCTGACCTCGTGTTCATTATTGACCCCCCCACTTCCCCCTTCTGTGATGTAGAGCTCTGTATAGATCTCATTGAGGAGGGTTGGGTTGCTCTGCTTTGCTAAACCTTCAAATATGCATTCAAACTTCCTCTTTAGATGAGCTTGAAGTGCATTCTTGGCTATTTTTATGGATTCATCTGAAGAGAGGAAATATGAGAAACAATTATGTTTAAAATGTGATAAACATTTCCCATTCAATAACAGATTTTTTTAAAAACTGCCAATAAAAATATTAATAGACTCATTCTTAACAGCATTTTACGCACATCACAGTGTTACATAAGTCTAACAGTATGTTATGCCTCTCACACAGTGTTGTACATACCTCAAACAGTATGTTACACACCTCTCTGACAGTGTTACACACTTCTCACACAGTATTACATAACTCTGAAATATAATCCATCATAAATACATCATATCAGCAAGGAAGCACACACTGTTGCATTTGTACACTACAGATGAAGGGAACAAACATTAAAACACTGAAAATGGGTTCAAATGTGCTTCTACACTTAATGTCTCAGGTTTTGTTACATGGTAATTTTAAAATATAATATTGTTATCCTGAGTGCTCTTTAGCCCTGGATACAACCTTGGGGCAGTCTGTCTAATGGGACAGTGGTTTAGTCACTGGCTTTTGAGCACAAGATTCCTGCTTTGAATCCCCCTCAGGGACATTTAATCTCATGTACATTTGCTTACCCCCATAATCACTGCTTCATGCTATAATTTCATTGAAATGCCTTTGTGTGCACATTGGTTGTGACACTTTCTATATGTAATGCTGTCAATGTAAAATACTATTATGAAAGTGTGGATGCTATAGCTAATTCCAGCATTTGAATGGACACACATTCGCAATGAGAGAAAACTCTTACTGCGTTGCTCATCTCTCTCCAGTGAGTCAGTGAGATCCTTCTGCTTCATGTTCCTCATGATGTGGAGTGTGATCTTCAGAGACCTCTCACTGCCACAGGTCTCCAGCAACTTCTCAACTATGTACAGGGCCTCAGGATCCTTCTGCTCTCTCTCAGTGCATTCTGGGTAACCTTCAATTCGATGACTTTTGAACAATTCCTTCATCTTCATAAACTTAACCAGTAGAGAAGGATCTTCAGACAGAGTCTTAAAGCATTCTGGGCAATCCTGACTCAGATGGCTCTGAAACTGTTTCAACTTCTCATCCTTCTTCAGCTTCATCAAAGTGTGCAGGAGAGACTGAAATAAACACATGAAGAGGAGTGCTGTATCAGTGTGAAATAAACACATGAAGAGGTGTGCTGTATCAGTGTGAAATAAACACATGAAGGTGAGTTGGTGAGTATGTCAATTCCTCATAATTGACCATTAATCATATTATTATCAAATAATAATTAAATAAATGTTACAAAAATGTTACAAGATGGATGGATAGAATTTTGTCTTTGTTTTTTTTCCCTACAAACACCTTTATTATTTAGGTTGGCCCAGTGCAAAATATTTAGTTACATGAATTTGGTAATTTTCTTACAGTATTTGAATATAAAATGTAATATTTTATTAATTTTTATTATTATATTTAGAGATTTAGAGAAAAAAAAAGAGTGAAAATATTTTGTTGGCTGAATACCTCAATATTAATGTAAGTCAATATTGTCAAATCAAAGTTAATACAACTTATTTATCATTGCTCAGCCAACATAAAATAATTGTCGCTGGATCATAGAGTTTGTAGTGCACAGAACCTTGAAGGTACAGCAAACTGAAAAGGGCTATTGTATACAGTTACTTTAAACGTTTTAGTTGGGAGAACCAAACTTTTTTTACAGCGTGAGGCAGGGAGGATCAGGCAGCACTCCAGAACTGGATTTGATGTTAAGTTGTGTCTTTAGAGGAGTTAACCCCTTAAATCCCACTTAAAACCCAGGGCTTTTTGTAGGAACCTCCCCTGTCTTAAAGAAACCTCATTATCTCCATGCAGTACTGTTATCTCCAAATATGAAACTATATGCAGTCCAGACATGGTTCAAAGCTTGAAATAAAGAGAACATTTCTACCAAAATAACCCCTGATCACACGGGAGTCTCGCTCTGTAAACATACAGGACACATTCATCCTGAAAAACAAAGAAGAAATCCAAAAATGTTTTGTATTTTCTTTATTCTGTAGTGATTATATATACTTCAGATACTGGATGGAACCAGATTTCTTTTTACAATCGTACCCCAGGATGTATGTAACACCAATAAAAAAGTGGATTTAACAAAGCAGTAAAATTTGACATGCGTTTTCCCAAAGGTGGGCCCAGATATCCTGAAAACCTCTCCAGATTGGAATATTGTGTATATCTTTTTTCCCAGCCGTGTTCCACCTCCAGATGCTAAATTAATAAGCACTAAAATAATACAATGCACCCAAACTTTAGAGAGTTCCGCTTTCTGCATTTTCACCGAGTTTAACATTAGCTATGTAAGGTAAAGATTCACTGCAAAAGGACTCTGTCACGTCTGGTTTCTACTTGTGTTCAACTGCTACACACAGGTGGGGGACATAAATGCCTAAAGGATGAGACCTGCAGCTAGGAAAGCAATCAATGCATCCTGCATGGGACTGTTTACGACACCGTTTACAGCGGAAGAGCTATCTGTAGTTTCAGCTAGAAGGACGGCGTAAGCTACGTTCGAACATGAAATGTGCGCTGTTGTAAAAAATAGAGTTTGAATGTCCTTAGCTTAGGTGTATGTAAACGTTTGGCCTCAACTGTGTATTGTATATGATACATGCATTATATTTTCAAATAAAACTTACAATTAAAAAATAAAACGCAAACTAATTAAAAACAATTGAAAAAAACAGGACTCACCTGTCTTGGGGAAGATAATTTCTCTGAACTGTTCTCTTCTAAAAAGCAGGACTGCAGTGACTGCGGTATCCTGCAAACAAAACAGCTTCCAGTTAAACTCATCCTCTTACTGCAGCTCTAACTCACAGCACATGGAGACAGAGCTTCGAGTTAAACTCATCCTCTTACTGCAGCTCGAACTCACAGCACATGGAGACAGAGCTTCCAGTTAAACTCATCCTCTTACTGCAGCTCTAACTCACAGCACATGGAGACAGAGCTTCCAGTTAAACTCATCCTCTTACTGCAGCTCTAACTCACAGCACATGGAGACAGAGCTTCCAGTTAAACTCATCCTCTTACTGCAGCTCTAACTCACAGCACATGGAGACAGAGCTTCCAGTTAAACTCATCCTCTAACTGCAGCTCTAACTCACAGCACATGGAGACAGAGCTTCCAGTTAAACTCATCCTCTTACTGCAGCTCTAACTCACATCACAAATGAATGACAAAATACACCTCACCTACACCTGAATGTGATATAAATCACAAGCCTACAGCTATAGGTGCAATAATAACCCCCACCTAGATCTGAAAGTCTTATTACACCCACTGACAACAGAAAGGTGCCAGTAACATTGAAGTATAATTAAACAGTGCTGTCAATTTGAACCTTTATAATTACCTTTGATCACCTGTGACCTTTCCTCTGAATGCGAATGGATGATCCATTGAACGATCACTCTTCATAGACAGACAGCTGGGTACAGGTGACCCTGCTCTTTCTACCTGGACCCTGTGAACAAAACATGGAGACACAACATCCAGTTAAACTCATCCTCTTACTGCAGCTCTAACTCACAGCACATGGAGACAGAGCTTCCAGTTAAACTCATCGTCTTACTGCAGCTCTAACTCACAGCACATGGAGACAGAGCTTCCAGTTAAACTCATCCTCATACTGCAGCTCTAACTCACAGCACATGGAGACAGAGCTTCCAGTTAAACTCATCCTCTTACTGCAGCTCAAACTCACATCACAAATGAATGACAAAATACACCTCACCTACACCTGAATGTGATATAAATCACAAACCTACAGCTATATGTGCAATAATAACCCCAACCTAGATCTGAAAGTCTTAATACAGCCAACGACAACAGAAAGGTGCCTGTAACACTGAAGTATAATTAAACAGTACTGTCAATTTGAACCTCTTTAATTACCTTTGATCACCTGTGACCTCTCCTCTGAATGCGAATGGATGATCCATTGAACGATCACTCTTCATAGACAGACAGCTGGGTACAGGTGACCCTGCTCTTTCTACCTGGACCCTGTGAACAAAACATGGAGACACAACATCCAGTTAAACTCATCCTCTTACTGCAGCTCTAACTCACAGCACATGGAGACAAAGCGTCCAGTTAAACTCATCCTCTTACTGCAGCTCTAACTCACAGGGCATGGAGATAGAGTTTACAGTTAAACTCATCCTCAAAGTGCAGATTAAAATCGAGCCATTGCTCCCAAACACACTAGGAATAAAATCTGAAAGCATTTTTAAAATGTTTAAATAGAAGCTGTTATATTGTGTTTGTGTGATATTCCACTGTGGATGGTCAAGAGTAATATTTGGCATAGGTGCAATAAGTTATAAATGTACAAGACAATCCTCTTACTGCAGCTCTAACTCACAGCACATGGAGACAGAGCTTCCAGTTAAACTCATCCTCATACTGCAGCTCTAACTCACAGCACATGGAGACAGAGCTTCCAGTTTAAATTCCACATTAAATATCTGGTTTATGCACTTGTACCTCTTCCTCTCAGTGCTGAGGGTTCCTCCTTTGGTGTCTGGCTCCTCTGAGAGACTCTCTTTATAAACAGCGCCCCCCATCTCAGGAGACTGGAACACATCTGACCAGTTTAGACCACACGTGGGTTCTATCCCAGACCAGCCAAGCTGCAAACACACAAAATGAGAACACACTGAACACACAGAGACACATATACAACACGCCGCGGTGTTGACAGTAAGCAATCCAGAACTGAAATAGGCCCTAAACATGTTCTAAACAGCCACCTGAAATGTTTTTGCATCATTGATAATGATGAACAATTGTATTGCATGAATGTCACTATATATTGATTGTCCAACTTGCTAAATATTTTTTATTAACGATTCAATGGAATCAACCAAAAGTTTTCAGATCATACATTTATTTCCAGAAATAAAAAAGGTTCATTAAAATAGTTCTTTATTTTCCTTTACATGTTTCACTTGTTTTTATTATTATTATTATTATTATTATTATATTATATATACTACACTCACCAGCCACTTTATTAGGTACACCTGTTCAAATGCTAGTTAATGCAAATAACTAATCAGCCAATCACGTGGCAGCAACTCAATGCATTTAGGCATGTAGACATGGTCAAGATGATCTGCTGAAGTTCAAACCAAGAATCAGAATGGGGAAGAAAGGTGATTTAAGTGACTTTGAATGTGGCATGGTTGTTGGTGCCAGACGGGCTGGTTTGAGTATTTCAGAAACTGCTGATCTACTGGCATTTTCATGCACAACAATCTCTGTAGGATTTACAGAGCAAGGAAAAAGAGAAAATATCCAGTGAGCGGCAGTTCCCTGGGAAAAAATGCCTTGTTGATGGCAGAGGTCAGAGGAGAATGGCCAGACTGGTTCGAGCTGACAGAAAGGCAACAGTAACTCAAATAACCACTTGTTACAACCGAGGTATGCAGAAGAGCATCTCTGAAGGCACAACATGTCGAACCTTGAAGCAGATGGGCTATAGCAGCAGAAGACCAACCCGGTACTAGCAAGGTGTACCTAATAAAGTGGCCGGTGAGTGTATGTACACTATGTATACTAAGTATAGTATGTATACTTGGCTTTTTCTGCTTCTTTTGCACTCACTCTCTGCTGCTATATCACCTGAATCTCTCCCCCCCCCCCCCTCCTCCCCGGGGATTAATAAAGTGTCATCTTATCTTATCTCATCTTTTCTTATCTTATCAGCAGTTTGTTAACCCTCCCCTTGCAAGGATAACGACACTGAGTCTTTTTATATAATGTCTACATTACAGGCATTTGGCAGACGCTCTTATCCAGAGCAACGTAAAAATGCTATCGTCCTTAACAAGGGCTCCAGGACCAGTGGGAGCAGAACAGCCCCATAACATTAAAGATCCCCCACCGTATTTAACAGCAGGTATGTGGCTTGTTTCTGTACACACCTCCCTAAATCAACACCAAACCCATATCCTGTGGTAAATGGACTGCATTTATATAGCGCTTTTATCCAAAGCGCTTTACAATTGATGCCTCTCATTCGCCAGAGCAGTTAGGGGTTAGGTGTCTTGCTCAAGGATACTTCGACACGCCCAGGGCAGGGTTTGAACCGGCAACCCTCCGACTGCTGGACAACCGCTCTTACCTCCTGAACTATGTCGCCCCCACTGTGTATTATATTCCGCCCACTTTATTAGGTATACCTACTTGTTAATGCAAATACCCTACTCCACCAAACAGCAAAGCATGTGACTGCAACTCAATATATAAACTATGCAGACAGTGAAGATGTTCAGTTTTTTGTTTGAGCAAATATTGTAATGGACAGGATGTGTGATCTAAGCGACTTTGACTGTGGCATGACTGTCTGTGCCAGATGGATGGTGCCAGACGTAGTGGTTTCAGCAACACAGAAACAGCTGCCCTCCTGGGATTTTTATGCAGCACAGTCTCTAGAGTTTACAGAGAATGGTGTGATAAACAAAAAACACCTTGTTAATGAGAGATCAAAGGAGAATGGGCAGACCAGTTCAAGCTAACAGAAAGGCCACAAATGGAATAACAGCTATGCTTGGCCAAAGAGCTCTAATGTCATCACTCCAGAGCACAGTAGACGAGACAATTTAGATTCTTGAAACTGTCGATTACTCCCAGTAAAACCATTTTTCCTGAAACCATTCCAAATAGCCTTTTGGCATGGAGGTAGCATCTAATTTTGGAGCATCTAAATGTAGCAATTAATAGAAACTTGGTGACCCCCCGATGCAGCCAAGTTCTGTAATTCTCCAACTGTGGCCACTGGATTGTTCTTTGCTCCCTGAACCATCTACCTCATTGAGCATGGGGCTAAGATACACTAGCGCCCTCTACTGGACAGGTTTAACTCTACTCCAGTGGTTTTAAATGGATTCATATTTGGTCTCACAGTAGTAAGTCGTATATTTCTTTGTTTAATTTTTGACCCATTTCCTTATTTTTGAAGGTCAACAACCTTTTTTCTCTTCATTTGTGAGTTTGTTGCTTTTGATGAAAAATGGATTTCATAAACTGGTTGTCTCAGTTATAAACTCCAGTGAAGCAGCAAGCAATGGAAGAGCATGACAGTTCCTTTGGCCTGAGATCAGCATAATGTCTTTTATACATGCAGGTGTTGATCACTCTGTTAGATTTTATTTACATACATTTAACAAACACGAACATGCTCGTTAGAAATCTTCTTGGAAAACATCCAAAAACGACCCAAATCAATAATTCATGAAAGTAAATCATTATTTCTTCTCAAGTAAGCCCAATTTTATCTCATAAAAGTCATTTTATCGTGTATTCTCGTTTCTAAGTAGTTGTAATTCGATTCGAAATCGCTGCAGTACAATGTATGTTTTATTTCAATTTCAACTTCAATCCAACTCAGGCAAAACGTAAATTCGGTCTGACGTGGTGGCTTTAAAATCAGACGCTTTCTCATTTTAAGTAGACCTACATGCATAGCTACATGCTCCCATCTTGTGGTTCACACAAGAAACGGCGTCTTGATGCAACTATAACCGCAGTTCTTTTCAGTTCTTGCTACTATTAAAGTAGTTGTTGTTAAAGTAGTTTGATAATGTATTATCATTGAAACGTGTACGAATTCAATAGAACAGAATTCATTGGTAAGGACATGGCCACTAGGTCTTTGTGAATTGAAACTAGTCAGAGTTCGATAGCAAATATGCAAATTAATATCCTTTAAGCATCTTTTTAGCATGCTCTTGTATAGCCTACGGAAGCTAATATCTCGTTTCAAATAATAGAAGACCAACTATGAAAGCTCAATACGTGAATTAACTACCGACCACCGACTTTAACATGGCAAACGTCAAGTTAATTTGTCTTAATCCAAACTGTGTGAATACAGAGCAAAAATAACATTTTGACTTCTCAATCCGCACAGTTAAAATGTTCGGTCTGTTTTTGTTACAGTAGGCCTAGCAGGTCTCATAATGTAGCCGACGACAGGCCTGTGACATCCGTCATATCCAAATAGGTAAAATGATCATAAAATACCAAATAAATGCTAAAATAAACGCTAAACTTTTAAAAATGAATTTGAAAAGGTATTTTTTTTGTTTTTGGTCCCAAATGAGGAGTTTGAAAAAAGCATACTCCTTGTCCACTCCTCCTTTTATTGTTTGTTTTATTTCACTAAATTAAGCGTTACTGAGATCATAGCTACAGATTCCTATTCCTCCAAGCACCCCTTCTCATCTAGCTTCTATTCTCCCCATCCCAATCCACAAGAGACTACTTACTCAGTTCTTTTAACGAATTTAATTCCTTTTTACTGCATCCTCTTTGTCCTCCGTCTTTTAAATGACGTTTGAGTTTGAAACAGTTTCACTTTCGACTTTTTTTTTTTTTTTTACTTCTTTACTAGTCTGACTCACAGGACCCAGACTGCGGGTAATAAGCCCGCCATTGCCCAACTATTTCAATCAGAATTCACCTCCCCTTCCGCTATCTGCGTGTTACCGTTTTCACGGGCTCCGTCGATGCATCCTGGTCTTAGCAGTGCCCAAGACGATTGTTACTGGTTTAAAGAAATACAAACAATCCATAGCGTTTTTTCCCCTATACTGGAATGACAACGGCTTGAGTCAGACCTTTCTCCAGCGCTGGCACGAAGTGTGGAGATAGGTCTGGCTATGCGAGACTGCTTCTTTACTGGTTCAAGTAAGTCTTGCAGTGACTGAAGCTCAATGTTTCACAGCGAGGCTTGGCTTAGGGTCTGGTTTTACCCACATTAGTGTTTATTTGTGACTCTCTAGAGAGAAAAAAGAGCTCTGATGCTCTTTAATTCAATTCTGGGCAAAATGTGTAATCCTGAAGTCACACACAGCAAAACAATCTGTGTGACAATAAAAAAAAAGAAAAAAAAGGCAGGGTTCGAGTCCCGGGTTCACGTCCTCTAGCATGTTCCTGTGTTTGTGCTGGTTTCCTCTGGGTACTGGGTCACTGTGTCCATATACTCCTAATAAAGAAAAAATTACACAAGTCTGTCTACAGATGTTTAAAAGCCAACAGTGAATCTGCAATTTTACACAACATAATGGGTCCCTTCAGAATAAGAAACATCAGTGTCCATGTTCTTGCTCACAAGTGAAAACATGCAACCATTTATGATGTCTACAACAACAACAATTTGATGACACTCGTAGTGCAGCAGTAATGCACAAAAACCCAAACTTTATGCTGATCAGAGAAAGCTTGTGTAATCCATTTATTGACAAGCTATTGCAAGGCTAATTCTCAGAACTCTGCTAAATGATTATTGCTGCTTGTGTATTTGTTATGCAGATTCTATTATGTTTGCCACAGCCCAAACATGAGATTACGGTTCAAACTAGGAAGCGCCCATGAGACGAATAGCGTGAAATTGAACTTCCATTACCATCTAGTGGCTGTTTATAAGAACTACAACATTATTTTTCTTCCCAAGAGCTCCACAGGTGTTCTCATGTCTTAATAAATTGCTGTAGATGTGACTGTAAACTAAAATCTTTTGCAAATAATTAAATGTTTGATTACATTGCAGGCATTTAGCAGACGCTCTTAACCAGAGCGACTTACACAACTTTCACATAGCATTTTACATTGTATCCATTTATACAGCTGGATATATACTGAAGCAATTCCGGTTAAGTACCTTGCTCAAAGGTACAACGGCAGTGTCCTACCCGGGAATCGAACCTGCGACCTTTCGGTTACAAGCCCAGTTCCTTACCCACTGTGCTACACTCCGCCCTTGATTGGTCAGAGAAACAGTTTTCATGTCTATATGAGTGCACATAGTGAATCACTGCCCATTCTTTCACTGCTCTGCCTCAGTTCCTGTAGATTCAGTGGGAAACCTGCAGTGATTAATGCACTTCAGACTGTGTTCTGCAGTGTACAGCTGCTTGGAGGCTTAAGGTAGTGAAGGAAAGTGTATGTTTCTGTATTTCTGTATGCACTCCAGGCCACTTCTGCCTAGTCCAGTGGCCTTGTCCCAGTCTCCACATTCCCAGTTACCGTGGCGATGAGGGAGAAGAGCGATGAAGAGCTACGGGGAGGATGGAATGCAGCTCAGGGCCGTCCCGAGTGCACTCCTGAGAGGACCCGAAAAGCTCTGGCACCTGCCATGGGGATATACTGCACCTGTCCCAGGCACTATTCTGTGCTGTTGTGTTGTGTGCTGAGAGGCCCACTTACTGATGTAACATCCGTGTGTGACCACAGACAGAGCCTCTATGCTTGTGAGATGTGACCATATGAAGTGTGATGCTTACAAACTACTATCAAGACTGAGACAACTTAGTGAGTCTTTGGAGAATGCCCCTGCATGCTGTGTAGTGGGGATTTCCCTGGTGCATATTGTACTAAATTCTGTCACAGTGGGAAAATGTCGTCTGGCCTGATGATTTCCTGTCTACCTCATGTACCTGCTTTGAGTGGTTCCTATCAATTCAGTGATTATTTGGCGTTCTGTATGGTGGTTAGCATTTCTTATGGATGCTGGTAAGGTGTAATTTTATTGAAATTAGGCTTGGGGCTGCTGGATGGCTCATTCGGTTAAGGCACCATGCTGAGGTGCATGGATGAGCCTCACGACCTCGGGTCGAATTCGGACCGTGCCAGTGCCGACTGTGGCCGGTAGCTCCACAGGGCGAGGCACGATTGGTGCCTGTGTTGTCCAGGGTACGGGAGGGTTCAGACAGACAGGGATCTGCGTTTCATCGCTCTCTAGCGACCCCCCTTGCGCGCTCATATGACTGCATGTCAGAGCCGCTTGTGAAAGGTCTTCCTCCAGCATGAAAATGAGCTTTTCTGTCCTATTCCATTACAAAATATATATGCTCACAAACTGAAATGTGGTAAATGTTTTTTTTTTTTTTTAAAAGCAAAGCCTTAAGATTGAACATAAGGTCATGTCTTACTTGACGACATACTTCATGGCATCAGTTTACATTCTGTTTTCTGCATTTACCTCAAAGCTTGTATTTTACGAAAGACACCAAACACCAAAACATTAGACATTTTGTTTACTGAAGTATAATAATTGCAAATACAGGTATGCTGTCAAAAACAAAACAATAACACAAAATGTTTTAATACAAATAATGAACAATACTGAACCAGTTTCTGCAGTAGCACAATAAACATACACAATAAATAAATACATTATATTACAGTATTATTCAGCAAAACAAAGGAAATAAATGCAATCCTGTGATCCCGATCATGCTGTGATCTGGTCTCTCTGCTGTATTTGGCCACAGATTTTCATCCACATCCCATCTGATGCCTTCATTTCCACGGCAGTGCTGGTTGACTCTTTCTGAGTGCCTTACCCAGTCCTGGCACTGCTGGGCTGTGATGTCATCACAGGGGTCATCATTCTGCTGGGATTCACAGATAGACCTTATTCTGCTGAGTGTTGCTGTTTGTTGCAGCTCCAGCAGCACCAGAGAGACACTGCAGGGCTATCAGCCTGGAGCCACCGATCCTTAATGTCTCTTTAATCCCAGAACATCTCCTGGTGGAGAGGCAGTGACGGGACGTCTCCCTGCTGCCGCCTGCTGTTGTTTTTGGTGGAGTGGGTATTAACTCCCCCCCCCCCCACCCCCCCCCCCCCCCCCCCGGTATCTTTCCTTCTGAGCCAAATCCACCAGCCCCCCTTCTCTGCTTCCTTGGCCAGCCCTCTAGCTGGCCTCCTCAGCCTTGCTCCAGTCATGCCCGTGTTCTCCAGAAGGTGAAGCACTGACTGGCGGATGAAGCCTCAGAGTCCCAACTCCACTGGATATACTGTTGCTCTCCAACCGGCCTCCTTACACTCCTTACACTCTCACACTCCGCTGCCAGGTCGGAGTACTTCAGCCATTTCTGCTCATAGGCTGCTTCTGCCCCCTCCTGCCATGGGAGGGTGAGCTCCATAAGGAGCACCACCTTCGCCCGAGTGGACCATGTCTCCATATAAGGAGCGCCACCTTCGCCCGAGTGGAACACGTCTCCATATAAGGAGCATCACCTTCGCCCGAGTAGACCACATCTTCATATAAGGAGCACCACCTTTGCCCGAGTAGACCACGTCTCCATGTTAGGCCACAGGGACGCTGTGCTGATCTCATTCGGGAAATGGAGCTGTGGATTGAGATCTACACGCATGCTCCACCCTCTGCCTGGAACCAGGGCTCTACTCCCACATTTGTGTCCTACGGTCCCCTCCTCCTCTGCTTGCCTCACAAAGTGGGTTTGATGCTCTTTCACAGGAGAGGCGTCTGTTTGTCTGCTGTCTGCTGGTCGTCAGTATTTCCGAAAGCTTCTGCAGCAGTTGGTCATGCCACCCCTGTAACACCCCTGTGCTGGAGCCGTCTCACAGCCTGACAGAACGTGCCGGAGGCCTGCTCTGTGTCCCTGTGCTGGAGGCCTGCTCTGTGTCCCTGTGCCGGAAGCCTGCTCTGTGTCCCTGTGCTGGAGCCGTCTCACAGTCTGAAAGAATGTGCCACAGGCCTCATTTCGGGGCAGCACAGAGCGGACGGTCTCATCTGCACCAAACCATTAGTGCAGGTTCTGAGGAAAAGGCAGTGTGTCATAATTGGCCCTGATCAGGAAGCTAAACCTGGCGTGTGGTATCTTCCACCAGTCTGACCCACTGAGCGATCGGTCCTCCATACTTTCCCATGCTGTTCATCCTCCCAGACCACCTTAGCAAGCTGCTATAACCTGCTACCTCTCCTGCGCCATCCATGGTGTGATGAACTAGAATCTTCTGTGCCCCTCTGTTTCCCTGCTGGGGGGTTGTGCCCATCTGTTTCCCTGCTGGGGGGTTGGGCCCCTCTGTTTCCCTGATAGGGGGGTTGTGCCCCTCTGTTTCCCTGCTGAAGGGGTTGTGCCCCTCTGTTTCCCTGCTGGGGGGGTTGTGCCCCTCTGCTTCTCTACTCGGGGGTTGGGCCCCTCTGTTTCCCTGCTGGGGGGTTGTGCCCCTCTGTTTCCCCGCTGGGGGGTTGTACCCCTCTGTTTTCCTGCTGGGGGGTTGTGCCCCTCTGTTTCCCTGCTGGGGGGTTGTCTGTTCTCTTGTGGCTTACAGGTGCAGAAGCAGCAGTAATCAGCTTCATTACTGGATTGCTAACCCCTGACTGGGGAATATAAGACTGTTTGCTGATGGTCTCTCTCTTTTCTCTTTGCCACCTCGTAACCGGGCAGTCTGTGGCCCTGCAGTCTGTGCTATATCTGTTGTTGTTTTTCTTTTGCCCACAGCACCTGTTCACTATATTAAAACAGTTCATGGACAGGCAGCTGCCCCGCTCTGACCCCCCCTCCCTTCTCTAACTCCCCCCCCGCGCTTGTACGGTGACCCCACCAACGACTGACCCCGTGCCGTGCGAGCCGAGCCCCAGGAGAGGGACTCCCCGTCACCGCACCGCAAGCCGTTTGTCACGGTTTCTGTGCAGGGTAGATCATTTTTCTGTGCCTGCACCGGCTCAGTGGTTAGCATTCCGATTAGCCACTCGGCTAATCGTTATTTTTGGTTCCTGTGGGAGGATTGTTCCTGCTTGAACATTCCGTGCATTCCTGCAGGGTTACCTCTGATCTGTTTCACCTGTGGGTTGCTCACATCTTCCGCTGATTACCAGCCACACCTGTGGCTGGGTATTTAAAGCGTCAGTAGGCAGTGGAACGGTGCTTGAGTGTAACGTGTTTTGCTCTAGCCAGTTCCCTGTCGTATTTCTGAGCAAGGTGTAAGGAATTTAAGAACAAAGAAATTTAAAAAGAATTCTGACTTCAGTTTGTTTGTTTTTTCTTTTGAGAAAAAGGTATTAGGACGGTATATGTCCAGATTCTGAGGCTGGCGGTTTTAAGGGGTTATTGTGTCACCGTTGGGGCACAAACCTTTCTGCCCCTTACTAACTAGTTTCCCCCCTGGTTTTAGTTGGCCTCAGAACGTCTTTTGTTTGTTTTTGAAAAGACATTTTCTTTTTCTCTGCTTCGGGTCGAAGTCGTTTTTTCTTCTTTTCTTTTCCCTGTTCCTTTATTTTCTTTATATACTCCTTCTTCCTCTGTTACCCGTTTAGGGGTTTATTCATTTTTTGGGATACGTCCCTTAGGAGTATAGCACCCCCTTCTCATTTCGTCTCTCACGAGACTCAGTGGTTACTGGAGTGCCCCTTTGGTAACTTATAGATCCCCTGTTTGGTCGCGTCTGGTCTTCACACTTCCCCTCCCTCACACCGTTACACAGTGGTAAGTTACCCCGTGCCCCACACTCACTCCACACAGTGCTCGTTCTCTGACCCTCTCTCTCGGGTCTGCCCGCGCAGCACAGACCGGCCCCCACTTGGCCACCCGAGGGGGGGTCAACACACACAGGGAGAGGGAGGTCTCACACACACACACACACACGCACACAAACTGAACAAAAAAGGTGGGACGTGATTCGGCCCGAGCCAAGAAATGCCGGGCCTCCTCCGCGTCCCAAAATAAAAAACACAAAACCCAAAGAAAAACAGGCAGGGACTGCTCCTTCTCCCTGGAACCGCTGCGGCCGGACGTCGTCGTTCTCCCGGGTTACAGAATCATCCGGACGGGGGAACGGGGCCGTACTGGGGAGAGGAGAAGGCGCAGCACCAGTTACCCCACTGTGGACTGGGCAGCACAGAGCACACTCACGCTTCACGGCGTTCCTCGCTGCACGTCCCTCACTCAGCTGGGGCTCCGCCCCCGCTCGCCTCCTGCCCAGCCCGGGGCTCCGCCCCGCTCGCCTCCTGCCCAGCCCGGGGCTCCGCCCCCGCTCGCCTCCTGCCCAGCCCGGGGCTCCGCCCCGCTCGCCTCCTGCCCAGCCCGGGGCTCCGTCCCCGCTTGCCTCCTGCCCAGCCCGGGGCTTACGCTCCACTTCAGGTTGCCTTCTCCCCCTTGTGTTTTCCCCAAGCTGCCACCACCGTTCCTCTCCTCACTCGGCCGCCAACACGGTTACAGGTCCACAGTCCCGCCGCCACGCACGCGCCACTCACACCTAAAAGAAAATCCCCCCCCCGCCCCCCCCGGGATTTCTCCCAAAAGAAAATAACTAAGAAAAAGAATAACGAAAGTAAAAACCAAATCCAAAATCCTCAACAAAAACCCGGCCGCAATAACTAAAGGGAAAAAGAAAAGAAAAAGAAAATCCAAACACAAAAACAAAGAAAACAAATCCAAAAGAAACCCCAAGTTAAAAAGTTTACAGAGCCTGTTCCTTCCTGGCTGCCTGAACCCAAACTGCCGCAATCCCCGCTCTCTTATCCCCTTCCCTGCGTCCTAGAAAACAAGCGGCAGCTGTGTGAGCTCGTTACCTGGCAAAGTAGAGGAAACCAATTAGCCCTAGTCCGCATACGCACACGTGCTCCCAATTATCAATTAGGTGCTCTTACCAAGCTGATGGCTTTTCAGGCTCACCTCCTGACACGTATGGTTGTTGGAGTGACTGTGGATGTGTGAGTATGTGTGCGCATGTTCATGTGTATGTGTGTGTGCATGTGTGTGAGTGTGTGAGTATGTGTGTGTGCATGTTCATGTGTATGTGTGTGTGCATGTGTGTGAGTATGTGTGTGTGCATGTGTGTGAGTGTGTGAGTATGTGTGTGTGCATGTGTGTGAGTATGTGACATAGCTCAGGAGGTAAGACCGATTGTCTGGCAGTCGGAGGGTTGCCGGTTCAAACCCCGCCCTGGGCGTGTCGAAGTGTCCTTGAGCAAGACACCTAACCCCTAACTGCTCTGGCGAATGAGAGGCATCAATTGTAAAGCGCTTTGGATAAAAGCGCTATATAAATGCAGTCCATTTACCATTTACCATGTGTGTGCGTGTGTGTGCATGTTCATGTGTATGTGTGTGTGCATGTGTGTGAGTGTGTGTGTGAGTATTGTGTGTGCATGTGTGTGAGTGCGTGAGTATTGTGTGTACATGTTCATGTGTGTGTGCATGTGTGCGTGTGTGTGAGTGTATGAGTATGTGTGTGTGCATGTGTGTGAGTGTGTGAGTATGTGTGTGTGAGTGTGTGAGTATGTGTGTGTGCATGTGTGAGTATGTGTGTGCATGTTCATGTGTATGTGTGTGAGTGTGTGAGTATGTTCATGTGTATGTGTGTGTGCATGTGTGTGAGTGTGTGTGTGTGCATGTGTGTGAGTGTGTGTGTGCATGTGTGTGAGTATGTGTGTGTGCATGTGTGTGAGTATGTGTGTGTGCATGTGTGTGAGTATGTGTGTGTGCATGTGTGTGAGTATGTGTGTGTGCATGTGTGTGTGAGTGTGTGAGTATGTGTGTGTGCATGTGTGTGTGAGTGTGTGAGTATGTGTGTGTGCATATGTGAGTGTGTGAGTATGTGTGTGTGCATGTGTGCATGTGTGTGAGTATGTGTGTGTGCATGTGTGTGAGTATGTGTGTGTGCATGTGTGTGAGTGTTTGTGTGTGCATGTGTGTGAGTATGTGTGTGTGCATGTGTGTGTGAGTATGTGTGTGTGCATGTGTGTGTGAGTATGTGTGTGTGCATGTGTGTGTGAGTGTGTGAGTATGTGTGTGTGCATGTGTGAGTGTGTGAGTATGTGTGTGAGTATGTGTGTGTGCATGTGTGTGTGAGTGTGTGAGTATGTGTGTGTGCATGTGTGTGTGAGTGTGTGAGTATGTGTGTGTGCATGTGTGTGTGAGTGTGTGTGCATGTGTGTGAGTATGTGTGTGTGCATGTGTGTGAGTGTGTGAGTGTGTGTGCATGTGTGTGTGCATGTGTGTGTGAGTATGTGAGTGTGTGTGAGTGTGTGAGTATGTGTGTTGTGAACTCTCTCGGCCAACGGGGGGTGCGGTTGATGGAAGTCAAGAAGAACCAGATCAGTGAGTCTGAGGTAGAGGTTAACAAAAAGCACTTTAATGGTCGTAATGAGTGGGGGTGGGGGTAGGGGGAGCCAAAAACAACTAAAGAGTCTTCCCGGTCGGGGTATCGGTGCTCCACTCCAGGTATTCAAACCTCCTTCTGGAGAGAAACAAGAAACACACAGGTTAGGGGGGGAATAGGGCCTGGCCAGTCAGATCCTGGTCCGGCTCCTTGCTCCGGGCGCCGGCTGGTGATCCTCCAGTCCTCAAGGGGTGTAGGGGAGAAGGCCCCCCTCCCAAGTGAGGTAGCACTCCAATCCTTCCCCAGCTCAAGTTCTGAGTTGTTCCTGTCTTTGCCCCCTGTCACACCGTCCACTTGAATCACAGTTATTCTTTACACTTTACACTTTCCAGTTACTCACAATTATGCATCCACTTTAAGAGAGTTGGCCCACGGCCGCTTACAGTCTCAGGTTCAGGTTCAGGTTCAGGTTCAGGTTCAGGTTCAGGTTCAGGTTCAGGTTCAGGTTCAGGTTCAGGTTCAGGTTCAGGTTCAGGTGTAGAGAGTCGCCCAGCGTAGCTCAGTAGGAAGCCCCAGCAACTCTGCTATTCCTGTGTTTGTGCTGGTCTACAAAGCCTGCGTGCTCATCGGTGCAAGCAGCTTCAGGTGGGCGGCGGCAGCCAATCCGTCAAGCAGCTTCAGGTGTGCTGCAGAGTGGAAAATTCCACCTACCCTCCCTCTGCTGCAGCCCTGTCCATGGTGCTGCCCGGTGTCACCTCAGTTGGTCTGCCTGGTTCTGTCCAGGGTCCTGAATGTTTCCAGACTGTGCTTTGGCAGGTAACGCCCACTCACTTTTCCTAGCGGCCGCCGGTGTCGATGGGCTCGGCCGTCCTGGTGGTCTCGTGGGGAGCACCGATAAGGGATCGGGGCGCCACAGTGTGTGCATGTGTGTGAGTGTGTGAGTATGTGTGTGCATGTTCATGTGTGTGAGTGTGTGAGTATGTGTGTGTGTGCGTGTGCACGTGACGCCCCACATCGTGCCTAACAACGCCCCTTAGCTGTTCTAAAATCACTGTAAACCACGGCCTCTTGTGGCTTATTGCTTTAATATATAAGGAATAAACCAGGGCGGGCTGTCCCGTTATTGGAAAATAATGTAGGAGGGGGGTGGTGATGCGCCTGAGGCGAAGCAGAGGGTCTCTTAACCAGCCCCGAAGTACATTATTTTCCAATAACGGGACAGCCCGGAGGGGTTTATTCCACTTATACAACAGGTTACCAACAATGATTATATATGGTTACTTTAATATTTATTGATTTTTATCGACTTAACCGGCTGTTAGTCATGTTTACGAAGGCCATAGCAGCCATGTGACCAACGTTGCCTTTCTCCATGACGACAGTCACCTGATCTCTACCGGAGGGAAGGACATGAGCATCCTGCAGTGGTCGGTCGTCTAGTTAACTCTGCTGCACCTTCACTGGAGCCTCCTGTCCACTAGAGGGCAGGACTGCTGTGCCTAAAACTGTCTTTACCTTGCTCTCCTACTCATTGCTGTCTGAGTGTACTGTACTGTACTGTGCTGAGTAGCCACTAGATGGGGCTCTGGCAAAAAAGAAATAGCATGTCAAGAAGAATATTTAAAGCTATTTAAAGAGCTGCAGCTGCTACATGTGCCGTTTGCAGAAGTCTATAGCGATAAAGATATATAACCGAGTGGCTGTTGTATTTTAATATTTAAAGTACTTTAAATAAGTACTGAGTATCACTCAGTCCCAGTGAGGAGGTATTCCTATGATGTGTGATTTAGACACAGAGGATTACTACACTGATTGTGACACGGTCAGGTCTTGGTCATGTTTGCTGGAGGTGTGTTCTCTGAAATGACCTTGTGACCAGCGCCATGACCTGCTGCCACTTGCTGTTGACCGTCAACATGACCGCGGCCAAGAAAAGAAAGGATGTGACATCAGCCTTCACCTTCTCTCTCGTTCTCCTCTCATCTGCCATGAAATTGGTTTTGGCCCAATGTATTTGCAGGCAATAGCCACGTCTTTAGAAGGCCATGGATAACGTCAACAGGGAAACCTACACACCTGCCCTGCCCTGACTTCTGACTTGTTTATTTGGAAATTTTCCAAAGGCGAGGCACAGTGGGAACATGTGATTAGCAAGATTTTAGGGGTTGGACCCAATCAACAGCTTGATCCACCTGCCTGTCAAAAAACAAATTAAATATTGCTTCTGCATAACACATGCAGCTTGCATTTAATGATTCTGGTAAAGATTTGATTTGCATTTTGGGGTCTGTTGATCTCCCAAACCCCCCCCCCCCCCCCCCCCCCTTCCCCAACCACATGGTCTGCAATCACAATATGAACCCCCATCCCCCACAAACTGCAATCCTTCTAAAATCTTTTTAAAAAAATAGATATCATCTTTTAACTTATAAGGGTCTCCTGGATGCCTTTGAGCCTGGGTGGGGGAGTGTGTGTGTGGGGGGGGTGGTCTCTGGATCAGTAAAGGTTGATAACCCCCATGTTAAAGGATGCGGAGTACTCATTTTCTTCAGTTCTGTCTGTATTTCAGTAAATATGTCATATTTATCCCCCCAACCCCCTCCAACCCCCTACAGCTTCTTCAGGAAATTACTTGTGCCTGAGATGAGGGGCAGCCCTTTGGCAGAAAAGGTAGCTGTTAAAATGTTATTCTCGTAGTAAATTAATTTTTATAAATTTAGACTGATAATTTCCCAAATGCTGTATATAAATAGGATGTACATAGCCATCTTGTTTTTATATTAGTCACTCCCATCCTGTACAGATATATAGCACTGCATGGTGCAGGATTGTTTTTTTTTTGCAGAAACACTCAGACGTGGAGAGGAAGGGTTTATTGAACCAATCAGAACCTGAGGATGGTCAGGGTTTATTGAACCAATCAGAACCTGCGGATGGTCAGTTGCCTGAACTGAGGAAGCCATCCCATCACTTTGAGATAACGTTATGGCCTCAGGGAGCCTGAGTCTCAACTTTACGTCTCATTCTGTAGAGAGCTTCTCCTTCACCAGTGTCATTACACCAGGGGTTCATTCCAATCGCTTATTTTATCCATCCTCATCTCGATCCTCGCGTAACCTGGAAATCAATCAATCCGCCATCTTTAAGGACGTTCCAATCCGTTTAATGCTCCTTGGAGGAGCGAGGAGGCTCCTGGAGGATGCTTCAGTGAGGATACATCTTTTTTGGAGCGTGTGACGTATAAATGATCTACCTGTGGTCCACCTCTCCACATTTGCCGACTGTAAATGGCCTGGCTTCAAACTGATGCTAAGCAAGGACGTTCCATTTGCCTAACACATGCTGCCTCGATTCCTCCCTCCTCGTATCTCATCCTTGCATCTTTTCTTCACGTCCTTCGTTCAGTGGCGCTAAGAAGAGAGGAAAGGACACTAGGAAGAGTTTCAAGGAGTGAAAATAAGTGATTGGAATGAACCCATGGACACTGGTTTTCTACTCGATCAATGAGGAAATACTGCCCCCTACAGCCCCACCAACGCTACTACTCCCCCACACTGGTGGCATGTTTAAACAAAAAAAAACCCTAAAAAAAAGCAGGAAAAGGGAAAAGGAAAAAAAAAACTCTGCTGGGTCCAGCTCTGGCTGGTTCCTTCTGTCACGTTTTGGGGGTGAGGACCAGGTGCGGAGTGAAAAACACAGGAAACTCAAAAGGAAAGTTTAAACAAAAACCTTTACTTCAAAAATAAAAAACAAAAGGCCACACAGGGCAACTCTCTAAAACACAAAAATCTTCAGAAATGGAAAAAGCAAAACTTCTCAAAATCCAAATGAACACAGAGCAGAACACAGGCGAGGCAGAACTCAGGAGACACAACAGCAGAACATACACAGGCGGAAAACACAGAGGCAGAAACACAAGCAGGCGGAACACAAGCAGAACACACAAGAACACAAGCAGGCAGATACATACACAAGAACACAAGGAACCAGAACCCGAGTCTTCTTCTTCTTCTTCTTTTCTCTGGTTTTAATGGCGGTTGGCAAACCTAAATTGGTGCATTACCGCCTCCTACTGTGTACATTGGCATCTGATTTAGTTCTCAAAAAAAAATTAAATAAAACAATAGCCCCACCCTCCCATACCTGAACCACGATTTTTCACTATTTCGCTATATAGTTTGACTCCCTCCAAACCATTCGCCAAAATTCCCTGTATTTCGTCCCCCTTCACATCCGTTATACCCAAAATCTCTTTCGCTGCATTCACCACCATCCTGATTCTCTCTGATTTTGTGTCTATCTCGCTTGCACAGTTAATCACCCTCGCAATAAATGCCAGAAACCTTCTTCTATTCAAATGCATGATTTCTTTGTCACATCTCCCTTGATCTTTTCCCTCTATTCCAGTTCTATTCTGCTCCTTCCTCTCAGTTCCCGCTTCTGCCCTCACTCTCTTCGTTGCTTCTGCATGTTATTTTATTCTGCACTCGTGTTCTTTCCACCTCACTTTCCCTCTTCCTTCTTTCACACTGCTTTTCTCCCGCTTCATGATTTCCCCCACAGTGAAAGCATATTGCCTGTTCTTTAGACACCGTACAATCATCATCAGAACACCCCACACCTTCTACACCTGTGATCCTTTTTCCTACACACTACTGCCAGGTGTCCATAATCCTGACACCAATAGCACCTCAGTGGAACCCTCTCATATTCCCTCACCCTGTAACAAACATAATCTAAATAGACTCTTTCTGGTAATTCTCCCTCAAATTCTAAAAGTATTGATCCATGTTCTTGTTCTTTTCCCTCCAGATAGCTTTTCATCCGCTTTGCCCCTAAAACTCCTTCTACCTCCAAAAAACAATCGGCGTCTACCGACAAGTAGCGCTCTTTCTCTCATTAAAAAACAAACTACTTTTGTCGATTCAAGTCTTTTTATTTTAAGAACCTTGTCCCTCAGTCTTTTCGACTGACACTACATGACTACAATTCCCCCCCTGGTTACCCTCACTGCTCTTACTTCCCCAATCTCCTTCTTTATGAGTTTCCCTATTTTATGGGCATCATTAAAAACGCAATTTGGGCTGAAGCCCAATGCTTGACAGTGAGGTTTGACTCTGGGTCTGGATTTACCCACATTAGTGTTTATTTGTGGCTTCCAAGAGAGAAATAAGAGCACTGATGTGTAATGTGTAATCCTGAAATCACACACGGTAAAACAATCTGTGTGACGATAAAAAAAAGCCGGGTTCGAGTGCCGGGTTCGCGTCCTCTCTGCATGGAGCTAGCATGTTCCTGTGTTTGTGCTGGTTTCCTCTGTGTCCATATAGTCCTAATTAAGACCAAATTACGCAATTCTGTCTACAGATTCAAAGCCAACACTGAATTTATAATTTTACACAACATAAAAGGTCCCTTCAGAATAAGAAACATCAGTGTCCATGTTCTTGCTCACAAGTGAAAACATGCAACCATTTATGATGTCTGCAACAACAGCAATTTGATGATACTCGTAGTGCAACAGTAATGCCCAAAAAGCCATACTTCATGCTGACCAGAGAAAGCTTGTGTAATCCATTTATTGAAGTTATTATTGAAGTTATTACAAGGCTATCTCTCCGAACTCTGCAAAATCATTAGTACTGCTTAATTTACTTGTCATGCAGATTCTATTATGTTTGCCGCAGCCCAAACATGAGATTACAGTTCAAACTAATGAGTGCAACAAGTGCCCATGAAACAAATAGCTCAGCGTAAAACTGAACTTTCACTACCATCTAGTGGCTGTTTAGAGGAACTACAATATTATTTTTCCAACAGTCTTTTCTACAACTCCACAGGTGTTCTCATGTCCTAATAAATTGCTGTAGATGTGACTGTAAACTAAAATATTTTGCAAATAATTAAATGTTTGATTGAACAAAAAAACAGTTTTCATGCCTATATGAGTGCACATAGTGAATCACTGCCCATACTTTCACTGCTCTGCCTCAGTTCCTGTAGATTCAGTGGGAAACCTGCAGTGATTAATGCACTTCAGACTGTGTTCTGCAATGTATAGCTGCTTGGCAGCTTAATGTAGTGAAGGGAAGTGTATGTTTCTGTATTTCTGTATGCACTCCTGGCCACTTCTGCCTAGGCCTGTGGCCTTGTCCCAGTCTCCACATTCCCAGTTACCGTGGCGATGAGGGAGAAGAGCAATGAAGAGCTACGGGGAGGATGGAATGCAGCTCAGGGCCGTCCCGAGTGCACTCCTGAGAGGACCCGAAAAGCTCTGGCACCCGTCATGGGGATATACCACCCCTGTCCCAGGCACTATACTGTGCTGTTGTGTTGTGTGCTGAGAGGCCCATTTACTGATGTAACATCTGTGTGTGACCACAGACACAGCCTCTATGCTTGTGAGATGTGACCTTATGATGTGCGATGCTTAGAAACTACTATCAAGACTGAGACAACTTAGTGAATCTTTGGAGAATGTCTCTGCATGCTGTGTATTGAGTGTTTCCCTTGTGCATATTGTACTAAATTCTGTTACAGTGGGAAAATGTCATCTGACCTGACGATTTCCTGTCATGTGCCTGCTTTGAATGGGTCCTATCAATGAACATAGTATTTGGCATTCTGTATGGTAGTCTGTATTTCTTATGGATGCTGGTAAGGTGTAATTTTATTGAAAGTAGGCTTGGGGCTGCTGGATGGCTCATTCGGTTAAGGCACCATGCTGAGGTGCATGGATGAGCCTCACGGCCTTGGGTCGAATCCAGACCGTGCCAGTGTCAACTGTGGCCGGTAGCTCCACAGGGAGATGCACGATTGGTGCCTGTGTTGCCTAGGGTACGGGAGGGTTCAGCCAGACAGGGATCTGCATTACATTGCTCTATAGCGACCCCCCTTGGGCACTCGTATGACTGCATGTCAGAGCTGCTTATGAAAGGTCTTCCTTTCTGTTCTTTTCTGTTCTATTCCATTCAAACAGCTTTTCTGTTCTATTCCATTACTAATTATACATGCTCAAAAGCAGAAATGTAGTAAATGTTAATTTTTCTCATCCAAGCAGATGCAGAGTATTAATGTGTAGGCTTGTTATTACACCAAAAGTGTGATTTTTATTTTTATTTATTTTAAAGCAAAGAATGAAGATTAAACATAATGTTTTTTAATTAATTCATTCATTTAGTTTTATTTATTTATTCGCACAAAGTAAGTGATAAAACAAAAGTATATAACAACAAACATAGCAGGGATTGTGCACAAGAGGCAAGAAACCCCAAGGGGCTTATAGTAAAAACCTCCCCTCTAGGATTTACAATTTATCCTAATACTATGGATTTTATATTTTTTCATAATGAGATAAAAAAAGAAAGAGAAAAAAAAACAAATTCATAGCAATAGGAATATTAATTTAAAAAAAACATGGCATGTTCTGGCTCCATCACATGCGTGGTTGATGTAATTAAAACAGGGAAACATTTACTCAGACAAGCTCGCTCCTGTTAATGAAAGTGCTGGCATATGGCATTAGAAAACTTCAGAGAATTCCTCTGCAAGCTGTGGCATGTGTACCTCTCTGGTGCTCCTTGTAACAAAACCTGTAACTGTGGAAAACAGTTGTCTGACCTGGTATGGTCCTGTCTACCTCATGTACCTGCTTCAAATTTGTTCCATGTTCAAATAATTCCCTGCCAAACCAGACATTTATATTCTGCAACAGTGAGATTTAAACGAAACAGCCTGTGCCTTAAAGTACTGCATTCTTTAATTTGTTCAACTGTCATTTGCACACCTCAACAGTTGTTCTCATGTTTTAAGCATTGCTGGATATATTGCTATAAACTGCTGTGTTTCACAAATGATCCAGATGATGTCTTATCAATGAAGAACAGTTTGTATATTGCTGGGATTATACATAGTCTATCATTGCCCTTTCATTGATTAATGTTACATTTTGACCACATACCTCTAAAGAATAGTACCATCAAAAATCATGTTAAAAAGCCAGCATGATCACTCTGACATCACTTGCAATAGATTTTTTGGAGAAAATAGTGCTGTCATTTATACTCAGTGATACCAAAAACAAGATGGACCCACTGCTCTTTGCACACAAGGCTAGGCACGGCATTGATGATTCTTTACTTTTTCTCTTTTGTTTACATTGTAATTTACTTTCAGTTCAGTGAACTCTTGAGAATCTGTCAACTTCTGCCTTGAAACTCAACCTCTGGAACACTTGCAGCATTGTCACATGGCCACCAGGTGGCAGAATGCATCTGCTTTGTGTTTACAGTATTCCTACAAACTCACAGATCTGATAGTTGTCAAAAAATGCTGATACTTTTGCCCATTTCCAGCTCCTGCCACAATATATAATGATTTTATTAAATTCCATTTAGCATGAGGATGGAGGGGCAATTTCAAAGAAATGCACTGGTCGATGCACTGACGATGCTTATTGTTGTTGTATACAGAGCACACACAGCACACTGATGCACACTGCCTCAGAGTACATTAACACACAGCCTGCCAGGCCCCAGCCCCACACACACACACACACACATATACACACATACACACACACACAGATTCGAATACCACACCTCTACAGCTGTTCTGCTATGTTTCACAAATGATCCAGACAATGTTTTAACAAGGCCAAATTACTTGAAAGAATATAGGAAACATTGGGCAGCATTGCTGTGGAATACAGGCATGTTTAATTTGTGTGAGTTAAGATAGCCAATATTGCTTCATGTAACTTGGCACAATTTTAATATTAATACTTTTAATGGCAGGCGTAGATTTGAAGTAGACTTATAGATCGTGCTTTGTATGTGTGAGTAACTTGACATTTTTGCACATTGAAAATGTGTTTTTCATCAGATGTAATTACAGTATTACATTTTGCAGTATATTATTGACTAATCAATGTTCAGTCCAAAAACTCTTATTAGAGGCCACTGTTGACCTTTTAAAGTTTGGCTGTACAATCCTTCCAGCTTCTCTCATCGTTAGGCCTGGATTTATAACATGGTCAATCACAGTGGCTCTAAATTCATTTGATCAAGGTCTAAATTCGTCCATCAATACCAACTGCATTGGGCTGCTCCATGTTGTCAGAAAGTGCTGTAAATCAGCCTTTTATGTAGTGCTGAAGCGATTACCAATAGTGCTGCAATGAAACTCACCTGGGCAATGTGGTTGGAAGTGATGAGACAGGATTGCAAACATGTTGACTTTATTTCACAATCTGCATGTCTAGCAATAACAATTTGGACTTCTTAATATGAAGTGACAGTACTGTGAAAACTGAGTGTGCAATTTAGAATTTTGCACTTTGTATGTAGGTACAGCAATTTGTGTTTTGCACATTGAGTCAAAGCAATCATATCATACTGTAATGCATTTGTAATATGTGACTGCAGTTACTAGAAATGCATCTGAAAAAATGAAAAAAACTGTAGGGTCTCAGGAACATCTCAGAGACTGGATGTCATGCAAACTACACTTCTGCCTTGATTTTCACTTTGTGGTCTAATCCATTCAACTGTTGTGCAGCAGATACAGGTTAAAACCTGCAGGAAAACCATTTCTTTGAGAGGTAATATAAACACACCTGCTCAATAGACAAGTAGTTTTCTAAATGTATTGAATTGTGGTTACACTACAGTAACAGAAGCAACCATTCATCAGACACTACACAACTTTTCTTATAATGGGTTTTATTTCTACTACTGTAGATGTCATTGCTTCAACTGTGCAGATTTTAACCCCATGCTGATCTGCTCATATTGAGCCCAAACATAATCCCATACAGAATATGAAATAAATACTACTGTCACAGCAGTTAAATACATCACACAATAATAAATCATAACACCAACACATTTGATGTTTATTATAATTCAGGTTTAATCATTGAAGATTATTGAAGATTATTGAAAATACAGAAAATAAAAGCAACAGACCCAATAAATAAGGAAACTCAACCCATCATTGTTTACAGTAATGAAAGGAAATAAGTACACTGCAGTGACCATTCTGCCTTCTCCCTATCAGCTGCATTTGCCCACATAAATTTGCACATTGGAACTCTTATGAAAATGAATGAAAGCACCTATAAAAACTAGTAAGTGGAGGAGTGCCACTGGCTTCTCTTATACAAAGATGTAGATACAGGAGAGAGTTATTACTTAAAAAACATTTTACCCTGCCACATTTTGCCATTATTACACTCAGTGTTATATTAATGTTTTAATAATCAAAAGTACATTAACACACCTTTAACATTTGAAATAACCTGAACATGCTGAAAGATCATACTCTTATGTACACGGTTTAAGCTGTACTGAGGTTAATATTGGGTACAGCTGAAATTGCACTGGTAAGGCATTGGTCAAGGAAGGTTACAAGTGTGTTGGCGTGTGTGTCTGTGATTGGGTGAGAGTGGGTTTGTGTGTGTGTATTTGTGAATGTTTGTGCATGCGTGCGTATGTTTGTGGGAGTGACTGTGGATGTGAGTATGTGTGTGCATATGTGTGAGTGCGTGAGTATGTGTGTGTGTGTGTGTGTGTGTGTGCCTGGGTAGCGTGTGTGAATGGGTAAGAGAAAGTGTGTGTGTGCGTGTGCACACATATATGTGTGTATGTCTGTGTGTGTGTACATGTGTGTGAGTGCATGAGTATGTGTGTGTGTGCACACGGGTGCGTGTGTGTATGGGTAAGAGAATGTGTTTGTGTGTGTTTATACATTTGTGTGTGTGTGTGTGTGTGTGTGTGTGAGTGTGCGTCCGTTTGAGAGAATTACTGTGGATGTGAGAGTGTGTGTGCGATTGAGAATGGGTGTATGTATGTGTATGTGTGTGTGCGTGAGAGTGCCTTTGTGAATGTGTGTTTGTGTGTTTATACGTGTGTGTGTGTGTGTATGGGTATGAGAATGTTTGTGTAGACATGTGTATAATGTGTGTGCATGCATGTATGTGTGTCTGTGTGAGTGCGTATGCGTGTGCGCGTGTGTGTGTATGGGCAAGAGAATGTGTGTGTGTTTATACATGTGTGTGCATGCGTATGGGAATGAGAATGTGTGTGTGTGTGTGTGTGTTGACACGTGTTTGTGTCTCTGCATGCATGTATGTGTGTGTGTGTGCGTGCATTTGTGTGAATGTGTGTGTGACTGTGGATGTGAGTGTGTGAGAGAGAGAGGGTGTGTGTGAGTGACTGAATATGAGAGAGAGAGAGAGAGAGAGAGGGTGTGTGTGTGAGTGACTGAGTATGAGAGAGAGAGTGTGTGTGTGTGTGTGCATACGGTAATGAGCGTGTGTACATATGCATGCATGTGTGTGTGTGCGCGTGAGAGTGCACTGGTGAATGAGTGTGTTTGTGTGTGCGAGAGATTGTGTTTCCATGTGTGTAGGTGTGTGTGTGCATGTGTGTGATTGGGCGTGAGAGAGTGTGTATGTGTGTGTAAGTTTGTGAGTGTGTGTGTATGAGTGTGTGCATGTGTGGGTGTGTGAGTGCGTATGCATGAGCGTACACCAGTGCGTGTATTTGTGAGTGTGTGTGAGAGTATGTGTGTTTGTGCTGGAGTGTTAGTGAGAGAGTGTGTGTGTGTGCGTGTGTCTCTACTTTAGTGAGCAAAATCCAGCACAGACAGGTGTGTGTTGAGTGAAGTGTGTGTGTGTGTGTGTGTGTGTGGATATGTGTATCTGAGTGTGTGTGTGTGTGATTGAGTGTGTGTGTGTGTGTATGTGTATATGAGTGTGTGTGGTGTGTGTGTGTGACTGGGTATATGAGTGAGGTGTGTGTGTGTAGGTGTGGGTGTGTCTATGTGTATCTGAGTGTGCGTGTGTGTGTGTGTGTGTGTGTGTGTGTGTATGTGAGTGGATATATGTGTGGTGTGTGTGTGTGTGTGTGATTGAGCGTGTGTGTGTATGTGTATCTGAGTGTGCGTGTGTATGTGTATATGAGTGTGTGTGGTGTGCGTGTGTGAGTGGATATGAGTGGTGTGTGTGTGTGTGTGTGTGTGTGTGTGTGTGTGTGCATGCGAGTGTGTGCGCGCAAATGCGTGTGTGTGTGTCGCTACTCCAGTTGGCAGAGGGACACTGAGGAGGAGTTACACACTCTAAATCCAGCACAGAGGGGTGTGTGTTGAGTGAAGTGTGTGTGGACTCTGTGCAGGAGGGTCAGTGTGTCAGAGTCAGAGACGCTGTAGAAGGACAGAGTGCCGGCCAGACGGTCCACACACACTCCTACCCTGTACACACACACTCCTCTCCCATCATCATCATCACACACTCCTGCTCTGCGGTAGGGGGAGGTGAGGGCAGGTATGTGTGTTCGGTTCTCATTGTGCCAGACAGAGTAACTGAGTTTATCAGAGTCACCGTGCTTAGTGCAGCTCATTCCCCAGGAGATTTTATTGAATCCAAACCTACAGTCAGAACTCACTCCTCTCCTGCTGATTCCTTTATATGTCGCTGCTATACAAACCCCTCCCCACCTCTCAGACACACTGCACTCAGCCTCCCAGTAACAGCGCTCACACACACTCTCTCTGCACACAACCTGGGGCTCGAACGCAAATCTCTCTGGATGATCAGGATATGGTTGCTCTCTCCCCGGTGTGTGTTTCACCCTCCTGTCCCACTCAGACAGAGACAGGTATCTGTTCGCTGTGTTTGGATCCAGTGTGTTTGTCACCCTCCTGTTCCCCTCAGACAGAGACAGCTCTCTGTTCGCTGTGTTTGGATCCAGTGTGAGCTGACAGCCGTCTGCACACCAGAGACATTAATGAGATTAATTATCATTATTAATATTCACCTCATTATGTGTGTGAGAGAGAAAGGGCTGTCATAGTACCTCTGTGTGTGTGTTTGTGTACGTGTGTGTTTCTGATTGTGTGTTTATGTGTGTAAGAGAGAAGTCTCTCTCACACACACACACACACACACACACAGCAGAGTGTGTATCTATGGAAAGTGTTCTGTGTCGATACACACTCACATTTCCTGGGCCCTGGTTTGATCCTGTTCTCTCCTTCATGGTCCACACTGTAAGAACAGCAGAACAGAATTTAGAATTTTAACAATCCTTTATTTCCACTCTCAACACACCAATAGCATCACATAAATAAAAACAAAGACACAATGAAACACAAAACCACGATCATATGAAAAACACACAAATCTGTCACAAAGGAAACTTATTCCATTCCCTCACCCTATTCCATGTGCAAAAATAGCTCCCACCCCTCCACTGAACATTAAACACCCTTATAACACACACACTCTGAAACACACTCAGGCTCTCCATTGCTTTGTAATACTGAAACTCCACCATCACTGTGTCCCTGACCAAACCCCTAACTACAACAACCACATCTTGTCTGTCCCCTCCACCAATCATATTTTTCCCAATTGTAGAAACAGCTATTCTCGCCTCAAAATTAAATTAATGAGCTGGCACTTATCTGTCTTTGTGTTTATTGGAAATCAAGGATAAAAATATCACTTGTAAATGTTTCCCCTAGTAACCAAAATAAACTTCCCAAAAAAGAAAAGAGAGGCTGAAGTCTGGCACACCCCGAAAAACAATGATTAACAGTTTCTCTCTCCATGCAGAATGGACAATGGTGGGATCCTGCCGGGTTCATCACAGAAATAAAACTATTTACTGCAGTGATCCCGCGCAGCACCCTCCACTGTAGATCCCCCCCCAACCCCTTCTGCGTGTGTGTGTATGCGTGCATGTGTGTGTGTGTGTGTGAGGTGCATTGTGGAAACTCTCTGTACTTACAGCAGTGTGAGTGTGTCCAGTTTAGCAGCAGACAGCGCTCTCACTCCTGAGTCTCCTGGGTGATTGTATCTCAGGTCCAGCTCTCTCAGGTGTGAGGGGTTTGAACACAGAGCTGAAGCCAGAGAATCACAGCCTCTCTGTGTGACTCTACAGCCTGACAGCCTGCAGAGAGAAGGACACACACACCTTACACACATTAATATAAACTAACAGGGCTGTGTGTGTCAAACACATATCAGTGTGTTACACACCTTACACACATTAATATAAACTAACAGGGCTGTGTGTGTCAAACACATAGCAGTGCATTACACACCTTAAACACATTAATATGAACTAACAGGGCTGTGTGTGTCAAACACATAGCGGTGTGTAAATATAAAATAAAATGGATGGGTAATGAGTCAATATTGAATGCATTTGAGTCTACACCCCACTAGTCTGACTCACAGGACCCAGACTGCGGGTATAAGCCCGCCATTGGCCGACTATTTCAATCAGAATTCACCTCCCCTTCCGCTATCTGCGTGTTACCGTTTTCAAAGTCCCCGTCGCTACGTGAAATAACAACAACTTCCAAGCTAGCAACCTGCACGCTGAAAATGGCAAGTTATGACGAAGATTGGGATCGTGCAATAAGGCAGGCCTGCTTGGTTCTTTCGGTGAGTGGTTGTAAATACAAAGAATATGTTTAGAACATTTGCTGTCTGACAGGGACGTTCTTGCATGTTTGCCCACCGGTTATGGAAAAAGTTTCATATACCAAGCATAGCCTATCGACTGCAGTGAGCTAGCGAGGGTAAACACACAGACATGGCCTGAAAATGCCATGGTTTTGGTAGTGTCCCCCTTGGTCGTGATAATGGAGGACCAGGTGAAAACCCTGCAGTCAAGGGGGGTAGCTGCAGCGTACGCCGGGCAAGATCCAGACACGGATGAGAAAATAGCTGCTGGCCAGGACTCCATTACGACACTATTTTGCAAGGGCACCCTCACTGCATCCTGGGCTTAGCGCCGCCCAAGACGATTGTGATTGGTTTAAATAAATACAAACAAGCCAGAGTGTTTTTTTCCTCTATACCGGAATGATAATGGGTTGAGCCAGACCTTTCTCCAGCGCTGGCACAGCGCTGAAACAAAGTGAGGAGATGGGTCTGGCTATGCGAGACTAACACCCCACTACAGTTCAGGAAACAGGACTAATTCATTTTATTCATTCATGTGTATAGAGTCTTATTCTTCCAAGAGGAAGAACAGGAACATGCTGTTTCAGTTCTGTAGAGTGTCTGTTTTCACATTAGAAACATTGAGATCAGTGTAGTATTTAGTCACATTGTAGCCCTTATTTATTGAAGGGTGTGTGTTTGTACTCACCCCAGTCTCTGCAGTTTACAGTGTGGGTCCTCCAGTCCAGCAGAGAGCGCTGTCACTCCTGAATCCTGCAGCTCGTTGTCTCTGAGCTCCAGATCTCTCAGCTCTGAGTGAGGAGAACGCAGGACTGAGGCCAGAACATCACAGCAGCCCTCTGTGAGACTACACCATCCCAGCCTGTGGAGAGACCACACACACACAAACACACGCACACACACACACGTACACACACACACACACACACACGCACACGTACACACACACACACACACAAATTCACAGCTGTGACACTGTGTTCCTTGGCAGTTGATATATATGCACCTACTCATTCCTGAGATGTACACAAAAAAACAGAGAGGGGGTGTGTAAATTAAGTTCATTAAGTATTCTGATTAATTCACAAAAGTCTAAGGCAATTACTGGGCTCTATTCACCAATAAATATGATAAATATGATGAAACCACAAGTCTACTGCAAGGGATTCATTGCCAAACCCTTTTCATATGATGAACTTATCTGACTTGCAAACATTCATCTAATCTGCAAACACAAGAAACAGCATTTTTGTGGTGCACTTTACCTCACCTGACATGTTCTTTGGTCCATGAACATCTGTACGTTTTAAAAACATTCAATATTCATAACTATGAATAGATAAATATAATTACTAATGTACACGTGAACCTCATTAGCTGAATACACTACTGTTATCATAGTATTTTCTTCCTAATCTTGTAACCATCAAGTTATCAAACAATTTATGGTCAACTAATACAGCGTTTTTGGCACTAATTGTAAAAGTTTCACAAAGGTAAAATGAAACCTCATTCAATTCGCTTGTTAAGCTGTGACGTATGGACCTTCCGATAATACTGTTTCCAGGTCCAAGCCTCGACTGCAGTTGTTCTCAACTCAGGCCAGAAAGGGCCGGTGTGGGTGCAGGCTTTTGTTCCAACCAAGCAGTTACACACCTGATTCTACTAACCAACCGTTGGAGTCTTTACTAAGGACCTTGATTAGTAGAATCAGGTGTGTAACTGCTTGGTTGAAACAAAAGCCTGCACCCACACCGGCCCTTTCTGGCCCGAGTTGAGAACCACTGCTCTACTGCGGAGGATCTCGTCTTTTCAACATGTCGCAGTGCTGTGTCCCTTGCTGTTTGAATAGATCTGAGTCCAAAAAAAACAATTCAATTGTCATTCTACTGCTTTCCTTGTGATGAGAAAGAGAAGAGGAAATGGCTGCAGTTGATAATTAAGTTCTTAAACGAATGAAGAAAAACAAAGTCTGGCACCAGTGGGTGCTAACGTTAGCTAGCTGTTTACATCCTACCTGTCCTTATCAGTTCTCATTATTAGTGCACAACCTGTCTACATTACAGTTTATCATTACTGTACACCTGCTACCATATATTCTTACCACTGTATTATATGTAAGGAATAAACCGGGACGGGCTGTCCCGTTATTGGAAAATAATGGTAGTTTTACTATTTGTACCTTTGTTGGGCAAAAACTGGTGGTTAATTCTATGAAACCAACGATTCTAACAAGAAAAAATAGTTCCTTCTTGTTTTATACCATACAATTAGCACTATGCGAAACCATAACTCAATCAAATTAATCTCCCTAGCTCTGTCTTGCTTTTTAAATGGTGTGGTCGCGCAGTGTAGACATAACGTCTTTCTAAGACCCTCTGAAACGGGTTTTGAATGCCAGTTAGCTTTATGATAGGTTCGCCGTTACTTGTCACCTACCCAATATTAAAATTCTTGGTTTTAGGTCAGAATGGTCTCAGCATGCTTGTTATGCCGGTTAACTAGCTAGCTAACTATTTCATTGTATTCAAAACAGCGGTTAATATAAACACAATCCTTTACAAAGATATGGATGAAAATGCGTCCTGTAGCCATGATTTAAATACGGAACGCCTATCTACTGTCAAAATAAGGGAGGATTCCGTATTTTTCCGGATTGTTTACATTCCTAAATGAAGCCAGTAACTAGGGCCGTGATTCAACGTTGATATCAATTGTGAAATTGGACACTGAAAAGGGGAGGGGTTGTAACAACAATTGAAAACCGAAAGAATAATGTTGCTGTTTTAACTGCTTTAGAATGCCGGATTTTGTAGCGCATTGATTTCATCGGAGTTGAAAGAATTTAGACCCTTTTTAACCCTCAATGGTGCCTCACTAAAGTAGTGACCGTGAAAAGGTACACAGGTTCGGGATCTGAAGGAGCATTTGGACCTTTTCACAGTCTCTGGTTTGGACCTGGAAATGGTCAATACGTTACGAGTGACGTCAGACTTAAAAAGCGGATACAAAATTGCGAATTCTAATTTAGTGTGACGGTAACCCTGACGACACGATTTAAAATGTGGCCGTTAGGAGGGTCGGTTGGTTACCATAGCGATGACAGCTCGCTCTGAGCCATTTTCTGTTACCTCAGCTAGTTATTCTTTGAAAATAAATATAGAACTACAGTTACATAAAACAATTATATGATAATAACTATTAACACTTTGCAAATATCATTCTACCTTTTCAGACCGTTCGCTTATGTTTGTCAACGTTCGCGTCGAACACAAAGCTAATGGAAAAAAGCTTGAAATAGTTTGCAAACGTTCGCTGAACTTGAACGCACCTTTGGCAAATATCATTCTTTTATCATTTTCTTCAAACAACATGACCCTCAAGTTGACAATTGTTGCAGTTGTAAATTTCGCTTTGGCTTTGACTCACAGGCAGGCGCTAGCTAGCTAGCAGACCAACCTACCTACCCAACGTTACTTCATGAACCAACCTAGCTAGTGGAGCCAGTGAAGAACTAAGCAGCGTACTATCACAGACAACTTCAATATATACACCAGTATATAAAATAACACAAAGGTTTTTATCTAAGCAGTCATGATATCATTGGTCAGACCTGCGATATTGTACCTGAAGCTGTGCCGGACCCGTGTACGAGCTGTGCTACTCTACAGTTCATCTGGCACGATCTACCAGCAATGCAACTACGGCATGATCGTTTTCGACTGGAATTGTACTGCAGCGCCATCTAGTGGCTGTATGAGAACACCACAACTGATTATTGCCACTAACTTTTACTGCAGGTAGAAACTTAATTTTTAAAAACGTGGCATCTTTTGAAAATTCCACACATTGCACCTATTTTCTGCATGTCCTTGCCCTATAACCCATCCATTCGTTTTATTCTCACGCGCTTTTGCGAATATAAAAGGCTAATTATCGCGCTGCATTTAATTATTATTGTTATTAATGATAACAATAATGATAATAAAAGCCTGATGTATTAAGTCATTTTTTTTCTTTTAAAACCCCGTACAAAATGTTTGGTAGACCTTGTGGAGTAATATAAACTGCACAAAAATTTGATAAGTGGGGGTATTTTTTATTAAATTAAGCCCCCACTTTTTAGCTTTTATTAAACGTTTGTCACTTGCATTGTCCCAATTAAGCTGGTTAAATATGAAATCTGTAAAACAGGACATTTCTCCACATTTGTTTTTTGGTTTGTTTTTTTTTATTGTTTTCTTTCTGTGGTTTCTGTGGTTACACATGACCCATGTTGCTTTATGCTTGCTCCTGTGGGGGTTTAGGCCAGGGTTGTCTGTGAAGCGTATTGTGACAATTGCTGTGAAATACGCTATACAAATAAAATTTGATTGTCTGATTGATGTTCTAGGAATTCTGAACACAAGCGCTGATCTGCTGTCAAGGGGAAACCCACTGAATGGGGAATGGTGTCTCAATCCCCAGACTCTGGAAATGTTACTGCAGTGATTATCCCTCTCCTTTATGTACAGCCATGCACACTCCTGCTACGCATGGACCTCCTGTCTCAGGTGAACAGGGAAATACACCACCCCTGCCCCGAGCGAGTAGCTCTAT
This sequence comes from Anguilla anguilla, assembly GCF_013347855.1. Lineage (NCBI taxonomy): Eukaryota > Metazoa > Chordata > Actinopteri > Anguilliformes > Anguillidae > Anguilla > Anguilla anguilla. The sequence goes on from NC_049212.1 coordinate 2,518,437, forward strand.
GAGCTTGGCCCGTGAGAGGCATAACCTCAACACATTAAGGCTTCCCCCTCACATGGCTGCAACCATCCAGAGCACGAGAGCGCCCTCTACCAGGCCACTTCATGACAATAAGTGTCAGGTGTTAGAAAGATGGTGAGCCTCTTGTCAGTCAGTGCCTTACCAGTGCTCTGTTACAAATAAAGAGTAATCCTTTACTATCATTAAGGTCGACCTGGCAGCTCTCACTGTTTGGCATGTTGGGTTCAGAGACTATGCAGTGGGGCAGCACCCCCTCATTCACAGGTTCATGAAGGGGGCTTACTATTCTCTGCCTGTTGCTAAAAAGCTCATTTCCCCTTGGGATTTATCACTGGAGCTGGAGGCTCTCTCTTTAAGGCCGTTTGAGTCTATAAATGAGACAGATTTAAAATTGCTGTCTCTCCAGACAGCGTTGCTGCTCGCACTAGCCTCAGCTAAGTGAGTCAGTGACCTCCACGTGCTCTCAGTGCATCTCTTATGCACAATATTCTCCCCTAATATGGATTGGGTTTTTCTTAAGCTCAATCCAGCCTTTATGCCTAAAAGCGTCCCTGCTTTCACATGTGAGATGTTGGAGCTTGCTGCTTTTCACCCACCATCTTTCTCCTCTGAAGAGGAGCATAGGCTGCATATGCTGTGTCCTGTGTGTGTTCTCCACACGTATATGGCAAAGACTAAGGCTTTTAGAAAGAGCTCTTAGTCACCTGGGCCCCTGCCTGCAAAGGGAAAGCATCTCTATGAAGCGGCTGTCCCATTGGCTTGTGGAAGCTATTGTTATGGCATATGATCCAAAGAGGATAACGCCCCCCTTGGGCCTGAGGGCTCATTCTACGAGGAGCATGGCTGCATCGTGGGCCCTATTCCATGGGGTCTCCTTGCAGGAAATTTATTCAGCTGCAGGCTGGGTTTTGCTAGGTTCTACCACCTGAACGTCACCAGGAGGCCGGTAGCCCACTCAGTTCTGGGGGTGAGCTCTGTGTGAGGCGCACACATGTCCCCTCATCTGCTATGGATTTCAGTACTTCACATTATTCCTGGCTCCTGGCTATAGCTTTGGGCGGTGGAATGTCTTTAGTACTTCCCTACATGGGATGTGCCAGACACCACCCTCCCCTCAGGGGAGGAGGCATCCCTTGCTGGCCTGGCAGCATCTCAGCTGTGAGCATAAGGCATTCTGGGAGCTGTCTATATCTTCCCATAAGTGTGTCTCAAACACGAGATGATTAAAGAGAAATTTAGCTTACAATCGTAACCCTGGTGGAGAAATCCACCAAGACTGCACTGCTTGCCGTGCATGAGAAGTGCATATGTTCACTGAGGAGTATTCAATTCAATTTTATTTGCATGGTGCTTTTTACAGACAGACATTTTACAAACCGTCACAAAGACGCTTTACAGCGTAGAAAGGCGGGAAACAGAGCAAACACCAGGCACTGCAGTGTGGCCTCCTTTAGCATTGGACACGCTACTGTCTGTCAGAGCCAGACTTGGTGCAATTGGATGCTTCTGCGAAGGTCAAGACTGGATGACATTCCCCATAGGTGGATCTCTCCACCTATGGGGAATGTCATCCAGGAGGAGATTTGTTTCTAAACTGAAGTATAATCACCACCGGTTATTCATTGAAATGGTATATTGAAAATTAATAATTTAATCAATTAAATTGGTCAATCACCATTCTTATTAACAATTAATAGTTAATCGATTAACTGTTAACACCCCTAATTACTATACATAAAACATGTTATATCAGGGAGGTCAAACCTATTTTGGCAATCTTTCCATTACATTACAGGCATTTAGCAGACGCTCTTATCCAGAGCGACTTACACAACTTTTTTTACATAGCATTTTACATTGTATCCACTTATACAGCTGGATATATACTGAAGCGGTTAAGTACCTTGCTCAAGGGTACAACGGCAGTGTCCTACCCGGGAATCGAACCTGCGACCTTTCGGTTACAAGTCTAGTTCCTTACCCACTGTGCTACACTCCGTCCTACACTTTCCCAAAAACACATTTTGACAGTTTAATTTATATGCATAATGTCATAAATGCTACAGTATAGTCAAATCACAACATAAATCACTAACTTGCCAGAATATAATTAAATTCAGCCGCTTCCCTCAGCATTTAATAACTGTCCGTAGAGGCAAGTGACATTAACCAATATTTAGTGGTGACCGTACAGTAAAACTAATATACTGTATGCATTTACTCACATATATTGTTATGGGATGGAAATTTAATGAAATATCTCAAAACGCTATAGATGCCAAAATGTCTCAGTTTCAAACCATGGCTTCAAAATTCCATTGCAGTTGGGGACTCGTTTTGACCAGGCTTGTGTCCCCTTTTTCACCATAATTTAAAAAAACACCCATTTGAAAAACTAAAATGTTTTATACCACACTGTAGACAAGATCTAGGCAAAGATATATTTAATAATATTGTTGTTAAATCTAGGTTTAGCCGTCCAGCCATGTCAGTAAGCATTTTATAGGGCCTCTTTCCCAGCATAACTTAAACAAATCATAAAGACGATGATGTCAAGACATGGGTCACAATTTGAATTACATTTCATTTCAGCAATACCAAATCCCTTCTGGGGCTATTTTGAATAAGATGGTTAGCGGCGCTTTTTTTGGTGCCATTTTGCTTCTGAAATGGCAGCACAATTCCCTCAGTCCCTCAGGATGCTGGCAGCTGTAACTTTTTAGGCCACCTACATATACGAATGTATGAATAAACAATAACCAATTAACATCTAAAACATTTCAGTGAGATTTTCTTGTGATGGAATGTGTAATAATGCCTTCAAATATGGTTAGATTTTTTATAATGGCCCCACTGATTTTTGTGAAGCATTAAGTGTAGGCACAAATGCTTGTAAACAGTCAAATTAGCCTAATTTCTGCTTCTAAAGTTAAAAAGTAAAATTTCTGAACTGTGAACACAGTTTTCTTGCCCGTTTAGGGGGTACCTTATTTAAAGCTTTATAACTCCAGATGTGAACACCACAGAGACTTGGTTGAAAGTGGCTTAAATGAAGAAAGACATTTGTACAATTTACAATACTAACGCAGTTTAGTTTATATTCATAATTTTGGAATAAATAGTGCCACAAATTCAATTGTCTAGACAAAAAATCAAAAATGAATTTGCACTTTTTTAGTTTGCAATGAAATACTGAGATATTACATATATACAGCAGGTTAAACTATACATGTGCTGGATCAAAAACTTCTTGACCACAAGTTCATAAAATCTAAGGGTGGATATGTAGAACTACTATAGATGTATGAAGCAAAAACTAAGCAGTGTACCCAGTGTCTCCAAATCTATCCAAAATCTCTAAATTATGCATTGCTGTAAATCACAACATATTCACATATTTCACTACAAATCAACTGTTTTGACTCACGAAACTCACTGTTGCATCATTTTCAAGAGGGAATTACAAGCTTTCAGTCAGCACAGTGGTCTAAAATATCTAGGGATCCAGAAACATATCCAGAATCTCTCCAAAAATTTATAAAATGCATTTTGCCAATTATAAAGCATATAAATGAGCCCCTTATGAAGTTAAAGATGAAACATTGCTATCAGATTGAAAAATGCAAAAAAATTGTCACACAATGCGGTACAGTACCTAAATGTGTAATAATTAACTCTTGTATGTATTTCTATACTCTGTACTCTCGTATGTTTTCTTGTATGGGGATGGGACGACATGAAAACAATTTTCAACTGTCCACCACGTTTTGGCAATGTTCCAACTCTGACGTCATCACTCTTGCATGCTTCACAAAAAAACTATTACACTACTAACTAATGCTTACATTACAGTGTGAAATATCCACATTATATAATACCACTAACCTATTTAAAGACACTCAATTTAAAAAATAACGTATCCCGAAATATTTTGAGTAGATGGAGACAGAGACAGTACCGTCTCCATAGAAAACGCTATGAAACGCTATTCCTAAAGCAAAATTAGACATGTTATACATCATTAGAAAGCTTATACTCTCACCTACTGAATAAATTAATTGTCAATCAAGCCAGACTGTACTAAAAGGGCGACAATGCCGTAAACAACACGTGGTATTACGCACAGCTATTTTGGAAGGTGCACAGGTATCACAAATGCGCGTATATTTCTCGAACGGATTGTCCAAGACAATATATGACCACTCAGTCTCAAAAGGAACATCTCTATGTGTAAAACCAATAGTAAAGTTGTATATTTATTCAATATTTAGTCCCAGATATTGACTGTAAAATGACATGGTATAACTTTAAAAGACTTTTTCTTGTTTATTTCGTTATTCAGTGAGCAGCGTTTTCACTGCTGAATTGGCATATCTTAGGGCTATAGTCGGGTTTATCTTGTTGCTATGACGGAATACGATTTTTAGTGGTGAAAGAATATTTTTATGAGTGCCAACATAGACAATATTGTCCATTATGTCATGGGTTGGGGTGTAGTTGTAGATGAGACTGCAGGGAGGGGGTACGTGTTAAATGAACGACCAGAGCGACAATGGTGGCACTGCGAAACTCCGTATTCGGCATAGTTGTCGCGTATCGTCTACTAATTAAACTAAAACAACGTGTTTCTGTTTTTAACTCATACTTGGTTGCAGTAGCACCGAATCTCTGACTTCAGTAATCTCGGCATGCCGACCACTAGGGGCTTTGAGCTAAGAGGTTAAATTATTTAATAGCTTTATCTACTCCGATTTTGCATACTTCCTTGTTAAACGTCCTGTTAAAGTGAGCCCAGATGCAAAGTCTGTTTTATGTTTGTGTGGAACGCCCACTGTGATTACACTGTAGGCAGAACATTTCACCTCCCTAGTAATATGTGAAATGGAACAATGATTCAGTGTTGAAGAGTGAAATTGAGGATTTTAAGGTTGATGATGCTCTGGGGAAGATGTCTGTGCTACACTCTCCAACAGCAGCACTCTGCACCTGAGAATTAGACGACCTGCTGGACTAAACTCTGACAGTTTTACAGATATTATTCTGACCCAAAATGCCACTTTTCTTATACTGTATGTTCTCTGAATTTGGGCAAAGGGCCCATCTACCTTTTCTATAAACTTTTCTCTGGGCTTAATCCTCCCATTCCATCCCAGAAGTGTAGCTGCCATCTTTCAGAGTGGACAGTGAGTTAGTTTACAATGCTGTGGGATGTCAGACACAGCTACCACCACAAGTAAAGATGTAAAAGATACATCTTTCACAGTGGACAGTAAGTTTTCTTTTTCACTTTTGGTTTAATGTGACAAACTCCTCACTGCACTGCAAGCTAAAGCTGGCGGTATACTCAGTAAGAAGAAAGAACTGCAGGATTGAGAACCACCGGCGAACATGTCCACGAACACCGTTGTCGGTATACTCAGTGAGAACACCGCACCGTTTGATGTCACTCCACGGTGCTGGGGGGTGCAGAATACTTACGAGGCAGCTATTAACTGGGGCTGGAATCTCAACTAGACCTCCGTCTCACGGCTATGCCATGGATGTATAAAGAGAAGGGCTATGCGAGATCACAACACAAAACAAAAAGTTTAAAGTGTTTAAAGTGGCTTTAGTTTATCCAGCTATGCAAAAGAAGAAAAAAAGGCGAAGGAGATGGTATGTTCGCCATGTAAATCAGAGTAGGACAGAGAATGGAGAGTTTTGTCTGTACATTCGGCAAATGTGGAGTTTAGACGAGGGGGTCCACTTCTCTTATTTCCAAATGTGTGCTAGGCATTTTGATGACTTGCTGAAATGAGTAGCACCATTCATCAAACATGCGGGAATTCACAGAAATCCCATCTCTACAGAAGAGAGATTGGCATTGACTCTCTGTACATTAGCATGTGAAGTCTGCCCTCTGAACTCTCAATCGTGATGTAATCAATCATGTGATATTTGGACCAATAGCTGAGAGGGGGAGGTCGGAGTTCTCCCTGGGGGCCGTCGCACACTGCACCGTGAGAACACACAACACTGTGTGTTTTTGTTCTTCAGTTGTTCTCATTGCGTCTTTTTGCTCAAAAAGTTATACTTCTTACTAAGTATACCACCTACTTAACACACAGCTAAAGGCAGAGTCACTTCAGAAACAGGCTCAAATATATGTATGGATGTGATAAAAGTTTATAATAGAAGATGAAGAAAAGTAATTGAAAGTTACTGTGAAGAAAATTATAGTTATAAGGACCATCACCATAGGTCCTTGTAGGAGGACATGCAACACATACAGAAATGATAGATTCGATCATAAGGGCATGCCAGTCATACAAAGTCCCAAAGGGCCAAATTACTTTAAACTATTCAGGAAACATTGGGTAGCATTGCTTTGATTTACAGCTTGTTTAATTTGTGTGATCTAAGATATTGTTTCATGCAATTTTGATATCAATACGTTTAATGGCAGGCCTAGATTTGATTTAATGACTTAAAGACAGTACACTGTATGTGTAAGTAACTTGGCATGTTTGTATGTTGAAAATGTGTTTTTCATCAGATATCATTTCTTTTTGTACTGGGTTTGTTATGAGTAAGTGATAATAGCAATTCATATAAATGTAGGCTATGAGAGACATGCATGCACATAAATGCACACAAAGACACATTCTAGCTGAAAGAAACATATAGGCATAGATTTAATCTTTTTACTTTACCATCAATGACAAATAAATGAAAGTGCATGTCATTTTTAAATGAAAGTGGTTTTGATGGGCTATTGTACATGACAGACCTACTAATTGTCTGCATGTCTGTAGAGGATATATATAGGGCTAGCTAACATTAATTTAGAAATATGGCGTTGCAGGGTCGCTACAGTAGTCTAGTTAAGAAGTAGTTACAGTACCAGTACTGGCATAATACAACCATTTTGACCTTTAACAAAGCGATATACCAGGCATGGGGAAGTCATTATCTTGCGCCAGTTTCTGTACGACCAATAATGTTACCTACCAGACAGAAAGGCATCACCGATTTTAGTGCTTAATTTCAGAGCCGTCTGTAGTAATATTAAACACACGATCTGTTGTATCTTTAGCAAGGTAGCTAATGTAAAACTTGAAGGCGAAGGTGGAACTGTCTAAAGTGTGGGTGTATGTTATTTGGATTTGTGAAATATAAATGAGTTTCCCACAAGGATTTTACAGATGCCAACGCAATAGTTTAAATGTTTTATTTTTAGTAAGCCATCAATCCAGTGTAATTAGTTAGAGGATCGCGTGAGTCCGAGGGGGGATGAACTTGCATCTGTTACAAAAAGTTCCAACGGCAACCCAGTGAGCTAAAAGACTGCAGACATTATGGCTGCAAAGTTTTGTACTTTAAAATGTGTACGTGTATATTTGTGTGTGTATCTGATGTTTCTATTGGCTGATATACCTAAATTTCCAATGGGGAGATGTATTCTTTGTGGGCCTGGAGCATTTATGATGATGTAATCAGGCAGGAAGAAGAAGGAGGAAAAAACACAAAATCCCCTAAATTAGGGGCTTTATTGTGTGGACGTCATTCATGTTTGTGAATTCTGTCTGTTGAAATGAGGTCAGAAGGTACAGAAATGAATGTTTTTTAAGGGCTGGGAGTCTGTGGTCATTGCAGTTATTTTTGAAGGGAACCCTGAAAAGTGCCAAACTCTCTGGGCTGTATAGGTATGGGGCATGCCGCCCCGCCAAGGCGTAACTTGGCAGGATGGCATACCGTACCTGCCATCCCAATTAAACATTTAAACTATTGCATTTTGCATCTGTATAATCTTTGCGGAAAATCCATCCAAATGATTTCCTCTTAACATTGTTAAAGCTGTCTATTCCTGGTTATTGGCAACTTTCAAATTTTGTCATATGATAAACTGTTTACTCTTACACTGCACCAAACTACATGGCTCACTTATACGCTGACTGAAGTGTGCATCTCCGTAAGAACCAATCACTGCATTGGCCTCGTTAATAAAGTTTTGGGGCAACACCCTTACTGTGTTACTCACTGGGCATATTTGTTAATTTCACTAGCAGGATGTGCAGCTCCTCTGGGATAGCTGCTAGAGTCAGTGTCCAGATGGATAAAATAATACAGAGGTCATGAATTGCTCACTTGTACGCTGACTGAGGTTTTAGTGTCAGAGAACACTTAGATGGCAGCAGTAGAGTGTCTCTCTCTCCAGGGTGCAGTGTCTAGCGATAATTTCATATGAGCACACCCCAGTCAATACGCATATATGCTAAATTGTATTCACACAAACATTCAGGTTACAGTTTTTGAAAATGAATGAAATCAGGAAATTTGTTTTCTTCCCTGTGACAAAATGCAAACCCTTACACAGCCACAACAGTTAAGGTCACACAGTACACAGCACTACTCACCCCAGTCTCTGTAGTTTACAGTTTGGACTCATCAGTCCAGCACAGAGCAGCTTCACTCCTGAATCTCCCAGGTTATTGTAGCTGAGGTCCAGATCTCTCAGGATTGAGTTTGATGACTGGAGAGCTGAGGCCACAATATCGCAGGACTCCTCTGTGAGGTCACAGCTGTTCAGTCTGCAGAGAGTTAATATAGTATATTATGAATATTGTTTCTTTACTGTCAATTTTTGTTTACTACCACAATTAAAAATAAAGAAAACATTTCACCACTTCAACTAAGTTTCATTTATTTCAGACATGCACTTGATAAGATGAATGTGTGCTCACGAGAGAAACGGCTCCACAGCCAACAAGTCCCTGCTCTCTCATGCACTCTGTGTGCTGTAATCTCTTTCTCTCTCCCTATGAAAGTCCTGTAATGTCTACTCTGTGGGGTCTGTGTCACATCCAAGGTGTATGGCTATTTAGTGTATAACACAGCACACCACAAAGAATGCACTGACTTTCTGAGGGCTGTATTGTAATGTACCACCCAACCCTTCCAAGCACCTAAAATACATTTTTAACATTCCAAATGTTTGCTCAATCATTGACCAATAAAACGCAAGTTGGTGGTGTGCTAGCTTAATGTATGGAGAAAGTAGTAAAGGATGAACACTTTTTTTGACTGTTCCCAGGCTTTTCACTGAAGCCTCCCTGCTCTCATAGGGGTGAGCGCAGTTGTTATAATTACAAATATCACAAATAATTCATCTTCAGTTTGATGACAGAATGTAATTCATTCAGGATTAGAAATAATCCACTTCACTGAGGCTACTGTGTCAGTTTAGTCACATGATCAGTTCTAAATGACGCTGTTAGCTCCATACAGACGCACTGCAAAAATAGCTGCCATTGGACTGCGTAAATGAGCACAGCTTGCATTTGAAACAGTTAAACTGAAATAAAATATTTCTCACAACTGTGTCATGCATTCACATGTGTGCCACATTCATAACGCCACCAAAACAGCAAAATGTGCTCTGAGTTAAGACCTGGTCTGGACTGTTTTAAATGGAAACAAATGAACGCTGGTGCAAAACCGCCCTAGTGAGAGAGAGACTATGCACCAAGGATACTGAACTGCTTTCTGTTTCCATGCGTCCATTCTACCTGCCTCGGGAATTTCCGCAGATTTTTGTGACTGTGGTCTATATTCACCCCAAGGCAAACGAAAGCATCGCTTCTGAACTGATCCTACAGATTGTGCAGAAACTACAGTTGCTGTCCCCCGATGCTCCTAATTTAATTCTGGGAGACTTCAACCACTGTTCGCTGGACAAAACTCTCAGGAGCTTTTACAAATATGTGTCTTGCCTCACCAGAAATGGCAAAATACTAGACCAGTGTTATGGCTCAATTAAAGGAGCTTACAAATCCGTCCTACTCCCCCTGCTGGGCACGGCTGACCACAACTGTGTGCAACTTATTCCAGCATATCACACATGCCTACAGAGGGGGAAAGTGTTCACCAGAAAGGTGAAACTCTGGTCGGAGGAGGCAACGCTGATGCTGCAAGGCTGTCTGGACTGCACGGCATGGGAGGAGTTCATCGAATCATCTCGGGACATTAACAAACTCACAGAAGTGGTCAGCTCATGGCTATCATATTGCGAGGACATTGTTATCCCTGAAAAGGTAGTTAAGATCTATCCGAAAAGTAAACCCTGGGTGATTAAACACCTTAAAGTGTTATTAAACAAGAAAAAACGTGCATTTAAGCAAGGTAATTTCTCTGAGCTAAATGTTTTACAAAAAGAGATTAAATGTGAAATTAAGAGGGCTAAATTGGGCTACAAACAAAAGGTTGAATTCAAACTGAGCAAGAACAGTTTAGGCTCAGCCTGGGACAGTGTCAGGACCATGGTTGGGTTAAATGACAAAGTAAAGAAAAGGGTGGCTTTAGAAGGCTTTCCGTCAGATCTGGCTCTGGCTCATGAGTTTAATATGTTTTATTCAAGATTTGATGTGCATGATTTTAGCAAGGAAACTGCTGTTTTAAAACACAACCTACTGAACTCTAGTCAATCTGCCTCTTCCTTTTCTGTACACAGTGTTGTGAATACTTTTAAACACTGTAAAGCCAGAACTAGCCCTGGCCCTGATAACATTGGTAGCCGTATGCTGTCCCGATGTGCTGATCAAATAGGCCCTATTTTTAATTATATTTTTAATATGTCATTCTGTCAGCAAACGGTCCCTGAACTATGGAAACAATCTACAATAGTTCCCATTGCAAAACATAGCCACCCTAAGACTCTGAATGACTGCAGGCCTGTAGCCTTGACCTCTCTTGTTATGAAATCATTTGAAAAGTTGATTCAAAAGGAACTTCTGGATAGGACGGAGCATCATCTCGACCCGTTACAGTTTGCATATCGAACCAACAGGGGGCTCCAGGATGCAACTATAACTGCTCAACTTCATCTATAAGCACTTAGAGGGTAGTAAGAACCATGCCAGACTGTTGTTCGTGGACTTCTTATCAGCTTTTAACACCATACAGCCTCACCTGCTGGTGCAGAAGCTTGCTGAGCGTTTTTGGTTGGGCACTAACATTGTTGGCTGGATCTTGGACTTCCTCACCAACAGATCTCAGAGAGTGAGAGTGAATGGACATTTCTCTGGACTAACTTTTACATCAACTGGCTCTCCCCAGGGCTGTGTCCTCTCTCCTCTCCTATATATCCTGTACACTAATGACTGCCGCAGTGAGTTTGAAAACCATCACATTGTGAAGTTTGCAGATGATACGGTTATAGTGAGCCTGCTGAAAGAGGAGGAAATGTCCCATGGGCCGGTCACAGATTATTTTTTAAGATGGTGTCAAGAAGCCTTTTTAGAATTAAATGTGACAAAGACCAAGGATATGTGTATTGATTTTAGACGTCATCACTCCAACCCTGTCAACACTAAAATTAATGGTCAGGATGCAGAAATTGTTGAGTCATATAAGTACTTGGGCATCATAATTGATAATAAGCTGAGTTTTGATTGTAACACCAATATGTTGTGTAAAAAAAGCCAGCAGCGCCTTTTCTGTCTGAGGAAGCTGGCTAAGTTCAATGTTGACAGGTCCCTGATGACTTTGTTTTACAGATCTTTTATTGAATCTATTTTTACTTTTTCTTTTATCTGTTGGTATGCTTATGTGTTGGTATGCGTTAATAAAGTTTTGGGGCAACACCCTTACTGTGTTACTCGCTGGGCATATTTGTTAATTTCACTAGCAGGATGTGCAGCTCCTCTGGGACAGCTGCTAGAGTCAGTGTCCAGATGGATAAAATAATACAGAGGTCATGAATTGCTCACTTGTACGCTGACTGAGGTTTTAGTGTCAGAGAACACATAGATGGCAGCAGTAGAGTGTCTCTCTCTCCAGGGTGCAGTGTCTAGCGATAATTTCATATGAGCACACCCCAGTCAATACGCATATATGCTAAATTGTATTCACACAAACATTCAGGTTACAGGTTTTGAAAATGAATAAAATCAGGAAATTTGTTTTCTTCCCTGTGACACAATTCAAACCCTTACACAGCCACAACAGTTGAGGTCACACAGTACACAGCACTACTCACCCCAGTCTCTGTAGTTTACAGTTTGGACTCATCAGTCCAGCACAGAGCAACTTCACTCCTGAATCTCTCAGGTTATTGTAGCTGAGGTCCAGATCTCTCAGGATTGAGTTTGATGACTGGAGAGCTGAGGCCACAATATTGCAGGACTCCTCTGTGAGGTCACAGCTGTTCAGTCTGCAGAGAGTTAATATAGTATATTATGAATATTGTTTCTTTACTGTCAATTTTTGTTTAATACCACAATTAAAAATAAAGAAAACATTTCACCACTTCAACTAAGTTTCATTTATTTCAGACATGCACTTGATAAGATGAATGTGTGCTCACGAGAGAAACGGCTCCACAGCCAACAAGTCCCTGCTCTCTCGTGCACTCTGTGTGCTGTAATCTCTTTCTCTCTCCCTATGAAAGTCCTGTAATGTCTACTCTGTGGGGTCTGTGTCACATCCAAGGTGTATGGCTATTTAGTGTATAACACAGCACACCACAAAGAATGCACTGACTTTCTGAGGGCTGTATTGTAATGTACCACCCAACCCTTCCAAGCATCTAAAATACATTTTTAACATTCCAAACGTTCGCTCAATCATTGACCAATAAAACGCAAGTTGGTGGTGTGCTGGCTTAACGTATGGAGAAAGTAGTAAAGGATGAACACTTTTTTTGACTGTTCCCAGGCTTTTCACTGAAGCCTCCCTGCTCTCATAGGGGTGAGCGCAGTTGTTATAATTACAAATTTAACAAATAATTCATCTTCAGTTTGATGACAGAATCAAATTCATTCAGGATTAGAAATAATCCACTTCACTGAGGCTACTGTGTCAGTTTAGTCACATGATCAGTTCTAAATGACGCTGTTAGCTCCATACAGACGCACTGCAAAAATAGCTGCCATTGGACTGCGTAAATGAGCACAGCTTGCATTTGAAACAGTCAAACTGAAATTAAATATTTCTCACATCTGTGTCATGCATTCACATGTGTGCCGCATTCATAACGCCACCAAAATAGCAAAATGTGCTCTGAGTTAAGACCTGGTCTGGATTGGTTTAAATGGAAACACATTATTCAACACCGAACTTTCGCATCTGGGCATACATAAAAACATTCTTTTACCGCTAAAAATTTGTATTCCGTCATTGCAACAAGATAAAGCCAACAATAGCCGAAGGCATGCCAGTACAGCTGTGAAAAATACTGCTCACTGAACACTTAAAGAAGAGGAATTTTTAAAAATTGCCATGTCATTCTACTGTCAATATCTAGGCATTAATATGGAATAAATATACAACCTTACCATTGGTTTTACACGTAGAGATGTCCCATTCAAGACTGAGTGGTCATATATTGTCTTGGACAATCCGTTTGTGAAATATACACTTATATGCGATGCTTGGGCACCTTCCAAAATAGCTAATATTTTGAATTTGAGTGTAATGTAACTGTAATGTAAGCGTTCATTGGTTGCTAAGTAGTCATTGTGTTTAATGCATCGGATGTGACCTGAACTGGAACATAGTGGTGGACAGTTGAATTTGTTTTAATGTCGTCAAATTCCCATACAAGGAAACATTACATACCGTAGAGTACAGGAAAACATACAAGAATTAATGATTACACATGTAGGTACTGTTCCACATTGTGTGATAATGCTTTTGCATTATTTTTAATATAATATGAATGATTCATCTTAAACCGTCAAAAGGGGCACGTTCATATGCTTTATAACAGAAAAAAAAGCATTTAATTAATTTTTGGAGAGATTTTGGATATGTTTCAGGACACTAGATATTTTAGGCCTCTGTACCGATGGAAATCTTGTAATTCCCACTTGAAAATGATAACAGTGAGTTTCGTCAGATAAAACAGTTGATTTATAGTGAAATACATGATTTACAGCAATGCATAATTTAGACATTTTGGATAGTTTTGGAGACACAGGGTACACTACTTAGTTTTTGCTTCATAAATCCATAGTAGTTCTACATATCCACCCTTAGATTTTATGAACTTGTGGTCAAGGAGTTTTTGATCCAGGACACGTATAGTTTAACCTGTTTTATATATGGGTTCTCTCAGTATTTCATTGCAAACTAAAAAAGAGCAAATTCAATTTAGATTATTTTGCCTAGACAATTGCACTTTATTTCTTCCTACATTATGAATATAAACTAATCTTAGTATTGTAAATGGTACAAATGTCTTTCTTCATTTAAGCCATTATTCAAGTCTCTGTGATGCTCACGTCTGGAGTTATAAAGCTTTAAATAAGGTACCCCGTGAATGGGCAACGATTGGGCAGATTTGGCATGCGCGCAAAGGGTTTAAATGTGGGCACTAACTGTTAAAATGATCCAGAAGTTATCATTTATACCAAATTTCACTTCCCAGACAATTTTATTGTACTTTACTCTCACTAGAAATATTAAGTGTGAAAATACACTGTCAATCATCCACATTATTAATGACATAATACTCACGTGGCCTTCCTGCAGTTCCTGACTACTGGTAACAGTCTCTGATGACCTGCTGCTGATGTGTTGTAGGTCTTCAAGTCAAACTCATCCAGGACCTCCTCTGACATCAGTAACACAAAGGCCAGAGCTGAGCACTGGTGTGGTTCCAGCTCCTTATCAGAAAGTCTTCCTGATCTCAGGGAATTCTGGATGACCTCCACTAGAGAGTTGTCATTCAGTTCACTGAGACAGTGGAACAGATTGATGGTCCTCTCTGCTGAAGATTCCTTTCTGATCCTCTCCTTAATGTACTGGACTGTTTTATTAATGCTCTGTGATCTGCTTTCTGTCTGTGTCTGTAGGTCTGGTACAGGTGATCTGCTTCCTGTCTGTGTCAGTAGTCCCCGTAGGAGCTTCTGAATGGACTCCAGAGAGAGGCCAAGAAGGAATCTGAGGAAAAGGTCCAGGTGTCCATTCTTACTCTTTAAGGCCTGATCCACTGCAGTCCTGTGTAACTCAGACAGCTGCACTCTGTCACTGTGAGGATATGATTCTTCTGCTCTGAGTACATTTCTGTTCTCATTCACACATGAATGAAACACAAATAAAGCAGCCAGATACTCCTGAATGCTCAGATGCACAAAGCAGTAGACCTTCTCCTGATACAACCCACACTCCTCTTTAAAGATCTCTGTGCACACCCCAGAGTACACTGAAGCTTCACTGACATCAATGCCACTCTCTCTCAGGTCCTCTTCATAGAATATCAGATTGCCCTTTTCCAGCTGTAGAAAAGCCAGCCGCCCCAGTTTCAGGATGATTTCTGTATCTGATGCTGACATCTTTGAGTCTGTCTCATCAGTGCCATGATACTTCTGATTCTTCACATTAGTCTGAATGAGCAGGAAGTGTGTGTACATTTCAGTCAGAGTTTTGGGCAGATCTCCACTCTTTGCTTTACCCAACATTGTCTCCAGAACAGTAGCAGAAATCCAGCAGAAGACAGGTATGTGACACATGATGTAGAGACTCCTGGATGACTTTATGTGTGTGATAATTCTGCTGGCCTGGTTCTGATCTCTGATTCTCTTCCTGAAGTACCCCTCTTTCTGTGGGTCATTGAACCCTCGTACCTCTGTCACTCGGTGGACACACTCAGGAGGGATCTGATTGGCTGCTGCTGGTCGGGAGGTGATCCAGAGGAGAGCAGAGGGAAGCAGATTCCCCTTAATGAGGTTGGTCAGCAGCACATCCACTGATGATGATTCTGTTATATCACAGCAGATCTCATTACCTTGGAAATCTAGAGGAAGTCGACACTCATCCAGACCATCAAAGATAAACACCACTTTGACCTCATTACCTTCAACACTTTGGCTCTCTTTCAGTTGTGGAAAGTAGTGCTGCAGAAGTTGCATCAGACTGAATGCCCTTTCCTTCTTCAAATTCAGATCTCGGAAAGGAAGAGTGAAGATGAAATTAGCGTCCTGATTGGCTTTTCCTTCTGCCCAGTCCAAAATGAACTTCTGCACAGAGACAGTTTTCCCAATGCCAGCGATGCCCTTTGTAAGCACAGTTCTGATGGGTTTCTTTTGTCCAGGTGAAGGCTTAAAGATGTCACTGCAGAGGATTGCAGTCTCCAGTGTGGTTTGTCTCTTGGATGCTGTCTCAATCTGTCTGACCTCGTGTTCATTATTGACCCCCCCACTTCCCCCCTCTGTGATGTAGAGCTCTGTATAGATCTCATTGAGGAGGGTTGGGTTGCTCTGCTTTGCTAAACCTTCAAATATGCATTCAAACGTCCTCTTTAGATAAGCTTTAAGTGCCTTCTGGGCTATTTTTATGGATTCATCTGAAGAGAGGAAATATGAGAAACAATTATGTTTAAAATGTGATAAACATTTCCCATTCAATAACAGATTTTTTAAAAACTGCCAATAAAAATATTAATGGACTCATTCATAACAGCATTTTACACACATCACAGTGCTACATAAGTCTAACAGTATGTTATGCCTCTCACACAGTGTTGTACATACCTCAAACAGTATGTTACACACTTCTCACACAGTATTACATAACTCTGAAATATAATCCATCATAAATACATCATATCAGCAAGGAAGCACACACTGTTGCATTTGTACACTACGGATGAAGGGAAAAAACATTAAAACACTGAAAATGGGCTCAAATGTGCTTCTACACTTCTTGTCTCAGGTTTTGTTACATGGTAATTCTAAAATATAATATTGTTATCCTGACTGCTCTTTAGCCCTGGATACAACCTTGGGGCAGTCTGTCTAATGGGACAGTGGTTTAGTCACTGGCTTTTGAGCACAAGATTCCTGCTTTAAATCCCCCTCAGGGACATTTAATCTCATGTACATTTGCTTACCCCCATAATCACTGCTTCATGCTATAATTTCATTGCAATGCCTTTGTGTGCACATTGGTTGTGACACTTTCTATATGTAATGTTGACAATGTAAAACACTATTATGAAAGTGTGGATGCTATAGCTAATTCCAGCATTGAATGGACACACATTCGCAATGAGAGAAAACTCTTACTGCGCTGCTCATCTCTCTCCAGTGAGTCAGTGAGATCCTTCTGCTTCATGTTCCTCAAGATGTGGAGTGTGATCTTCAGAGACCTCTCATTGCCACAGGTCTCCAGCAACTTCTCAACTATGTACAGGGCCTCAGGATCCTTCCGCTTGCTCTCAATGCATTCTGGGTAACCTTCAATTCGATGACTTTTGAACAATTCCTTCATCTTCATAAACTTAACCAGTACAGAAGGATCTTCAGACAGACTCTTTAAGCATTCTGGGCAATCCTGACTCAGATGGCTCTGAAACTGTTTCAACTTCTCATCCTTCTTCAGCTTCATCAAAGTGCGCAGGAGAGACTGAAATAAACACAGGAAGAGGTGTGCCGTATCAGTGTGAAATAAACACATGAAGAGGTGTGCTGTATCAGTGTGAAATAAACACATGAAGAGGTGTGCTGTATCAGAGTGAAATAAACACATGAAGAGGTGTGCTGTATCAGTGTGAAATAAACACATGAAGAGGTGTGCTATATCAGTGAGAAATAAACACATGAAGAGATGGGTTGGTGAGTATGTCAATTCCTCATAATTGACCATTTATCATATTACTATCAAATAATAATTAAATGTTACAAAAATGTTACCAGATGGATGGATAGAATTTTGTCTTGTTTGTTTTTTCCCCTACAAATACCTTTATTATTTAGGTTGGCCCAGTGTAAAATATTTAGTTACATGAATTTGGCAATTTTGTTATTGTATTTGAATATAAAATAATTTTTATTATTATATTTAGAGATTTAGAGAAAAAATAGAGTGAAAATATTTTGTTGGCTGAACACCAATATTATTGTAAGCCAATATTGTCAAATCAAAGTTAATACAACTTATTTATCGTTGCTCAGCCAACATAAAATAAATGTCGCTGGATCATAGAGTTTGTAATGCACAGAACCTTGAAGGTACAACAAACTGAAAAGTGCTATTGTATACAGTTACTTTAAACGTTTTAGTTGGGAGAACCAAACTTTTTTTACAGCGTGTGTTGTATTACAGTTCAAATAAACGCTACAGGATCCTTGTTTTGTGTTGAGTGTTTTAGAGAAAAATAGAGAATAGACTAGAGATACTACTTGTGCTAAATCATGAATTTCCATATAATAAAGGAGTTGCTCTGTGCAGTACATTTAGTAAATGCTAACTGAACTGAATGCTTCCAGTTTAAAAGTCTCAGTTTGGAGTCTTCCTCTGCTGCCATGTGTGGGACCTGCTAAAGGAATCTGGACTTTCTGTGAGGCACGGAGGATCAGGCAGCGCTGCAGAACTGGATTTGATGTTAAGTTGTGTCTTTAGAGGAGTTAACCCCTCAAACCCCACTTAAAATCCAGGGCTTTTTGTAGGAACCTCCTCTGTCTTAAAGAAACCTCATTATCTCCATGCAGTACTGCTATCTCCAAATATGAAACTATATGCAGTCCAGACATGGTTCAAAGCTTGAAATAAAGAGAACATTTCTACCAAAATAACCCCTGATCACACGGGAATCTCGCTCTGTAAACATACAGGACACATTCATCCTGAAAAACAAAGAAGAAATCCAAAAATGTTTTGTATTTTCTTTATTCTGTAGTGATTATATATACTTCAGATACTGGATGAAACCAGATTTCTTTTTACAATCGTACCCCAGGATGTATACAACACCAATAAAAAAGTGGATTTAACAAAGCGGTAAAATTTGACATGCGTTTTCCCAAAGGTGGGCCCAGATATCCTGAAAACCTCTCCAGATTGGAATATTGTGTATATCTTTTTTCCCAGCCGTGTTCCACCTCCAGATGCTAAATTAATAAGCACTAAAATAATACAATGCACCCAAACTTTAGAGAGTTCCGCTTTCTGCATTTTCACCGAGTTTAACATTAGCTATGTAAGGTAAAAATTCCACTGCAAAAGGACTCTGTCACGTCTGGTTTCTACTTGTGTTCAACTGCTACACACAGGTGGGGGCCATAAATGCCTAAAGGATGAGACCTGCAGCTAGGAAAGCAATCAATGCATCCTGCATGGGACTGTTTACGACACCGTTTATTGCGGAAGAGCAATCTTGTGCATTCTTCAGCCATCTTGCCCTTTTGAAGATAGGGCTCTGGACATACCAACTTGGGGATCAATTGACATACAGCTCACCTCCTGCTGCTTGGACATGCCTTGTTTTTTTGTTACTATATATATATATATATATGTATATAGAAACAATAAACCACTATGTTTTCAGTATGATCCATAATTTTGTGAATAACCTCACTTTGTCCACAGCATCACCGGCCATATGCTAACCCACTAATATCAGTGCATACAAGCTGAGGTGCGGTGTCCCAGGGCACTGTGGTAAGTGTTCTTGAGCCTTCGGAACTGATTACCAGAGTACAATTCTAGTAACAAGTTTAAAGGCTTTAGACCTTAATATAAAAACCTCTGAGTACAAGCCTAGTAACAAGTTTAAAGGCTTTAGACCTTAATATAAAAACCTCTGAGTACAAGTCTAGTAACAAGTTTAAAGGCTTTAGACCTTAATATAAAAACCTCTGAGTACAAGTCTAGTAACAAGTTTAAAGGCTTTAGTCCTTAATATAAACACCTCTGAGTGCAGTAACAAGGTTAAAGGATTAAGTTTCTAGCCTATGAACAAATAAATGACCAGTGCTAAGCCGGGTGCATAGCCTAGGCTCCTAAGTTCCAGCCTGAAAGCAGAGTCTGATAAGTGCTGATACTAAACCCGGGTGCCTGGGTCCCACGGCGGTACACGTCTCAACCCCTCTGAGAGTGCAGTTGAGACTGTCCGGTATCTGTCCAGAGGGAACCACACCTTTAAGTCTCAGAGATGGAGGCCGGTACTAGTGGTCACTGGACCTCTGAGTACCGAGCCCGATGGAACGTCGCAACCTTTGGGTGCCACGGCAGATACAAGTCTCCACCCCTCTGATAGTGCAGCCCCAGGCTACAACAAGAATCTGGAATCTGCCACATGTGGAACCCATGTTAAAACCTCTAAGACTGGTGCAAAGTGTCATAGCACACAACTTCTGAATTTCTGAGGTGCTGGAACTGAGTCCTCGGGCCTAAACCACCTGTCCCAGTAACTCGGGTTAGAATACAGTATAATTACAATCCTTTGGCATTAGAGTCTGAAAGAAAGTAACTGAATGAGTTCAAGTTCCCAGGCACAAGGATACTGCCGAGCACTGAGGTGTATGTACTGTGTAACTCTAACAACCATAACAAACTGTCCTCTCATAACCCTGCCTCACCAGTAGGTATAAAACTTCCTTATAGCTACCTTGCTAATGACTCATCGGATGCAAACGCAAAAAATGACATGTATAGAAGTGCACTTGTTTAAAACCACAAAATTCTGCTTATATATCTCCTTCGCTAGTGGCTCACTGGGTAGCGTGGCTGCCTGCAGCACTTTTGGAAGTATGCAGGCAGCTTCGAGCCCCCCTCTGACTCATGAAAACCTCTTGGTCATTACACTGCCTTGCTGGATAACTAAAAATAAAACATTAAACTATTGGTTTTGCACCTGTATAATCTTGCCGAGAAAGTCATTCATATTTCTGTATTTACACAACTACAAATAAAATATACCCATACTTTACACAGTTCCGCGTTTGGCATTTCTGGCATCACAAGGAGGAAAATGACAAAAATATAAAATCGAATCATTAACTATTTATAATAATATAGTGCCCTTTATAGTACTTCAGTATCTTTTATGCAAAGCATTTGCCAATAGTCAAAGCTCTACTAAAGTGTGCGCTAAGCTTCCACTCATGCGCTACGTGAAAACGCAAAGTGAAAGTAAGTCAGTACTCAGTAGAATAGCTAAGCTGTAGTTTCAGCTAGAAGGACGGCGTAAGCTACGTTCGAAAGCTACATTATGTAAACGAGCTTGAAGAACTCAACACTGTATGATTACTGTAACGTATATGAAGCTTCCAAACAGGGGCAATTCATTTTTTTAAATTTTGTTTAGAAAAACCACACTTTTTGCTTTTGACAATCTATTTAAGTGCATAGCTGAAAATCTGATATAGTACATAAAAGCTGACATAAATCTGTCTCTTAGCTGTTTTTTGAAATGGAAATAAAGAAGATACCCTAATTGACTTAACACAGGGAATGTATGGTAACATGGAATGTGTGCTGTTGGAAAACATTTGGTTTGAATGTCCTTAGCATAGGTGTATGTAAACGATTGGCCTCAACTATGTATTCTATATATTATATATGATACATGCATTATATATTCAAATGAAACTTACAATACAAATAAAACACAAATTAATTAAAAACAATTGAAAAAAAAAAAACAGAACTCACCTGTCTTGGGGAAGATAATTTCTCTGAACTGTTCTCTTCTAAAGAGCAGGACTGGAGTGAATGCAGTATCCTGCAAACAAAACAGCTTCCAGTTAAACTCATCCTCTTACTGCAGCTCTAAATAAAAGCAATAATAATAATACTTATTATAATTATAATTATAGTAATACAATAATAACCCCCACCTAGATCTGAAAGTCTTAATACACCCACAGACAACAGAAAGGTGCCAGTAACATTGAGGTATAATTAAACAGTACTGTCAATTTGAACCTCATTAATTACCTTTGATCACCTGTGAACTTTTCTCTGAATGCCAATGGATGATCCATTGAATGATCACTCTTCATAGACAGACAGCTGGGTACAGGTGACCCTGCTCTTTCTACCTGGACCCTGTGAACAAAACATGGAGAGACAACATCCAGTTAAACTCATCCTCTTACTGCAGCTCTAACTCACAGCACATGGAGACACAGCTTCCAGTTAAACTCATCCTCTTACTGCAGCTCTAACTCACATCACATGGAGACAGAGCTTCCAGTTAAACTCATCCTCTTACTGCAGCTCTAACTCACAGCACATGGAGACAGAGCTTCCAGTTAAACTCATCCTCTTACTGCAGCTCTAACTCACAACACATTGGGACAGAGCTTCCAGTTAAACGCATCCTCTTACTACAGCTCTAACTCACAGCACATGGAGACAGAGCTTCCAGTTAAACTCATCCTCAAAGTGCAGATTAAAATCGAGCCCTTGCTCCCAAACACACCAGAAATAAATTCTGAAAGCATTTTTAAAATGTTTAAATAAAAGCTGGTTCATTGTGTTTGTGCGATATTCCGCTGTGGATGGTCAAGAGTAATATTTGGCATAGGTGCAATAAGTTATAAATGTAAAAGACAATCCTCTTACTGCAGCTCTAAATCACAGCACATGGAGACAGAGCTTCCAGTTAAACTCATCCTCTTACTGCAGCTTTAACTCCCAGCACATGGAGAGAGAGCTTCCAGTTAAACTCATCCTCTAACCGCAGCTCTAACTCACAGCACAAATGAATATGACAAAATACACCTCACCTACACCTGAATGTGATATAAATCACAAACCTACAGCTATATGTGCAATAATAACCCCCACCTAGATCTGAAAGTCTTAATACACCCACAGACAACAGAAAGGTGCCAGTAACACTGAGGTATAATTAAAAAGTACTGTCAATTTGAACCTCTTTAATTACCTTTGATCACCTGCGAACTTTCCTCTGAATGCCAATGGATGATCCATTGAATGATCACTCTTCATAGACAGACAGCTGGGTACAGGTGACCCTGCTCTTTCTACCTGGACCCTGTGAACAAAACATGGAGACACAACATCCAGTTAAACTCGTCCTCTTACTGCAGCTCTAACTCACAACACATGGAGACAGAGCTTCCAGTTAAACTCATCCTCTTACTGCAGCTCTAACTCACAGCACATGGAGACAGAGCTTCCAGTTAAACTCATCCTCATACTGCAGCTCTAACTCACAGTACATGGAGACAGAGCTTCCAGTTAAACTCATCCTCATACTGCAGCTCTAACTCATGGCACATGGAGAAAATGCTTCCAGTTAAACTCATCCTCTTACTGCAGCTCAAACTCACATCACAAATAAATATGACAAAATGCACCTCACCTACACCTGAATGTGATATAAATCACAAACCTACAGCTATATGTGCAATAATAACCCCCACCTAGATCTGAAAGTCTTAATACACCCACCGACAACAGAAAGGTGCCAGTAACATTGAGGTATAATTAAACAGTACTGTCAATTTGAACCTCATTAATTACCTTTGATCACCTGTGAACTTTCCTCTGAATGCCAATGGATGATCCATTGAATGATCACTCTTCATAGACAGACAGCTGGGTACAGGTGACCCTGCTCTTTCTACCTGGACCCTGTGAACAAAACATGGAGAGACAACATCCAGTTAAACTCATCCTCTTACTGCAGCTCTAATTCACAGCACATGGAGACAGAGCTTCCAGTTAAACTCATCCTCTTACTGCAGCTCTAACTCACAGCACATGGAGACAGAGCTTCCAGTTAAACTCATCCTCTTACTGCAGCTCTAACTCACAGCACATGGAGACAGAGCTTCCAGTTAAACTCATCCTCTTACTGCAGCTCTAACTCACAGCACATGGAGACAGAGTTTCCAGTTAAACTCATCCTCTTACTGCAGCTCTAACTCACAACACATTGGGACAGAGCTTCCAGTTAAACTCATCCTCTTACTACAGCTCTAACTCACAGCACATGGAGACAGAGCTTCCAGTTAAACTCATCCTCAAAGTGCAGATTAAAATCGAGCCCTTGCTCCCAAACACACCAGAAATAAAATCTGAAAGCATTTTTAAAATGTTTAAATAAAAGCTGGTTCATTGTGTTTGTGCGATATTCCGCTGTGGATGGTCAAGAGTAATATTTGGCACAGGTGCAATAAGTTATAAATGTAAAAGACAATCCTCTTACTGCAGCTCTAAATCACAGCACATGGAGACAGAGCTTCCAGTTAAACTCATCCTCTTACTGCAGCTCTAACTCACAGCACATGGAGAGAGAGCTTCCAGTTAAACTCATCCTCTTACTGCAGCTCTAACTCACAGCATATGGAGACAGAGCTTCCAGTTAAACTCATCCTCTAACCGCAGCTCTAACTCATGGCACATGGAGAAAATGCTTCCAGTTAAACTCATCCTCTTACTGCAGCTCAAACTCACATCACAAATAAATATGACAAAATGCACCTCACCTACACCTGAATGTGATATAAATCACAAACCTACAGCTATATGTGCAATAATAACCCCCACCTAGATCTGAAAGTCTTAATACACCCACCGACAACAGAAAGGTGCCAGTAACATTGAGGTATAATTAAACAGTACTGTCAATTTGAACCTCATTAATTACCTTTGATCACCTGTGAACTTTCCTCTGAATGCCAATGGATGATCCATTGAACGATCACTCTTCATAGACAGACAGCTGGGTACAGGTGACCCTGCTCTTTCTACCTGGACCCTGTGAACAAAACATGGAGACACAACATCCAGTTAAACTCATCCTCTTACTGCAGCTCTAACTCACAGCACATGGAGAGAGAGCTTCCAGTTAAACTCATCCTCATACTGCAGCTCTAACTCACAGCACATGGAGACACAACATCCAGTTAAACTCATCCTCAAAGTGCAGATTAAAATAGAGCCCTTGCTCCCAAACACACCAGAAATAAAATCTGAAAGCATTTTTAAAATGTTTAAATGAAAGCTGGTTCATTGTGTTTGTGCGATATTCCGCTGTGGATGGTAAAGAGTAATATTTGGCACAGGTGCAGTAAGTTATAAATGTAAAAGACAATCCTCTTACTGCAGCTCTAACTCACAGCACAAATGAATATGACAAAATGCACCTCACCTACACCTGAATGTGATATAAATCACAAACCTACAGCTATATGTGCAATAATAACCCTCACCTAGATCTGAAAGTCTTAATACACCCACCGACAACAGAAAGGTGCCAGTAACATTGAGGTATAATTAAACAGTACTGTCAATTTGAACCTCTTTAATTACCTTTGGTCACATGTGACCTCTCCCCTGAATGCCAATGGATGATCCATTGAATGATCACTCTTCATAGACTTACAGATGGGTACAGGTGACTCTGCTCTTTCTACCTGGACCCTGTGAACAAAACATGGAGACACAACATCCAGTTAAACTCATCCTCTTACTGCAGCTCTAACTCACAGCACATGGAGACAGAGCTTCCAGTTAAACTCATCCTCAAAGTGCAGATTAAAATCGAGCCCTTGCTCCCAAACACACCAGAAATAAAATCTGAAAGCATTTTAAAAACGTTTAAATAGAAGCTAATTTATTGTGTTTGTGCGATATTCCGCTGTGGATGGTCAAGAGTAATATTTGGCATAGGTGCAATAAGTTATAAATGTAAAAGACAATCCTCTTACTGCAGCTCTAACTCACAGCACATGCAGACAAAGCTTCCAGTTAAACTCATCCTCTTACTGCAGCTCTATTCAAATATTCAAATATTCAAATAATAAGCTTTATTGGCATGACGTACATACATATACATATTGCCAAAGCGTAGCTACAACAAACAATAAACATATGAACAGAGTACAAATGTGTGTGTGCGTGGTATTTGTGTATGTTAGCAGGTGTAATGTCAAGTGTAAATTTGGTGAAACAGTGAATATACAATTTAACAATAATTAAGAAAACTATCCAAAAATTTATTTAAAAAAAAAAAAAAAAGATTTTGTAATTGCTGATGTGTTATAATTACTTACTGTCCCTCAGTTTGTGGCAAGTGGCAGTGTATTGCGCAGCCAAAGCCACACATTCTCTCCTCTCTCCCAAGAGGAATGGCAGCTTCTCTACCTCTGATACTGTCTCGAATTGAAGGTAGATTTCTTTTATTTTGAAGAAGTATTGTCTTCTTGCCTCACTGTATTTTTTACATCGTGTCAGAAAATGCAGCTCTGTCTCCACTGCCCCCTGATCGCAGTGGGAGCACAGCCTGTCCTCTCTGGGCAGCCAGGTCTGCCGGTGTCTACCGGTCTCAATGGCCAGGCTGTGATCACCGAGTCTATATTTTGTCAATGTTCTCCTTGTTTTTGTTTCTTTCACTGTGGTCAGGTAATCTGCCACAGTGTACTCTCTTTTTAGGGCCCGATAGCATTCTAATTTGCTTTGTGTTTTTGTTTGTGTGTCCCAATAGGTGATGTAATTTTCTTTATGTTTTGCTATAATTTGGTTGACTAATTGTATAGAGCTGTCTTGAGGCTGCTTTGCGTTAGGGGTGGTTAGTGAACTAAGCCTCAAGACTAGCTGGCTGAGGTGGCTCTTCTCTGGGCTCATCTCTTGGTATTTCAGGGCCTTGTAATGATACGACTGGGGGTCGCTGTTTTTGAGGTGATTCCAAAATTTAACTGCCCTTTTTGGATGTTAATCAATAGTGGATATTGCCCTAATTCAGCCCTGCATGCATTGTTTGGTACTTTTCTCTGGACATGGAGGATGTTTTTACAAAGTTCTGCATGCAGGGTTTCTATGGGGTGTTTGCTCACTGCAGCTCTAACTCACAGCACATTAAATATCTGGTTCACGCATTTGTACCTCTTCCTCATAGTGCTGAGGGTTCCTCCTTTGGTGTCTGGCTCCTCTGAGAGACTCATTTTATAAACAGCGCCCCCTATCTCAGGAGACTGGAACAAATCTGCCCAGTTTAGACCACACGTGGGATCTATCCCAAACCAGCCAAGCTGTAAACACACAAAATGAGAACACACTGAACACACAGAGACACGCATATACAACACACCGCGGTGTTGACAGTAAGCAATCCAGAACTGAAATAGGACCTAAACATGTTCTAAACAGCCACCTCAAATGTTTTTGAACCATTGATAATGATGAACAATTGTATTGCATAAATGTCACTATATATTGATTGTCCAACTTGCTAAATATTTTTTATTAACGATTCAATGGAATCAACCAAAATTTTTCAGATCATACATTTATTTTCAGAAAATAAGTGTCACAATTATTGACACCCCTGGGTTCATTGAAATAGTTATTTATTTTCCTTTACATGTTTCACTTGTTTTATTATTATTACTATATTATGTATACTATGTATGTTACAGTATGTATACTATGTAGACTATGTATACTTGGCTTTTTCTGCTTCTTTTGTACACACTCTCTGCTGCTGTAACAGCCGAATTTCCCCCCCCCCCCCCCCCCCGGGGATTAATAAAGTGTCATCTTATCTTTTCTTATCTTATCAGTAGTTTGTTCACCCTCCCCTTGCAAGGATAATGACACTGAGTCTTTTTATATAATGTCTAAAAAGACTGGAGAACACATTGGGAGAAATCTTAGATCCTTCCTCCATCCAGTTCTTTAATACCTCTGGGTCTTTGCTTCAGAACTGTCCTGTTCAATTAAAACTGCAGGTTTCCAATATAGTTCAAGTCTGGAGACTGTAGCCATTGCAAAATGTGGCTTAAGTGGTTAATTAATGAGTTATTTGTGAATATTAATGTGTGATCAAGGTCACTGTTTTGCTGGAAGATCCACTAGCCACTTTCAGTCTGCTGGCAGAGGCAACCAGTTTTTTTGGCTAAAATGTCCTGGTACCTGGGTACAGTTCATGATGCTATTGTCCTTAACAAGGGCCCCAGGACCAGTGGGAGCAGAACAGCCCCATAACATTAAAGATCCCCCACCGTATTTAACAGTAGGTATGTGACTTGTTTCTGTACACACCTCCATAAATCAACACCAAACCCATATCCTTTGTATTACATACCGGCCACTTTATTAGGTTTACCTGCTTGTTAATGCAAATACCCTACTCCACCAAACAGCATATCATGTGACTGCAACTCAATATATAAAGTATGCAGACATAGTGAAGATGTTCAGTTTGTTGTTTGAGCAAATATTGTAATGGACAAGATGTGTGATCTAAGCGACTTTGGCATGACTGACTGTGCCAGATGGATGGTGCCAGACGTAGTGGTTTCAGCATCACAGAAACAGCTGCCCTCCTGGGATTTTCATGCAGCACAGTCTCTAGAGTTTACAGAGAATGGTGTGATAAACAAAAAACACCTTGTTAATGAGAGATCAAAGGAGAATGGGCAGACTAGTTCAAGCTAACAGAAAAGGCCACAAATGGAATAACAGCTATGCTTGGCCAAAGAGCTCTAATGTCATCACTCCGGAGCACAGTAGACGAGACAATTTAGATTCTTGAAACTGTCGATTACTCCCAGTAAAACCATTTTTCCTGAAACCATTCCAAATAGCCTTTTGGCATGGAGGTAGCATCTAATTTTGGAGCATCTAAATGTAGCAATTAATAGAAACTTGGTGACACTCCGATACAGCCAAGTTCTGTAATTCTCCAACTGTAGCCACTGGATTGTTCTTTGCTCCCTGAACCATCTACCTCACTGAGCATGGGGCTAAGATACACTAGCGCCCTCTACTGGACAGGTTTAACTCTACTCCAGTGGTTTTAAATGGATTAATATTTGGTCTCAGAGTAGTAAGTCGTATATTTCTTTGTTTAGTTTTTGACCCATTTCCTTATTTTCCTTATTTTAGGTCAACAACCATTTTTTTTCTTCATTTGTGAGTTTGTTGCTTTTGATGAAAAATGGATTTCATAAACAGGTTGCCCCTTATAAACTCCAGTGAAGCAGCATGCAATGGAAGAGCATGACAGTTCCTTTGGCCTGAGATCAGCATAATGTCTTTTATACATGCTGGTGTAGATCAGCTTCATCTCATATCTACATACTGGTGTAAAGTTCACTCTGTTAGATTTTATTTTTAACAATCTTTAAAGGTGCCAATAATTGTGACCCCTATAAAGTCAGTATCTGAGATGCATGTATTTTGCTTGTAGGCGTATACGATATGCTAGCAACAATTTAAAGCCGACTGATCATCCCTGTTATTGCGTTTCATGTAAAATTTTAAAACATTTGGCAACGTTAACTACCCGTGCTTCCAGTCAGTGTTTCCATCGCACATTTGGATAAACAACCCCCCTTACTTACATTTAACAAACACGAACATGCTCGTGAGAAATAGGGGAAAACATCCAAAAACGACCCAAATCAATAATTCATGAAAGTAAATCATTATTTCTTCTTAAGTAAGCCCAATTTATCACATAAGTCATTTTATCGTGTATTCTCCGTTTCTAAGTAGTTGTAATTCGAGTCGAAATCGCTGCAGTACAATTTATGTTGTATTTCAATTTCAACTTCAATCCAACTCAGGCAAAACGTAAATTCGGTCTGACGTTCTGGCTTTAAAATCAGGCGCATTCGTCATTTTAGGTAGACCTACATGCACAGCTACATGCTGCCATCTTGTGGTTCACACAAGAAACGGCGTCTTAATGCAACTATAACCGCAGTTCTTTTCAGTTCTTGCTACTGTTAAAGTAGTTGTTGTTAAAGTAGTTTGATAATGTATTATCATTGAAACGTGTACGAATTCAACAGAACAGAATTAATTGGTAAGGATATGGCCACTAGGTCTTTGTGAATTGAAACTAGTCAGAGTTGGATAGCAAATATGAAAATGAATATCCTTTAAGCATCTTTTTAGCATGCTCTTGTATAGCCCACGGAAGCTAATATCTCGTTTCAAATAATAGAAGACCAACTATGAAAGCTCCATACGTGAATTAACTACCGACCACCGACTTTAACATGGCAGACATCAAGTTAATTTGTGTTAATCCAAACTGTGTGAATACAGAGCAAAAATAACATTTTGACTTCTCAATCCGCACAGTTAAAATTTTCGGTCTGTTTTTGTTACAGTAGGCCTAGCAGGCCTCATAATGTAGCCGACGACAGGCCTGTGACATCCGTCATATCCAAATAGGTAAAATGATCATAAAATACCAAATAAATGCTAAAATAAACGTTAAACTTTTAAAAATGCATTTAAAAAGGTTTTTTGTTGTTGTTGTTTTTGGTCCCAAATGAGGAGTTTGAAAAAAGCATACTCCTCGTCTACTCCTCGGGCGCCATTTTATTGTTTGTTTTATTTCACTAAATTAAGCGTTACTGAGATCATAGCTACAGATTCCTATTCCTCCAAGCACCCCTTCTCATCTAGCTTCTATTCTCCCCATCCCAATCCACAACAGACTACTTACTCAGTTCTTTTAACGAATTTAATTCCTTTTTACTGCATCCTCTTTGTCCTCCGTCTTTTAAATGACGTTTGAGTTTGAAACAGTTTCACTTTCGACTTCTTTTTCTTTTTTTTTACTTCTTTACTAGTCTGACTCACAGGAACCAGACTGCGGGTGTAAGCCTGCCATTGGCCAACTATTTCAGTCGGAATTCTCCTCCCCTTCCATTTCTTCTTCTTCTTCTTCTTCGGTGTTGTTTATCGGTAGCTTTATCTGCAGTACCCTTTTTGTCGGATGACTATCTCCATGCCCCCTTAAGCCGGGCACCCACCGCACGCGTATCGGCCGCGAACGCACTACGCGCGTATTACGCGCGTAACTGAAGCGTAGTTGAAGTACTGTTATTACAACGGCAGCGGGCGACGTCGTCTCCACCAGATGCGAACGCGTCGCGTACCGGCTGCGAAGCTCGCGCGACACAAGCGACCTGAAGCGTAGTTTTTCGCTTCTGTTCTATTTTTTCGGCTTGTCGCGCGTCACGTTGGCCTGTTTATACACAGAAATATGCTCTAAAATGCTAGGTATACATGCTCTGATTTATATTTCATTCTTATATTACTGGGGGTGTGTCCCTAGTTACCTCCCAGATATTTTTTAAGCTGCTAAAAAAAAATACAAGCCTTTTCGTTTTGTAAAAATAAATAAATAACTGGAACCTGGGGGAAAGGCAAACTTAGTTTCGCTGTCTTATTTTGCGGAGGGGGTGGGGTAAATTTGAAAATACACCACAGAAAGACGTAGCCTATCGCACTTGTACTTCAAAGCTTCCGGTGTTCATGGCGTTGTGGTGTTCATATCCCTTCAAGATTAAACTGTTACTGTCTTTTTCATGATTAGCTGATTTTACTAAATCTGATCATATAAATGTTTTGACGTGAATGACAACACAGGAATTCCCAATGGTTAATTACGGATTATTTATTATTATGATGATCATTACATATTCTTCGTGAAATTGGCACGCTTGTTGACCAAGCAAATAAATTAATACAGTTTGAGATTGATTGTTATGCAGGCTACGTTGCGATTTAAGTTTATGGTAATTCTTGAAAGCGTTTGCTTTCTCACGTATTTACGAGGTAACGAAATATTACCAAATTAACAGAATGAAAAAGGTCTCTCACCAAGTATTCACTTAACCCATAATCAAAAGTCCTGAACAAACGTGAAATACACGATGTAAGCCCACTGCAGACTGCGAGAGCTACTGGGAATATATAGCTTTTACGCAAGCCTTTGCGCGACACAAACGGAACCAGTGGAGACACCCTACGCGTCGCGTCGTGCTGCTTCGCCCTGCTGTTTACGCGACGCTTACGCGACGCGTGCGGTGGGTGCCCGGCGTTAGATTACTCCCCTCCCGCTTCTTCTTCTTCTTCGGTGTTGTTTACCGGCAGCTTACATCCTTGAAAGTTGCATTACTGCCATCTTTCGGAGTAAGTTAACTCCTACAGCTTATTGACTGTCACACTTTCATTAACAGTCCCGTTCCCCGAAGGTAGTTAATAAAACATCTCCTCCCCTGCCCACTAGCACCACACTCTAGTACATTCCTCAGTCCTGCTCCTGTTATCCCCAATCTTCCCATCTCCTCCATCATATCCTTCCTTTCCGACCTATATTTATTGCAGTTAATGATAACGTGTTCTACCGTTTCTGGTACCTGACAGATTTCACAAAGACCGGTTGGATGTTTACCTATAACATGAAGTGTGCTGCGTAAATTGCTGTGTCCTATTCTTAATCTTGATATGACAACCTCCTCTCTTCTGTTTCCTCCCCTCTTTCTTACACTGCCTACTCTATTTTGTATCAGATGTAAATGTCTCCTCCTTCTCTCCTGATCCCAGTGCTGCTGCCATTCTTTATTGATATTTCCCCACACAATGCCCTTTCCCTCTGATTTTGATAACTTGATATTGATTTCAACACTTCCCTTTTTGACTGCTTCTTTTGCCAACGTATCTGCTCTCTCGTTTCCCGGGATATCTGAATGTGCTGGGACCCACATGAATGTAACATTTTCCCCTTGCCTAACCACTCTTGAATTGGCAAACAAGATTTCATACAGCAGATCCTGGTGATTTCTGGCTGTACCTGTCTTAATACTTGCAATGGCCGACACAGAATCACTACATATTACTATTTTGTTAACCCTACCCCGTTCAGCCCATTCTAATGCCATCAATATGGCAAACAATTCAACGGCATACACACTTAAACAATCCGATGTTCTCTTGCTAATTCCCACTTGGTAACTAGGCACAGCAACTGCAGCCCCTGTCGCATCTGTCTGCAGATCCTTTGATCCATCTGTAAAAATCTGAACACTGCCTTTATACTTACAGTCCCTATAGTTATAATATTCACTAACTAAGTCAGCATTCTTATTACTGTGCTTAATCTTAAGTAATTCCAGATCTACCCCCACACTTTCTAACTCCCAGACAGGTCTAACAGGCCACACCACAGTTTCGCCAAACTCTTTATCATATACTCCCATATCTCTTGCCACTTGATCTCCTGCCCATCCAAAACTTGATTTTTCCATCCTCTCCTTCTCCCAGCTTGTCTGCAGTACCCTTTTTGTTGGATGACTATCTCCATGCCCCCTTAGATTAACCCAGTGGTTAGCTACCAGCTGTTTCCGACGCAACCACAGTGGCATTTCACCTGCTTCCACTTGGAGTGCACACACTGGGGAAGTTTTAACTGCTCCTAAACACACTCGTAAAGCCAGAGCTTGTATAACATCTAGGTCCGCCAGCACAGATTTTGCTGCTGATCCATATATGATACTTCCATAGTCTAATCTTGATCTAATTAAGGCTACATAAATATATTTCAGAGATGCTATATCAGCTCCCCACTCCAATCCTGCAAGACACCTCATGACATTTATCACTTTTTTACATCTACTAACAACATATCTAATATGCTCCCTCCATGTTAACCTCATATCAAAATATACTCCCAAAAAACGAAAACTCACAACTTTCTCTAAATTATTTCCATACAATTTCAAATTGCATTCCCTGAGTTTCTTTCTTGTAAAGCGCATAGATGGTTTTTTCAACTGAAAATTTAACTCCCTACTTTGTTCCCCACTTTTCAACTTGATTAATTCCATCTTGCACTTTCTTCACTATGTGTTCAACATTTCTCCCTCTTTTCCACAAAGCCCCATCATCTGCAAACAATGACTTCCCCATATCCATAGGGATATTCATAAATATGTTGTTTATCATGATGGAAAATAAAGTTGGACTTACTACACTTCCCTGAGGTGTCCCGTTTTCCACAACATATTGGGTTGATAACTCTGACCCTATCTTCACCTGAATAGTCCTTCCATCTAAAAAGTCCATAACCCAATTAAATATTTTCCCTCCGACTCCCATTAAGTGCAGTTTGATTAGAATTCCCTCTCTCCATGGCATATCTTAAGCTTTCTCAACATCAAAAAACACTGCAACCACTGTCTCTTTATTTACTTGCGCTTTCCTTATTTCATTCTCCAGACACAACATTGGATCCATAGTATTCCTTCCTCTCCTGAATCCACTTTGATATGACGCCACCATACCTCCTTTTTCCAAAAAATACATTAACCTCTCATTTATCATACATTCCATTAACTTACAAATGTGAGATGTCAAGGCAATTGGTCTATAGTTTCCAGGCCTGCTGGCATCTTTTCCAGGTTTCCTTATTGGAATAATTATCGCCTCCTTCCAGCTCCTTGGCATTCTCCCCTCTTCCCATACTTTATTATACAGTGACAACAATTTCCCCAGACTTCCAACACTCAGATGTTTTAACATGCTATAACATATCTCATCTTTACCCGGTGTTGTCTTTCCTGTTTTATCTAGTGCCCTTTTTAATTCTCCCATGCTGAAAGGTACATTTTGTCCATCATCATTATTATCTTTTCTGCATAAAGCCTCCATATTTTCAGACTTTGTCTTCTCTTTGCCTCTTCTTCCTTCTACAGATAAATTATTGGAGTTATGTACCATAACAAATGTATTTGCCAATAACTCTGCCTTTTCCTTATTTGTTACTGCAGTCTCATTTCCATCGGTCAGAACCGGATAACTCCACTCCCTCCTGTCCCCTCCCATCTTTTTTATCATCCCCCATACTTCTCCCACCTGAGTTGTGTTTCCAATTGTACCACAGTACTTTCTCCAATGTGTCCTTTTTGTCTGTCTTATTATCCTCCTTACTACTGCCTGGGCCTGCTTGTACTGAATCATATGTTGAAAATTATGAGTTCTTTTGACTAGTTTAAACGCCTTATTTCTATTTCTCACTGCTTCCTTACACTTATCATCCCACCATGGTACCACTTTCTTCTTCATACTACCTTTACTTTTAGGAATGGATTTGAATGCAGCTGTCATTATGCCTTGTTTTATTTTGCTGTCAAGTGGCTCTATGTCCATTCTATCATTAACCTGACTTAAATATCTATCACTTCCTTCCAGACATTTCTTCCAATCAGCTTTCCCAAGGATCCATTTCCCACCTGTGTTCTCTATGGTCAATGAGACAGCAATATTTATCTTACACCAGACTGGGTAATGATCACTCCCTATAGTACCTTCTTGGTACACTGTCCAATCACACACTGCTGCTATGTTGTTTGACACAAGTGTAAGATCAAGCACAGCTTCTCTCCCTGAATTAACATCTATTCTTGTACTACTGCCATCATTTAAACATACCAAGTTCTTTTCATCTAACAACTCTTCTATCACCTGACCATTAGCATCTGTTCTGTCACTCCCCCATAATGCGTTATGTCCATTAAAATCACCACACCAAACCGTGCTACTACCATTCTGCCCTTCTATCTCCTCAAGCTTGCTTAACTCTAGTCTTTTGCACAGATTATAGTAATTCACAATCACTGACTCTTTCCTTTCTGCCCACACTTTTACTACCACATACTCTTGTTCATTACCTATACCTATTACTCTGTAAGGGATGCCTTGCTTTACAAAAGTGACACATCCTCCTCCTCCCCCCTCTGTCCTATCTCGCCTCACTGCCACATACCCATATAAAACAAAATCCAAGTTAGACTTTAACCAGGACTCTTGAATACACACAATGTCTGGTTTTTCTCTCCTACTGGCTACAAACTGCTTGAAATCTTGCCCATTAGCAACCAGGCTTCTCGCATTCCACTGAAGAATTAAAATTATTAGTACAATCAACCCACACATGCCATTTCTTGACTTGACTGTACACTGAGTTCATCCCTTACTTCTTCCCATTTTAAACCTATCATATCCAAGTGGTGTACTGCTGCTTTGACAATAACCTGAATCCTTTCTGTTTTAGATTTTATCTCAGCCGTTGCATTTATCACTCCTGCTATGAAAGTCCCCAATTTCTTCTTCTCTATCCATGCACTTTTCTTATCTTGCTTTTCTTTTGCTACCGCTTGTTCTTTGCTACATCCTCCCTCCTTATTCTGTTTTTCCTGTCCTGCCATCTTAACTGCCTCAGCAAATGAGACTTTTTCCTTCCTCCTTATCTCCTGCACCTCCACCTCTCTTCTCAACACTTCACAACCCCAATAAGCCACACTATGATTCCCTCCACAGTTACAACATTTTGGTCTCACTCCCTCTCCACACTTCCCATACTCATGTTCCCCACCACATCTAGCACACCTTCTCTTCCCTTTGCACACCTTAGCCACATGTCCAAATTCCTGGCAGTTAAAACACCTCATTGGCTTTGGTATGAACTCTCTAACTCTGTATCTCACAAATCCAAAGTATAATTCCTTTGGGAGAACCTTTGTTTCAAACTCAATCAAAACGGTCTCAGTCTCTTCTTTCTCCACCCCCCTTGTCATTCTTTTAGCACTTTTAACTAACCTATTCTGCACCCTCAAGTTCTCTACTAGTTGCTCCATGCTAACTACAAGAGGTAATCCAGAAATTACCCCCTTGCACCCACCACCCCTCTGCTCCCCCACTCTTACTACTTTGGCTACTTTAGCTTTTCCAACACTACTCATTTTCTTTGCCTTCTCCATCTGACCTTCATTGTCGCATCCTATAAGCAAGTTTCCATCTCCCAAAACTCTTGCATACTTCACTTCTCCAATCTGTCCTCTAATAGTTTTAGTTAGCTTCAGCGGATCGACTTTCTTTACTCCCCCCTCTCCCTCAAATCTCACCACTATATTTATCACTCGTGCCTTTGGGTCCTCCTCCTCCCTCTCGCTCCCCTCACTATCCGTTCCAACTGAGCTAGCTCCGTCCTCTTTTCTCTCTTTTACTTCTACTTTCCTTCATGCCTCTGTTCCCTCTCACCACCTGCCACTCACTCGCCCCCCTCTCACCTTCCTCCATGCTGTCACCATCCGTCTCCCTCCCCGCCATCCTGTCAGGGATTGTAAGGAGGAGCAGTGCAGGAATACCGTTCCGGACCTATGCAGGCCGTCGGTCGATATTCCTACAAAAACTCCCCCCGACACCCAAACCTATTGCTAACACGTCCCGACGTCCGCAAAACAAAGTCAATATCGTTTAATCACTCAAAATAAAGCCAAACTACGTAAAAAAACAAACAAAAAACAGACAAAAAAAAACCAGCGCAGCACAATGCACCCATCCAGAGAAAAGTTTTATTTTAAACTGTTGCCCGTCGACTCCGCATTAACGTTGACGTTGATTTGCAGCTAACCAGCTAAAAGAAATCGCAAACACTATCAGCCGATCTTCCCACTCGTTTACCGCCCGTTTCCTGAATCTGAGACAGCTACGGCAACTCCGTATGGACCAAACTCAGCTCCATCTAATCGTCGAACTGGCGCTTTCCCTATTTGAAACCTTTTAAATGTCTTTCTACACGGCTAACCCCGGCCGGAAATCCCAAGCCGGGATGCGCTCGTGCTTCTCTAAATCCTAATCCTTTCAGAAGTGTCCGCACCTAACAGTCAAACGAAAAAATCAAAACAAAAGCCATAAACTGTTTGAACTTCGCTCCACCAAAACACCACACCGCTCAACAGATCACAGCACCCGGCCTCCCTCCCCTTCCGCTATCTGTGTGTTACCGTTTTCACGGGCTCCGCCGATGCATCCTGGGCTTAGCGCCGCCCAAGACGATTGTGATTGGTTTAAAGAAATACAAACAAGCCATAGCGTTTTTTTTTTGTCTATACCGGAATGATAATGGCTTGAGCCCTAAACCAGACCTTTCTCCCGCGCTGAAACAAAGTGTGGAGACAGGTCTGGCTATGCGAGACTACTTCTTTACTGGTTCAAGTAAGTCTTGCAGTGACTGAAGCCCAAACGTTTCACAGTGAGGCTTGGCTTTGGGCCTGGTTTTACCCACATTAGTGTTTATTCGTGGCTCCCTAGAGAGAAATAAGAACACGGATGCTCTTGAATTCAATTTTGGGCAAAATGTGTAATCCTGAAACCACACACGGCAAAACAATCTGTGTGACGATAAAAAAAAAGCCGGGTGCGAGACCCGGGTTCGCGTCCTCTCTGCATGGAGCTAGCATGTTCCTGTGTTTGTGCTGTTTTCCTCTGGGTACTGGGTCACTGTGTCCATATACTCCTAATAAAGAAAGAATTACACAAGCCTGTCTACAGATGTTTAAAAGCCAACACAGAATCTATAATTTTACACAACATAATGGGCCCCTTCAGAATAAGAATCAGTGTCCATGTTCTTGCTCAAAAGTGAACATGCAACCATTTATGATGTCTACAACAACAACAATAATTTGATGACACTCGTAGTGCAGCAGTAATGCACAAAAACCCAAACTTTATGTTGATCAGAGAAAGCTTGTGTAATCCATTTATTGACAAGCTATTGCAAGGCTAGCTCTCAGAACTCCAAACCAGCACGCTCCTCACCCCCCTGCCCATGGCTGACCGAGTCACTACGCTCCAGCAGAACATCGCTGCGGGCTGCAGAGAGAAAGTGGAGAAAATCCCGATCCTCTGATGACCTGACCGCATACCATACCCTGCTGGCGACTTTTACATCTGCCCTCACGTCTGCAAAAGCCTCTTTTTTCCAATCCAAGATCAGCGCATGTGTCTCTAACCCACGTAAACTATTCTCCACCTTCTCTTCCCTCCTCATTCCTCCTCCGCCCCCACCTCCCTCTTCCCTCTCCGCAGATGACTTTCTGGCCGCCTTTGAAGGAAAGGTGGCTACAATCCGGAACTCCTTCACCCATCCAGTGAGCCCCCCAACCCCCCAGGACAACCCCACAGCCACACTGACCTCCTTTGAAATGCTGGAGGACTCCGATGTATTACAACTCATCACCTCTCATCGCGCAACCACCTGTCCACTTGACCCCATCCCATCTAAAGTTCTCCAATCTATCTCCAGCGAGCTCCTTCCCTATCTGTCTTCCATTGTTAATTCCTCTCTCTCCTCTGGTCATGTTCCCTCTGTTTTTAAGACGGCTCGTGTTACCCCACTACTCAAAAAACCCACCTTAGACTCCTCCGATGTAGCAAATTATCGACCCGTTTCCCTTCTACCCTTTCTGTCCAAAACCCTCGAACGAGCAGTTCTTAAACAATTAACCTCTTTTCTCCATCAGAACAACCTGCTAGACCCTCACCAGTCTGGCTTCCGATCTGGGCACTCAACAGAGACTGCACTCCTAGCTGTGACGGAGGCACTTGCCACTGCAAGAGCGTCACGCCTTTCCTCTGTCCTGATCCTTCTTGACCTGTCTGCAGCTTTTGACACGGTCAACCATAAAATACTCCTCTCCACCTTGGCTGGGATGGGAATTGCCGGGACTGCCCTGTCTTGGTTCGCTTCCTATCTTGCAGATAGGACCTACCAGGTCACCTGGAAGGGGTCTGCCTCTGCTTCTCATCCACTTGTTACGGGAGTGCCGCAGGGATCTGTACTGGGTCCTCTGCTGTTCTCCTTATACACCAGATCTCTTGGTTCAGTCATTAATTCACATGGTTTTTCCTATCATTGTTATGCAGATGACACACAACTCTTCTTTTCTTTCCCCCCCTCGGCCACACTGGTCAATGATAAGATCTCTTCCTGCCTGGCTGGCCAGCCACCATCTGAAGCTCAACCTCAACAAAACTGAGCTGCTGTTCTTCCCGTACAAGACCTCCTTGCTTCGTGAACTCTCAATCACGGTTGATGGCACCACAGTGACTGCCTCTCACTCTGCCAAGAGCTTAGGGGTGGTCCTGGATGACCAACTGGACCTCAAGGAGCACATCAAGGCAACATCAAGGTCCTGCAGATTCCTCCTATACAACATCAGGAGGATTCGACCATACCTGACGACGCACTCCACCCAGCTGCTCGTCCAGGCTACGGTGACCTCTCGCCTTGACTACTGCAACTCTCTCCTTGCAAACCTGCCAGCTTGTGCCATACAGCCACTACAGATGATTCAGAATGCCGCTGCCCGGCTCATCTACAACCTCCCCAAATTCTCCCACGTCACTCCTCTGCTGCGATCACTTCACTGGCTACCGGTCGCTGCCAGGATCCGATTCAAAGCCCTGACCCTTGCCTACACTGCTGCCAACAGGACAGCCCCCATCTACTTGCAGGACATGACTCAATTCTATGTGCCTGCTCGACCACTCCGCTCTGCAGCAGCAGGGCGTCTTGTAACCCCTCCCACCCGCCCAAAGGGATCACAGAGCTTCTCCACCCTAGCTCCCCAGTGGTGGAACGAACTCCCCGTCCCTCTCCGAACCTCCCCCTCACTATCCATCTTCCGCCGTGGCCTGAAGACTCATCTCTTCAGACTATACCTAGAATAACCACCACCATGCTGTGTATATATATATATTTAAAAAAAAAAAAAAAAAAATTCCCTTTTTTCCTTGTCACTTGTTACATGTTGCCCCATCCCTGCACTTCTTGGTAAATTGTATTTGTCCTAATACTCTAGCTTAATCTTCTGCCTAGTTTGGCTTTGCAGATGTTAGACCAGGATAGTGTTCATTGTTCTCAGCTAGAAATAGCTGTACAAAATAAGTAATTGTACCTTACTGAACCCGTGTTCAGCGGTTGTCTACGATCATGAAAATGCACTTCTTGTACGTCGCTTTGGATAAAAGCGTCTGCCAAATGAATGTAATGTAACTCTGCAAAATGGGCGACGTAGCTCAGGAGGTAAGAGCGGTTGTCTGGCAGTCGGAAAGTTACCGGTTCGATCCCTGCCCTGGGCGTGTCGAAGTGTCCCTGAGCAAAACACCTATCGCCTAATTACTCTGGTGAATGAGAGGCATCAATTGTAAAGCGTTTTGGATTAAAGCGCTATATATATGCAGTCCATTTACTAAATGATTATTGCTGCTTGTGTATTTGTTATGCAAATTCTATTATGTTTGCCACAGCCCAAACATGAGATTACGGTTCAAACTAGGAAGCGCCCATGAGACAAATAGCGTGAAATTGAACTTCCACTACCATCTAGTGGTTGTTTAGAGGAACTACTATTATTTTTATTTTCAAGAGCTCCACAGGTGTTCTCATGTCTTAATAAATTGCTGTAGATGTGACTGTAAACTAAAATCTTTTGTAAATAATTAAATGTTTGATTGGTCAAAAAAAAAACAGTTTTCATGCCTATATGAGTGCACATAGTGAATCACTGCCCATT
Source organism: Anguilla anguilla (assembly GCF_013347855.1). NCBI lineage: Eukaryota > Metazoa > Chordata > Actinopteri > Anguilliformes > Anguillidae > Anguilla > Anguilla anguilla. The sequence continues at coordinate 2,559,359 of NC_049212.1, forward strand.
CTTTCACTGCTCTGCCTCAGTTCCTGTAGATTCAGTGGGAAACCTGCAGTGATTAATACACTTCAGACTGTGTTCTGCAGTGTACAGCTGCTTGGCATCTTAACGTAGTGAAGGGAAGTGTACGTTTCTGTATTTCTGTATGCACTCCTGGCCACTTCTGCCTAGGCCTGCGGCCTTGTCCCAGTCTCCACATTCCCAGTTACCGTGGCGATGAGGGAGAAGAGCGATGAAGAGCTACGGGGAGGATGGAATGCAGCTCAGGGCTGTCCCGAGTGCACTCCTGAGAGGACCCGAAAAGCTCTGGCATATACCGTCCCCATCCCAAGCACTATACTGTGCTATTGTGTTGTGTGCTGAGAGGCCTAATTACTGATGTAACATCCGTGTGTGACCACAGACAAAGCCTCTATGCTTGTGACCTAATGATGTGCAATGCTTAGAAACTACTATCAAGACTGAGACAACTTAGTGAGTCTTTGGAGAATGCCTCTGCATGCTGTGTATTGGGTGTTTCCCTGGTGCATATTGTACTAAATTCTGTTACAGTGGGAAAATGTCGTCTGCCCTGATGATTTCCTGTCTACCTCATGTGCCTGCTTTGAGTGGATCCTATCAATTCAGTGATTATTTGGCATTCTGTATGGTAATTAGCATTTCTTCTGGATTCTGATAAGTTGTCATTTATTGAAATTAGGCTTGGGGCTGCTGGATGGCTCATTCGGTTAAGGCACCACACTGAGGTGCATGGATGAGCCTCACGGCCTCGGGTCGAATTCGGACTGTGCCAGTGCCGACTGTGGCCAGTAGCTCCACAGGGAGACGCACAATTGGTGCCTGTGTTGCCCAGGGTACGGGAGGGTTCAGCCAGACAGGGATCTGCATTTCATTGCTCTCTAGTGACCCCCCTTGGGCGCTCGTATGACTGCATGTCAGAGTCTCTTATGAAAGGTCTTCCTCCAGCGTGAAAAAACAGCTTTTCTGTTCTATTCCATTGCAAAATATATATGCACACAAACTGAAATGTGGTAAATGTTTCTTTTTCTCATCCAAGCAGAGTAAAATAATCCATTAATGTGTAGGCTTGTTATCGTACCAAAACAGTATTTTTTTTTTTTTTTTTAAAGCAAAGCCTTAAGATGAAACATAAGGTCATGTCATGGCTCTGGCTCTATCACATGGGTGTTTGATGTAATTACAACAGGGAAACATTTACTCAGACGAGCTCGCTCCTGTTAAGGTAATATACTCCATACAGGTGTGAGGCATTAGCAAACTTCTGAGAATTCCTCTGCAGGCTTAGACATACACACACACACACACATACACATACACGCGCGCGTGCACACACATAGACAGATGGTTTGATACTGAGGTTTATGTCTTTGGAGGCCCTACTAGACTTAAGGCTTTTCTTTCTGGGGAGGCTACGCTCCTTCGGTGTGTGTAGCAGGATGCGGGCCATGTTCTACCAGATCGTTGTGGCCGGTGTCCTGTTCAACACCAGTGTGTGCTGGGCTGGGTGTCTCTACTCCAGGGACACAAAGAGGCTCAAACTGACCCAGAAGGCCAGCTCTGATGGGATCCATAAATTATCCCAGCTTGTAAACTCCACCCACAACTCGTTTTATCATGACTGAAAAAATGCTTATACTTATATTTTTGTAATATCAAAAGAATATTCTTATTGTAATAATAGTGTATTTTGTGATTCCATTGCCGCAATTTTCACCACAGTGTCTCAATTTGCAGACTTCAACACAGAATGTTATAGTCCTAATTTTGGGCTCAAAATCTCATATAGCCATTTAAAAAAAAAATTAAAAAAAAAAAACTATCAAGTGAGATAACCAGCGTGATGTCTTATCACAGCATCATAACATTGGACATGTTCAACAACATAATTTAATCATTACTGGATTTTTTAATAAAACGGTCATTATCCAATTCCTATCAGAACAGAGGATGAAAGCTCATTTTCTGATAATGCAAGCAGCAATGAGGTAAACGTTTGCTGCCTACATTATAATAGGTATTAGGAATGTTGTACCTTTATCATAACCCTGTGTTCTGTTCTGTATCAATTTACTATAATAAATATTTGGAGTCAGACTTTTGAATAAAAAAATCCTGTCTATTGTAAAAGGCAAAATACATACAATGGAGTCCATCATTATGCAAGAAAGACACAAAAAGCAAAACTGTGTGTCCAAAACAAAAAAATGTATAGTGACCATACTTCATGACATCAGTTTACATTCTGTGTTCTGCATCTACCTCAAAGTCCTATTTTACGAAGGACACCAAACACCAAAACATTAGACATTTACTATTAATATTATACATTACTGAAGTATAATAATTGCAAATACAAGTATGCTGTCAAAAACAAAACAATCAAACAAAATGTTTTAATACAAATAATGTACAATACTGAACCAGTTTCTGCAGTAGCACAATAAACATACACAATAAATAAATACATTATATTACAGTATGATTCAGCAAAACAAAGGAAAATAAATGCAATGCTGTGATCCTGATCATGCTGTGATCTGGTCTCCCTGCTGTATTTTGCCACAGATTTTCATCCACATCCCGTCTGATGCCTTCATTTCCACAGCAGTGCTGGTTGACTCTTTCTGAGTGCCTTACCCAGTCCTGGCACTGCTGGGCTGTGATGTCATCACAGGGCTCATCATTCTGCTGGAATTCACAGATAGACCTCATTCTGCTGAGTGTTGCTGTTTGTTGCAGCTCCAGCAGCACCAGAGAGACACTGCAGGGCCATTAGCCTGGAGCCACCGATCCTTAATGTCTCTTTAATCCCAGAACATCTCCTGGTGGAGAGGCAGTGATGGGACGTCTCCCTGCCGCCGCCTGCTGTTGTTTTTGGTGGAGTGGGTATTAACTCATCCCCCCCCCCCCCCCGGCCTCCTCAGCCTCGCTCCAGTCATGTCTGGGTTCTCCAGAAGGTGAAGCACTGACTGGCGGATGAAGCCCCAGAGTCCCAACTCCACTGGATATACTGTTGCTCTCCAACCGGCTTCCTTACACTCCTTACACTCTCACACTCCGCTGCCAGGTCGGAGTACTTCAGCCGTTTCTGCTCATAGGCTGCTTCTGCCCCCTCCTCCCATGGGAGGGTGAGCTCCATAAGGAGCACCACCTTCGCCCGAGTAGACCACGTCTCCATATAAGGAGCACCAGCTTCGCCCAAGAAGACCATGTCTCCATATAAGCAGCTCCACCTTCACCCAAGTAGACCACATCTCCATATAAGGAGCACCACCTTCGCCCGAGTAGACCACTTCTCCATATAAGAAGCACCACCTTCGCCCGAGTAGACCACGTCTCCATATAAGGAGCTCCACCTTCGCCCGAGAAGACCACGTCTCCACATAAGGAGCACCACCTTTGCCCGAGTGGACCACGTCTCCATGTTAGGCCACATGGACGCTGTGCTGATCTCATTTGGGAAATGGAGCTGTGGATTGAGATCTACACGCATGCTCCACCCTCTGCCTGGAACCAGGACTCTACTCCCACCTTTGCGTCCTACGGTCCCCTCCTCCTCTGCTTGCTTCACAAAGTGGGTTTGATGCGCTTTCACAGGAGAGGCATCTCTGTTTGCCTGCTGTCGGCTGGTCGTCAGTATTTCCGGAAGCTTCTGCAGCAGCTGGTCATGCCGCCATCTGTAGCACCCCTGTGCTGGAGCCGTCTCACAGCCTGACAGAACGTGCCGGAGGCCTGCTCTGTGTCCCTGTGCTGGAGGCCTGCTCTGTGTCCCTGTGCCGGAGGCCTGCTCTGTGTCCCTGTGCTGGAGCCGTCTTACAGCCTGACAGACCTGCTCTGTGTCCCTGTGCTGGAGCCGTCTCACAGCCTGACAGACCTGCTCTGTGTCCCTGTGCTGGAGCTGTCTCAGTGTCCCTGTGCTGGAGGCCTGCTCTGTGTCCCTGTGCTGGAGCCGTCTCAGTGTCCCTGTGCCGGAGGCCTGCTCTGTGTCCCTGTGCTGGAGGCCTGCTCTGTGTCCCTGTGCTGGAGGCCTGTTCTGTGTCCTTGTGCTGGAGCCGTCTCACAGTCTGACAGAATGTGCCACAGGTCTCGATTGGGGGCAGCACAGAGCGGACGGTCTCATCCACACCAAACCATTAGCGCAGGTTCTGAGGAGAAGGCAGCGTGTCATAATTGGCCCTGATCAGGAAGCTAAGCCTGGCTTGTGGTATCTTCCACCAGTCTGACCCACTGAGCGATCGGTCCTCCTCACTTTCCCATGCTGTCCATCCTCCCAGACCACCTTAGCAAACTGCTAAAACCTGCTACCTCTCCTGCGCCATCCATGGTGTGATGAACCAGAGTCTTCTGTGCCCCTCTGTTTCCCTGCTGGGGGGGTTGTGCCCCTCTGTTTCCCTGCTGGGGGGTTGGGCCCCTCTGTTTCCCTGCTGGGGGATTGTACCCCTCTGTTTCCCTGCTGGGGGGTTGTGCCCCTCTGTTTCCCTGCTGGGGGGTTGGGCCCCTCTGTTTCCCTGCTGGGGGGTTGTGCCCCTCTGTTTCCCTGCTGGGGGGGTTGTGCCCCTCTGTTTCCCTGCTGGGGGGTTGGGCCCCTCTGTTTCCCTGCTGGGGGGGTTGTGCCCCTCTGTTTCCCTGCTGGGGGGGTTGTGCCCCTCTGTTTCCCTGCTGGGGGGGTTGTGCCCCTCTGTTTCCCTGCTGGAGGTTTGTACCCCTCTGTTTCCCTGCTGGGGGGGTTGTGCCCCTCTGTTTCCCTGCTGGGGGGTTGTGCCCCTCTGTTTCCCTGCTGGGGGGTTGTGCCCCTCTGTTTCCCTGCTGGGGGGTTGTACCCAGGGGTTAAATTGGGATTTGGGAGGTGGGTGGACCCTGAGATCCGGTGGGAGGTGGGTGAAAAAAGGTACAAACCAATGAATGTCTCAGCTCAAAACAGTTCTTTCTTTAATGTATTGTGCACACACGTGTAATTAATGAAAACAATGTTTTGAAAAGAATGTGTACTATTGATGCAAGCTTTTACATAATATATTTCAAGTTTATTGAGTGTCATTAATGCTGAGAATTTTTTTACCCACGAAAATAATCAATCATCCTCCTCTTGTCCTCACTTTCTTCCTCCTTTATCCATCTTTCTTAAACTGGCGAGGCGCAAAACTTTCCTTCAAACTAATCATTGATCTCAAACTGTTTTAATTCATATTCAGTGATTAACAAGCATGCAATATCTGACTAATCAATTGGAAAGGGACACAGCTTCTTCACATTGTGTTAGGGAGATTAAATGATAAATGCGATTTAGAAAAATCCAGTTTCATCACTAGGCAGTGGAAAAATCTCCTGCCGATTTTCATTGAGTATCAATACAATTAATCCACAAAATAGGCTACTCAATACTATCATATATAGCCTGCTCTCCCCAAATAGGCAGTTTTAGCAAGTATCTAGGCCTTATAGCTGATTATTTGATTATTATGAAAATAAATTATTATTTTCATTTGCAGTACGAAATTGTGCACATTTTTAATCAACATTGTTTGCGGATACATGCACTTCTTTCTCCGCACTTGTATTCAGGGCAAATATCTGCAATGCGTAGATTGTAAAAAGAATTTCAGTGCATGTTTTGTTTTTGCTGGGTTATTCTGAAAGCTAACACGGTAGATAACAGACTGGTGTATCTTGTTTGTTAAGTGTAGACTACTTGGTGATTAAAACTGATTTTTAACAGATAAATTGAATTTATGATTTAATCCCTCTAACACCGTGTATGTTAGGCCACTTGCCATTTGATTAATCTGATTGTTGGCACGCTTGATTATGAAGGAAAATTACTAATGAAAACAGGTGGAGATCAATGATTAGGTTAAAGGAAAGTTTTGCGCTCCACCGATTTTCAGCTCACCAGTCGCCGCTGAATAAAACGTTATGTAGGCAATGTGGCAAATATTCAATCCTAGCTTAGCTGCTGACCAGCAACCTGCTGATTTTGCTCAAGCAATCAAAGTTGCCGTTAATAATAGCCAGCGTTCGTGGGGGCTGTTTATTCATCTCTCTTTAAAATGTTGCATAGATGAGATTACATGTTAATTAAATTATCTACCGCGCCCGCTTCCAAACAATCAAGGCAATCAACGTTATTTTTCTTTCTGTGCCTGTCTATATAAACAAGTTTTTTTTCTTCAGATTTTTGATTGGTTGAGCGAGTAACTGGCTAGAGGGAACACATGGACTGGAGCCTAAATGGACTGGCTTGTCATAGTTATTTGTAAAACTGCCGGTCAAAATTATTTACTTATTTACCAAAGGTGGGTGGACGCCGTCCACCCGCGTCCACCCCCAATTTAACTGCTGGTTGTACCCCTCGGTTTCCCTGCTGGGGGTTTGTGTCCCTCTGTTTCCCTGCTGGGGGTTTGTGTCCCTCTGCTTCCCTGCTGGGGGGTTGTGCCCCTCTGTTTCTCTACTGCGGGGGTTGTGCCCCTCTGTTTCCCTGCTGGGGGTTTGTGTCCCTCTGCTTCCCTGCTGGGGGGTTGTGCCCCTCTGTTTCCCTGCTGGGGGGTTGTGTCCCTCTGTTTCCCTGCTGAGGGTTTGTGTCCCTCTGCTTCCCTGCTGGGGGGTTGGGCCCCTCTGTTTCTCTACTGCGGGGGTTGTGCCTCTCTGTTTCCCTGCTGGGGGGTTGTGCCCCTCTGTTTCCCTGCTGGGGGGTTGTGCCCCTGTTTCCCTGCTGGGGGGTTGTCTGTTCTCTTGTGGCTTACAGGTGCAGAAGCAGCAGTAATCAGCTTCATTACTGGATTGCTAACCCCTGACTGGGGAATATAAGACTGGTTGCTGATGGTCTCTCTCTTTTCTCTTTGCCACCTCGTAACCGGGCAGTCTGTGGCCCTGAAGTCTGTGCTATATCTGTTGTTGTTTTTCTTTTGCCCACAGCACCTGGTCACTGATCTCGTTGTGCTCACACTTGCACAAATTCACACTGCATTTCCATTACACTTCACAACTCATATGTACTGCCTATGTCAGATATATCAGGTCTTTTGTTTGTAATAAATTGGTGGTACCTTGTACTCGTGTTGTCTCCATTTTGTATGAATTATGGCCGATCATTCGTTACAGAGGCCTGAAGGAGAGCAGCCTGCTCACACGGACGCCGGTCATACACCTTCCACCTCCAGTCCCAAAATAACTCCTCTATTGGCTTTAGGAAAGGGGAGTGGGAGAAGCATCAATCTGAACTCTGGGGATCTGCTGCAGACCAGAGCATTGTGGTACTGACATCGGCCCAAACATTGTCTGAGCATTTGGCTCAGCTCCTCAAAATGGCAGCACGCGTTGTTATGTTTGCTCCGCACTGTCCCGGCGCATCGCCCGTAGCTCTCTGCCCAATCAGGTTCTGGCCACGGCACTGATGTTCGCCAAGGCTGAACCTGCTTCATCAACATAAAGGATCTCATGTTGCTTAGCTCCGGCATTGATCACCATCAATCTCCAAAATAAAGGCACAAGAGCATTACTGAGACAGTAGAAACAGACCAATGCTTGGGTTTTAATGTATAAATTATGTAAAATGCATATTTTAATTACTAGTTAAATATACGTTATTGACTGTAGCCTTACAGTAAGCCTAGTCTATAATTCGTTTTAGAAGTGTCTCGGTATGCTGCGACCCTGAGACATCCTACCCTCGCATCTACGATACCATTTGTTCACCTTAAAAGGGAGTTGTCATCTCTGGAGGCACACCTGCTTGTCTGCATTTCCGATATATCAGTCTGGTGTTTCTCATGGAATACAACTGATAGCTTCTAATGATCAATGAGTTTATGACAATTTAGGTATTCATGTTTAATGAGAATATTTTTTTATTTTTATTTTTAATTTTTATTATTTTATTTTATTGACCTTTCAGCATTATTACAGGTTCATAAAGACAGTTGTCATTAAAAACACTGAATTATTTTGCTGTTACAATAAAACATCAATACTAAGTAGACTAAAAGTTTTAAATATTGCAATTATCTAAGCTGAGATCTAATCTCGTATCCCAAATTTAAAATCCGCTGTCATTTAGGAGTCTGCACATATAGGGGATTGGTGATCTCCTATATCTCTCAGTTCGACATCTTGGGATAGCCAGTTTGTTTGAGTTCCTTGTCTGACGACCTGTGAGGGGGGGTAGCCAGTCACTGAAGTTGGACTTTAGCAGCTTTCTGGCAAAGCCAAGACACAGTTGAGTGCGTCTCTCTGATAGAGTGCACAATCCGAGAGTGCAGAGAGCCTCTGGGTACCCTGAGTACCTCTGGCCAAGTATGATTTTACAAGCTCGTTTCTGCGTGCTTTCCAGCCTTTTAGCCTGGTCTGTAGTCAGGGAACTGTGCCAGACGGGGACTGCATACTCCAGCACCGGGCGTACGTAGCCTGTGTAGATGGAAACCAGTTCTGGGTCTCGGACGCCAAATTTCTTCAGGCGACACAGAGCAAAAAGCTTCCTGTTCGCTGAGGTCAGCATGTGGTCAACCTGACTGTCCCAATGCAAATTACTCTGGATGGTGACCCCCAGGACCTTGACAGTGTCACAGACTTCCAGGATGTTCTGGTCAATGGAGAGAGTCGGCAGGGTGGGTGGATGCCTCATGTGGGTGACATGTAAAACTTTACATTTCTTTGGGTTGAGTTTCATTTTGTGCTCCTCTACCCAGATATCAAGACCATTCAGGGTCTGTTGGAGGGTACAGGGTAGTTGGAGCTTCCACGTCTGGGCCAGAGTCATGTCATCCACATATTTCCAGTGGTCTATTCTGTCCTGGAGGGCACTGTTAATCAGTGCTAGAAAGACTACAGGCCCTAATATGGTTCCCTGTGCAACTCCACACGTGGGGTATTCCCAATCAGAAAGATGTCCCTGGTAGCGCACTTTTTGACGGCGGTCAGTCATGAAGCTGCAGATCCATGGGATCAGGCCCGGTCTCACTCCAAGGTCAAGGAGGCTCATTTTAAACTCATTTTAATCATACCGAAGTCTCCCGAGTAGAAATCTCACTCTTGGATTATACGCTATCATGTCGCCGAAAAGCAGATAATGATTGATCACATTCAAACATTGAGTCATAACTGTGGACACTTAAATCCCAGATGTGGTTGTACACCAAGGAATCATAATTCCTCAGGAAATTATGCACCAATGAGACATGTCAATATTTGAATAGGTTTAATAAAATGAGACAAAAAAACACTTATGCCAATAGATTTTTCTTTAATCAAACATCCAAAATAAATACAATCAAGACTATCACATTTCTTCAGCCTGTAATGGTGAAATCCACGGGCCATGGCAAATTCTGCCCGATAGCAGCTGAAGCCCTTATTCTTTTCCAAGATCCTGATGATGACCTTTAAAACAGAAAACACAAGTCACTAGTCCCCTTTACACATCACTGTTATTGTTTATCATGCAACCAATATCAGCGAACAATAACTTACCTCTTGAAGTATGACATCAAGGAGGTAGTCCATCATGTTGAATCCACCTCTGTCGATTTTTTCTTCAAAACCCCGGTTACAAGTGCTTTACGTTTAGATAATATTCGTAGCAGTGTGAATGCTACTGCTCGCATATCGAGAGAGAGAGACGAGTTGGAAGTAAACACTTCTTTTTTATTGTAGCCGAACACACGGCTTTTCGTTCGACTGGTTACATGCGTTTCTCAGTACTTTCGCCGTAGCGCCGTACTTCCTCCGTCACCAGTCAGTCCGTCTGCCTCGGCGAACGCCTTTTAAAACACCCAGGCTCACTGTCAAGGTAATCAGCACACCGTTAAACAATTAAACATTTAAAGAGCGGTGCTGATTAGCAACCTCTAACAGCTGTGGCGCAGAGTCAGCGAGCCGCCCCGCCCACTCTCTCTCTGCAGCCAACGCACAAACCACGCCCCCCCTACCACCATATTAAAGAAAATTGTTAAGCTTTGCAAGAACAGAGTAAAACAAATGTCAGATTAATTTACCTGATTAATTTACCTGACTCTACACAGAGTTTTTGGTGATTTGCTCTGACAGTGGGGGAGGTAGGTATCTGCTCTAAAAAGAGGATTGTCTCAGCTAACATGCAGGAAGCAGTCAGGTAGACGCAAACTGCAAACATAGAATGCATATCAGGCCAATGCTATATGTACCACAATTAAACCATCAGTGAAAGCCCAGGATATACTGGTATATTTATAAATCAATGACAAACTATGTCTGCAGCATATCCACCAATTTGCCCACCCAGATATTATTTCTGATTAACAATGTTGTACATTTTCAGTTCTCATAAAATGCCAATAGTACAGATTCTGATGTAGTCAGCTGAAAGGAACTTCTTAGCTTACAAAGGAGATGGTACAGTAGAATGGGCACATCCAATTTGTTCAGGTGCTGGGCATAAATAATATGTAGAGTAAATAAAATGTCTGATGATTGAACAGACTAGGCAGAATTTGTGCCATTTCAAACAGATTGGAATATGGGTTTAACATCAACATGCCTTTGGAGCTGAGACGCGCAAGTGAGTACGTTTAACATGGTCAGTGAAAATAGCGTGGATGTGTGTTATTCAACCAATCATTTAACCAGAAACAATTACACTCTAGACATTTGACATGTAAACAGTAAAATAACACACAAATGCAACATTACAAACTTGCACCAGCAGGCCTTATCTGATAGAAGAACAATAATCACATTATCAGAACAGACAGAACAGACATTGCCACACGAATACCTAACACAAACGCAATTGTCCCCCATGTGGAATAAGCCGACATTTTGGAAAAACAGAGTTGCGCGGTCTCTAATAAAAATGATTAACATGGCTTACAGGCTCGTCACGTAACAGAAATAATATTAAATGACACCAACACAACAATCCTGTAATGTAATTACAGTATCACATTTTGCAGAAAATTACTGACTTATCAATGTTCAGTCCAAAAACTTGCATTGGCATTTTTAAGTTTGGCCTTACAATCCTTCCAGCTTCTCCCATTGTTATGCCTGGATTTATGACATGGTCAATCACTGTGGCTCTAAATTCATTCGATACAGCAGGATTTCTGCTACCTGCTTGACCACAACCTCAGCCTCAGCCACGACCCATCCATCAGTACCAACCGCATTGGGCTGCTCCATGTTGTCAGACACTGCTGAATGTAGTGCTGTAAAACTGCCTTTTATGTTGGGATTACCAATCGTGCTGCAATGCGACTCACCTGGGCTGCTGGAGGAGACAGGATTGCAAACATGTTGACTTTATTTTACAATCTGCATGTGTAGCAATAATAATTTGGATGTCTTAATATGAGGTGACTGTATTGTGAAAACTGAGTGTGATTTAGAGTTTTGTACTTTGTGTGTAGGTACAGCAATTTGTGTCTTAAGGTATGAATTTTGCCAGTTGTTGGTTTAGCTCATTGCATTGAGTCAAAGCAGTCATAACATACTGTAATGCATTTGCAGATATTAGAAATGCATATGAAAAAATGAGAAAAACTGTAGGGTCTCAGGAACATCTCAGACTGGATGTCATGCAATCCACACTTCTGCCTTGATTTTGGCTTAGTGGTCTAATCCATTCAACTGATGTGCAGAAGATCCAAGTTCAAACCTGCAGGACAATGATTTCTTTGAGAGGTAACAGAAACATAACTGCTCAATAGACAAGCAGTGACTTTTCAAAATGTATTGAGTTGTGGTTACACTACAGTAACGGAAGCAAGCAGTCAGACACTACACAACTTTCCTTATAATGGATTTTATTTCCATTACTTTACATTATATGCATTTGGCAGACGCTCTTATCCAGAGCGATGTACAACAAAGTGTATAACCATAACCAGGAACAATTCATCTACTGTAGATGAATTTCATTGCTTCATCTGTGTAGATTTCAGCCCCATACTGATCTACTCACATTGAGCCCAAATGAAATAAGTACTGCTGTGTCACAGGAGTTCAATACATCATACAATAATAAATCATAACAGCAAAGCATTTGATATTTTTATAATTCAGGTTTAATCACTGAAAATTATTGTTTAAAAACACAGAATATTACAGCAACAGGTTCAAACAAAACAACCAAGACAAAATAAATAAGGAAACTGAACCCATCATTGTTTACAGTAATGAAAGGAAATAAGTACACTGCAGTGACCATTCTGCATTCTCCCTATCAGCTGCATTTGCCCACAAAAATTTGCACATTAGAACTCAAATGAAAGCATGAAAATGAATGAATGCAACTGTAAAAACTATTAAAATGCACATTTAAGTGGAGGAGGAGTTTGCCACTGGCTTCTTTTATACAAGGATGTAGATACAGGAGAGAATTATTTCTTCAAAATCATTTTACCCTGCCATCTGATGCCATTATTACACTCAATGTTACATGTTTTAATAATAAAAAGTTCATAAACACACCTTGAACATTTGCAATATAAATGTATTCAAATGTAATAAATATAATCATATTTAGGATGTGATAAACCTTAACCTGCTAAAAGATCATACTCTTATGTACAGGGTTTAAGCTGTACTGAGGTTAATATTGGGTACAGCTGAAATTGCACTGGTAAGGCATTGGTCAAGGAAGGTTGCAGGTCTGTCGACGTGTGTGTGTGTGTGTGTGTGTGTGTGCGCGCGTGTGATTGGGTGAGAGTGTGTTTGTGCGCATGTCAGGAGTTTCTTGCACTCCCCCTGCTACCCCTACCCACCACAGGTGCAAGGATCCACCCACCACAAACAGCCAGACACAGGGACAAGGTAAGCAGAGTCTTTACTGAATTTATATTAAAACAGTTCATGGACAGGCAGCTGCCCCGCTCTGACCCCCCCCTCCCTTCTCTAGCTCCCCTCTGCTTGTAAGGTGACCCCACCAACGACTGACCCCGTGTCATGCGAGCCGAGCCGCAGGAGAGGGACTCCCCGTCACCGCACCGCAAGCCGTCACACAGTGGTAAGTTACCCCGTGCCCCACACTCACTCCACACAGTGCTCATTCTCTGACCCTCTCTCTCGGGTCTGCCCGCGCAGCACAGACCGGCCCCCACTTGGCCACCCCAGGGGGGGGTCAACACACACAGGGAGAGGGAGGTCTCACACACACACACACACACACACACACGCACACGCACACGCACACGCACACGCAAACTGAACAAAAAAGGTGGGACGTGACTCGGCCCGTGCCAAGAAATGCCGGGCCTCCTCCACGTCCCAAAATAAGAAACACAAAACCCAAAGGAAAATAGGCAGGGACTGCTCAGTCTCTCTGGAACCTCTGCAGCCGGACGTCGTCGTTCTCCCGGGTTACAGAATCCTCCGGACAGGGGAACAGGACCGTACTGGGGAGAGGGGAAGGCGCAGCACCAGTTACCCCACTGTGGCAGGGCAGGACTGGGCAGGACAGAGCACACTCACGCAAAACCCGGCCGCAATAACTAAAGGAGAAGAAAAAAAAAGAAAAAGAAAATCCAAACACAAAAACAAATCCAAAAGAAACCCCAAGTTAAAGTCTACAGAGCCTGTTCCTTCCTGGCTGCCTGAACCCAAACTGCCGCAATCCCCGCTCTCTTATCCCCTTCCCTGCGTCCGAGGAAACAAGCCGCAGCTGTGTGAGCTCGTTACCTGGCAAAGTGGAGGAAACCAATTAGCCCTAGTTCACATACGCACATGTGCTCCCAATTATCAATTAGGTGCTCTTACCAAGCTGATGGCTTGTCAGGCTCACCTCCTGACACGTATGGTTGTTGGAGTGACTGTGGATGTGTGAGTATGTGTGCACATGTTCATGTGTATGTGTGTGTGCATGTGTGTGAGTATGTGTATGTGTGTGTGCATGTGCGTGAGTGTGTGAGTAAGTGTGTGTGCATGTTCATGTGTATGTGTGTGTGCATGTGTGTGAGTGTGTAAGTGTGTGTGCATGTGTGTGAGTATGTGAGTAAGTGTGTGTGCATGTGTGTGAGTGTGTGAGTATGTGTGTGTGCATGTGTGAGTATGTGTGTGCATGCTCATGTGTATGTGTGTGTGCATGTGCGAGTGTGTGAGTATGTGTGTGTGCATGTGTGTGAGTGTGTAAGTGTGTGTGCATGTGTGTGAGTATGTGAGTATGTGTGTGTGCATGTGTGTGAGTGTGTGTGTATGTGTGTGTGCATGTTCATGTGTATGTGTGTGTGCATGTGTGTGAGTGTGTAAGTGTGTGTGCATGTGTGTGAGTATGTGAGTAAGTGTGTGTGCATGTGTGTGAGTGTGTGAGTATGTGTGTGTGCATGTGTGAGTATGTGTGTGCATGTTCATGTGTATGTGTGTGTGCATGTGCGAGTGTGTGAGTATGTGTGTGTGCGCATGTGTGTGAGTGTGTGAGTATGTGTGTGAGTATGTGTGTGTGAGTGTGTGTGTGTGTGTGCATGTGTGTGAGTGTGTGAGTATGTGTGTGTGCATGTGTGTGAGTGTGTGTGCATGTGTGTGAGTATGTGTGTGTGCATGTGTGTGAGTGTGTGAGTATGTGTGTGTGTGCGCGCATGTGTGTGTGTGCGCATGTGTGTGAGTGTTTGTGTGTGCATGTGTGTGAGTGTGTGAGTATGTGTGTGTGCGCATGTGTGTGAGTGTGTGTGAGTGTGTGTGTGTGTGTGAGTGTGCATGTGTGTGAGTGTGTGAGTATGTGTGTGTGCATGTGTGTGTGTGTGTGTGAGTATGTGTGTGAGTATGTGTGTGTGAGTGTGTTGTGAACTCTCTCGGCCAACGGGGGGTGCGGTTGACGGAAGTCAAGAAGAACCAGATCAGTGAGTCTGAGGTAGAGGTTAACAAAAAGTACTTTAATGGTCGTAATGAGTGGGGGTAGGGGGAGCCAAAAACAACTAAAGAGTCTTCCCGGTCGGGGTATCGGTGCTCCACTCCAGGTATTCAAACCTCCTTCTGGAGAGAAACAAGAAACACACAGGTTAGGGGGGAATAGGGCCTGGCCAGTCAGATTCTGGTCCGGCTCCTTGCTCCGGGCGCCAGCTGGTGATCCTCCAGTCCTCAAGGGGTGTAGGGGAGAAGGCCCCCCTCCCAAGTGAGGTAGCACTCCAATCCTTCCCCAGCTCAAGTTCTGAGTTGTTCCTGTCTTTGCCCCCTGTCACACGGTCCACTTGAATCACAGTTATTCTTTACACTTTACACTTTCCAGTTCCTCACAATTATGCATCCACTTTAAGAGAGTTGGCCCACGGCCGCTTACAGTCTCAGGTTCAGGTTCAGGTTCAGGTTCAGGTTCAGGTTCAGGTTCAGGTTCAGGTTCAGGTTCAGGTTCAGGTTCAGGTTCAGGTTCAGGTTCAGGTTCAGAGAGTCGCCCGGCGTAGCTCAGTAGGAAGCCCCAGCAACTCTGCCATTCCTGTGTTTGTGCTGGTCTACAAAGGCTGCGTGCTCGTCAGTGCAAGCAGCTTCAGGTGGGCGGCGGCAGCCAATCCGTCAAGCAGCTTCAGGTGTGCTGCAGAGTGGAAAATTCCACCTACCTTCCCTCTGCTGCAGCCCTGTCCATGGTGCTGCCCGGTGTCACCTCAGTTGGTCTGCCTGGTGCTGTCCAGGGTCCTGAATGTTTCCAGACTGTGCTTTGGCAGGTAACGCCCACTCACGACTTTTCCTAGCGGCCGCCGGTGTCGATGGGCTCGGCCGTCCTGGTGGTCTCGTGGGGAGCACCGATAAGGGATCGGGGCGCCACAGTGTGTGCATGTGTGTGAGTGTGTGAGTATGTGTGTGCATGTTCATGTGTGTGAGTGTGTGAGTATGTGTGTGCATGTTCATGTGTGTGAGTGTGTGAGTATGTGTGTGCATGTTCATGTGTGTGAGTGTGTGAGTATGTGTGTGTGTGCGTGTGCACGTGACGCCCCACATCGTGCCTAACAACGCCCCTTAGCTATTCTAAAATCACTGTAAACCACGGCCTCTTGTGGCTTATTGCTTTAATATATAAGGAATAAACCAGGGTGGGCTGTCCCATTATTGGAAAATAATGTAGGAGGGGGGTGGTGATGCGCCTGAGGCGAAGCAGAGGGTCTCTTAACCAGCCCCGAAGTACATTATTTTCCAATAACGGGACAGCCCGGAGGGGTTTATTCCACTTATACAACAGGTTACCAACAATGATTATATATGGTTACTTTAATATTTATAGATTTTTATCGACTTAACCGGCTGTTAGTCATGTTTACGAAGGCCATAGCAGCCATGTGACCAACGTTGCCTTTCTCCATGACGACAGTCACCTGATCTCTACCTGAGGGAAGGACATGAGCATCCTGCAGTGGTCGGTCGTCTAGTTAACTCTGCTGCACCTTCACTGGAGCCTCCTGTCCACTAGAGGGCAGGACTGCTGTGCCTAAAACTGTCTTTACCCTGCTCTCCTACTCCTTGCTGTCTGAGTGTACTGTACTGTACTGTGCTGAGTAGCCACTAGATGAGGCTCTGGCAAAAGAGAAATAGCATGTCAAGAAGAATATTTAAAGCTATTTAAAGAGCTGCAGCTGCTACATGTGCCGTTTGCAGAAGTCTATAGCGATAAAGATATATAACCGAGTGGCTGTTGTATTTTAATATTTAAAGTACTTTAAATAAGTACTGAGTATCACTCAGTCCCAGTGAGGAGGTATTCCTATGATGTGTGATTTAGACACAGAGGATTACTACACTGATTGTGACACGGTCAGGTCTTGGTCATGTTTGCTGGAGGTGTGTTCTCTGAAATGACCTTGTGACCAGCGCCATCACCTGCTGCCACTTGCTGTTGACCGTCAACATGACCGCGGCCAAGAAAAGAAAGGATGTGACATCAGCCTTCACCTTCTCTCTCGTTCTCCTCTCATCTGCCATGAAATTGGTTTTGGCCCAATGTATTTGCAGGCAATAGCCACGTCTTTAGAAGGCCATGGATAAGGTCAACAGGGAAACCTACACACCTGCCCTGCCCTGACTTCTGACTTGTTTATTTGGAAATTTTCCAAAGGCGAGGCACAGTGGGAACATGTGATTAGCAAGATTTTAGGAGTTGGACCCAATCAACAGCTTGATCCACCTGCCTGTCAAAAAACAAATTAAATATTGCTACTGCATAACACATGCAGCTTGCATTTAGAATGCATTTAATGATTCTGGTAAAGATTTGGTTTGCATTTTGGGGTCTGTTGATCTCCCAAACCCCCCCCCCCCTTCCCCAACCACATGGTCTGCAATCACAATATGAACCCCCATCCCCCACAAACTGCAATCCTTCTAAAATCTTTTTAAAAAAATAGATATCATCTTTTAACTTATAAGGGTCTCCTGGATGCCTTTGAGCCTGGGTGGGGGAGTGTGTGTGTGGGGGGGGTGGTCTCTGGATCAGTAAAGGTTGATAACCCCCATGTTAAAGGATGCGGAGTACTCATTTTCTTCAGTTCTGTCTGTATTTCAGTAAATATGTCATATTTATCCCCCCAACCCCCTCCAACCCCCTACAGCTTCTTCAGGAAATTACTTGTGCCTGAGATGAGGGGCAGCCCTTTGGCAGAAAAGGTAGCTGTTAAAATGTTATTCTCGTAGTAAATTAATTTTTATAAATTTAGACTGATAATTTCCCAAATGCTGTATATAAATAGGATGTACATAGCCATCTTGTTTTTATATTAGTCACTCCCATCCTGTACAGATATATAGCACTGCATGGTGCAGGATTGTTTATTTTTTGCAGAAACACTCAGACGTGGAGAGGAAGGGTTTATTGAACCAATCAGAACCTGAGGATGGTCAGGGTTTATTGAACCAATCAGAACCTGCGGATGGTCAGTTGCCTGAACTGAGGAAGCCATCCCATCACTTTGAGATAACGTTATGGCCTCAGGGAGCCTGAGTCTCAACTTTACGTCTCATTCTGTAGAGAGCTTCTCCTTCACCAGTGTCATTACACCAGGGGTTCATTCCAATCGCTTATTTTATCCATCCTCATCTCGATCCTCGCGTAACCTGGAAATCAATCAATCCGCCATCTTTAAGGACGTTCCAATCCGTTTAATGCTCCTTGGAGGAGCGAGGAGGCTCCTGGAGGATGCTTCAGTGAGGATACATCTTTTTTGGAGCGTGTGACGTATAAATGATCTACCTGTGGTCCACCTCTCCACATTTGCCGACTGTAAATGGCCTGGCTTCAAACTGATGCTAAGCAAGGTCGTTCCATTTGCCTAACACATGCTGCCTCGATTCCTCCCTCCTCATATCTCATCCTTGCATCTTCTCTTCACGTCCTTCATTCAGTGGTGCTGAGAAGCAAGGAAAGGACACTAGGAAGAGTTTCAAGGAGTGAAAATAAGTGATTGGAATCGACCCATGGACACTGGTTTTCTAGTCGATCAATGAGGAAATACTGCCCCCTACAGCCCCACCATCGCTACTACTCCACCACACTGGTGGCATGTTTAAACAAAAAAAACCCTAAAAAAACGCAGGAGAAGGGAAAAGGAAAAAACAACTCCGCTGGGTCCAGCTCTGGCTGGTTCCTTCTGTCACGTTTTGGGGGTGAGGACCCAGGTGCAGAGTGAAAAACACAGGAAATTCAAAAGGAAAGTTTAATCAAAGACCTTTACTTCAAAAATAAAAAATAACAAACGAAAGGCCACACAGGGCAACTCTCTAAAACACAAAAATCTTCAGAAAGGGAAAAAGCAAAACTTCTCAAAATCCAAATGAACACAGAGCAGAACACAGGCGAGGCAGAACACAGGAGATACAACAGCAGAACATACACAGGCGGAAAACACAGAGGCAGAAACACAAGCAGGCGGAACACAAGCAGAACACACAAGAACACAAGCAGGCAGATACATACACAAGAACACAAGGAACCAGAACCCGAGTCTTCTTCTTCTTCTTCTTTTCTCTGGTTTTAATGGCGGTTGGCAAACCTAAATTGGTGCATTACCGCCTCCTACTGTGTACATTGGCATCTGATTTAGTTCTCAAAAAAAAATTTAATAAAACAATAGCCCCACCCTCCCATACCTGAACCACGATTTTTCACTATTTCGCTATATAGTTTGACTCCCTCCAAACCATTTCGCCAAAATTCCCTGTATTTTGTCCCCCTTCACATCTGTTATACCCAAAATCTATTTTGCTGCATCCACCACCATCCTGATTCTCTCTGATTTTGTTTCTATCTCGCTTGCACAGTTAATCACCATCGCAAATGCCAGAAACCTTCTTCTATTCAAATGCATGATTTCTTTGTCACATCTCCCTTGATCTTTTCCCTCTTTTCCAGTTCTATTCTGCTCCTTCCTCTCAGTTCCCGCTTCTGCCCTCACTCTCTTCGTTGCTTCTGCATATGTTAGTTTATTCTGCACTCGTGTTCTTTCCACCTCACTTTCCCTCTTCCTTCTTTCACACTGCTTTTCTCCCGCTTCATGATTTCCCCCACAGTGGAAGCATATTGCCTGTTCTTTAGACACCGTACAATCATCATCAGAACACCCATCGTTCCCACACCTTCTACACCTGTGATCCTTTTTCCTACACACTACTGCCACGTGTCCATAATCCTGACACCAATAGCACCTCAGTGGAACCCTCTCATATTCCCTCACCCTGTAACAAACATAATCTAAATAGACTCTTTCCGGTAATTCTCCCTCAAATTCTAAAAGTACTGATCCATGTTCTTGTTCTTTTCCCTCCCGATAGCTTTTCATCCGCTTTGCCCCTAAAACTCCTTCTACCTCCAAAAAACAATCGGCGTCTACCGACAATGAGACCTCATTAATAACACCTTTCCGTAGCGCTCTTTCTCTCATTAAAAAACAAACTACTTTTGTCGATTAAAGTCTTTTTATTTTAAGAACCATGTCCCTCAGTCTTTTCCACTGACACTAAATGACTACAATTCCCCCCCTGGTTACCCTCACTGCTCTTACTTCCCCAATCTCCTTCTTTATGAGTTTCCCTATTTTATGGGCATCATTAAAAACACAATTTGGGCTGAAGCCCAATGCTTGACAGTGAGGTTTGACTCTGGGTCTGGTTTCACTCACATTAGTGTTTATTTGTGGCTTCCTAGAGAGAAATAAGAGCACTGATGTGTAATGTGTAATCCTGAAATCACACACGGTAAAACAATCTGTGTGACGATAAAAATAGCTGGCTTCGAGTCCCGGGTTCGCGTCCTCTAGCATGTTCCTGTGTTTGTGCTGTTTTCCTCTGGGTACTGGGTCACTGTGTCCATATACTCCTAATAAAGAAAGAATTACACAAGTCTGCCTACAGATACAAAGCCAACACTGAATCTATAATCTCATAAAAAACACGTTTTCAACGTACAAAAATGCCAAGTTACTAAAAAGTATTGATATCAAAATGACGCCAAGTTACGATACTACAAACAATATAGGCTATCTTGCCTCACCGAAATGACATAAGATGTATCTCAAAGCAATGCTACCCAATATTTCCTCAGTTCTTTCAAGTCACTTGGCCCTGTGTATAAGCATGCACTACATGAACAGGCCAAATATATGTGTGGATGGCTCTCTCACAGTCAAGATTGATTGAATAGGTGTGTGTATGTCCAATTTGTATTGGTATGTAGGCCTATGTATTTCGCTGCCCAGGCTTTCTGTTGCGTGAATGATAGTATGTTTCTTGGTACAAGTGTGTTCGTGAATGTGAATGTAAGATGCTGCCAGGGAAATGTCCCCATGCGGATAAAGAAGTTCTATATGTATGTATGTACAATATGTGTTTTACATGCAGTATTTATTGTACGTAGAAAATATACAATAACTTGCACATGTACTCAAATTCAGTTCAGAAGCAAGTATAAACATGTTTTCTGGAGAAATGTGCTTCCTGTCGTTGCTCAGCAGCAGTTCTGTACATTAATGAATTTATACATTAATTTCAATGTACAATGTTCAATGTGTTCCATGAGGAAATTCGAAATATTTGTCTCTTTGATCTGACAGAAAGTTTGCATGACATTGTGAAATGGTAAGATTAGAAAACACAGGGCCAAGTGACTTGAAAGAACTGAGGAAATATTGGGTAGCATTGCTTTGAGATACATCTTATGTCATTTCGGTGAGGCAAGATAGCCTATATTGTTTGTAGTATCGTAACTTGGCGTCATTTTGATATCAATACTTTTTAGTAACTTGGCATTTTTGTACGTTGAAAACGTGTTTTTTATGAGATATCAGTTCTTTTTGCAAAGCGTTTTATTACGAGAGTGAGAAATGCGACCCTGCAAGAAACGGTTGTGGATTATGGCTATCGTTGTGTGAATCTGTACAGTCTGATGAGCGTGTACCGTTCAACAGTTTCGGTTTGCTATATATGTAAAACAGTGGCTGTGAGAAAGGATGCAGTGGCGTAAGCGTAAACGCATCAGGAACGCAGATGGAATATGGTATGTACTCACGGATTTGACGTCCATCCAACGAGCCTTGACTGACAAAGTAATCAACACGCCCGTAGAATTCTAACTCCCTAGGTCGCAACTTGGGTAGCCTTCTGTCCTGCTCCGTTGTGTGTTATTTCGTGGAGATGCACTATTAGTGTTTGTAAGGTTTATCCTTCTGTCCTGCTCCATTGTCTGTTATTTCGTGGAGATGCACTTTTAGTGTTTGTAAGGTTTGTAAGGCATTTTGATAGGCTAATCTGCAGGTAGGAATCCTCTTCGCCGTTTTGCTAAACTAGAACCGGAAAACATGATAGTGGAGAATAGGAGCAGACGCATATGTCCCAGCAGGCTTTGCATATGAGAGAATAACAACAGTGTGAGAGAAATTCAAATGAAATTACGAAATTCCGTAGTTGAAACAATATGTTTTTAGCAGAATGGCATGTAGGTGAAGGTTGACATGATCACGGAGTATAGTGCGAAGTAAATGGAGTGACCATGAGCGAGCATATATTCCTTATCAAATTGTATATATAACAGTCGGTATTGAACGTTGGTTGTTGAAGTGGAGGGTCAAATAACATTGCACACATTATTTCCTGTAATGCAATCTATTGCACGAATGTGTTTTTCTCATGTTCAGTGCTAGTAGTTATACTTATGAGTGAATCATAATTTTAAATGTAATGTTTTAATGCGGAGTTGCAGAACGTACATACGTAGTAATTGTGTGTAGCCTATGTGGCTAGATAGAGAACAGGGCAAGGTAACATGAATGTAGAAACGTGGCGTTTGCTGATATTAAGGTTTTGTACGGTAGCCAAGTGAAGAAATATAGTTAGTAGAAATGGCACAGTGGTGAACCGGTGTAACTTTTAAATAAAAGGAATACATTTGCGTCATGAAATGCATATGGGTGGCCGTGAGTGAGTGAGGTTTACCAGTCTGTGACTTCGTTAGCTAATGCCATAGCTATGCAATGCGTGAAATATCATTAGCGAACCTGCCGGTGGTTTTAAAGAAGAACACAAGCCAGTAAGCACAGAAGAGCTTCCGTTGAATCCATATGGCTTAGCAATATTGTAGCCGGTCAATAACTGAACGTACAGACGGTAAGTCATAATGCATATATCTTAGCAATATTGTAGCCGGTTAATAACTGAACGGTGAACGGCGGGTAGATATGGTGCAAAAGCAATAATTAAGAAGTAGTAGACAATTATTAGTGAGGGTCGAAGCAAGTTAAAGAAACGTGTTCCAAGCTGGGCTTGAACATACGACCCAGTGTTCCCAAGCCTGTAACCTTACCCACTAGGCCACGGATGGATTAGCTGTACAAACTGCGGAGTTGCAGAATGTAAATAAGTAGTAATTGTTTGTAGCGTATGTGGCTAGATAGAGAACAGAGCGAGGTAACAGGAATGTAGAAATAGAAACGTGGCGTTTGCTGATATGAAAGTTTTGTACGGTAGCCAAGTGAAGAAATATAGTTAATAGAAATGGCACAGTGGTGAACTGGTGTAACTTTTTAATGAAAGGAATACATTTGCCGTAACTTCGTTAGCTAATGCCATAGCTATGCAATGCGTGAAATATCATTAGCAAACCTGCCGGTGGTTTTAAAGAACACAGGCCAGTAAGCACAGAAGAGCTCCCGTTGAATCCATGTGGCTTAGCAATATTGTAGCCGGTTAATAACTGAACGGTGAACGGCGGGTAAATATGGTGCAAAAGCAATAATTGATAAGTAGGGTAGTAGACAATTATTAGTGAGGGTTGAAGCAGGTTAAAGAAACGTGTTCCAAGCTGGGCTTGAACCTACGACCCCATGTTCCCAAGACTGTAACCTTACCCACTAGGCCACGGGCGGACTAGCTGTTTGAACGGGAAATGTTTCAGAATAAAAATGTATTGGTATTTTGCGTGTGTATGCGCGTTTTTGATTGGGTTGTGTAGGGCAGATTTGGCCGGTGTCAGTGAAATGTCCAATGGGGAGACATGTTGTTAGTGGGATAGGCGGCAGGAAAAATAAGAATGAGAAGAAGAAGAAGAAAGAGAAGAAGAAGAAGAAGAAGGAGAAAACGCAAAATCCCCTTAGTTTGGGGCTTTATTGTGTGGACATGTGAAGTTGTTTATGAATTCTGTCTGTTGAAATGGGGTCAGAATGTACAGAATTTAATGTTTTTAAGGGCTGAGTGTCTGTGGCTGTTGTGGTTATTTCTGTGGGGAACCCTGAAAAGTGCCAAACTCTCGGTGCTGTATAGGTATGGGGGCATGCCCCCGCCAAGGCGTAACTTGGCGGGATGGCATACCTGCCATCCCAATTTTACACCACATAACGGGTCCCTTCAGAATAAGAAACATCAGTGTCCATGTTCTTGCTCACAAGTGAAAACATACAACCATTTATGATGTCTACAACAACAACAATTTGATGATAGTCGTAGTGTAACAGTAATGCCCAAAAAGCCAAACTTCATGCTGACCAGAGAAACCTTGTATAATCCATTTATTGCAGTTATTATTGAAGTTATTACAAGGCTATCTCTCAGAACTCTGCAAAATCATTAGTACTGCTTAATTTACTTTTCATGCAGATTATGTTTATGTTTGTCACAGCCCAAACATGAGATTACAGTTCAAACTATTAAGCGCCCATGAAACAAATAGCTCAGCGTGAAACTGAACTTCCCCTGCCATCTAGTGGCTGTCTAGAAGAACTACAATATAATTTTTCCAACAGTCTTTTCTAGAACTCCACAGGTGTTCTCATGTCTTAATAAATTGCTGTAGATGTGACTGTAAACTAAAATATTTTGCAAATAATTAAATGTTTGATTGAACAAAAAAAACTGAATCACTGCCCATTCTTTCACTGCTCTGCCTCAGTTCCTGTAGATTCAGTGGGAAACCTGCAGTGATTAATGCACTTCAGGCTGTGTTCTGCAGTGTACAGCTGTTTGGAGGCTTAAGACAGTGTGTGTTTCTGTATTTCTGTATGCACTCCTGGCCACTTCTGCCTAGGCCTGTGGCCTTGTCCCAGTCTCCTCATTCCCAGTTACCATGGCGATGAGGGAGAAGAGCGATGAAGAGCTACGAGGAGGATGGAATGCAGCTCAGGGCCGTCCCGAGTGCACTCCTGAGAGGACCTGAAAAGCTCTGGCACCCACCATGGGGATATACCACCCCTGTCCCAGGCACTATACTGTGCTGTTGTGTTGTGTGCTGAGAGGCCCACTTCCTGATGTAACATCTGTGTGTGACCACAGACAGAGCCTCTATGCTTGTGAGATGTGACCTTATGATGTGCGATGCTTAGAAACTACTATCAAGACTGAGACAACTTAGTGAGTCTTTGGAGAATGCCTCTGCATGCTGTGTATTGGGTGTTTCCCTGGTGCATATTGTTCTAAAGTCTGTTACAGTGGGAAAATGTCGTCTAGCCTGATGATTTCCTGTCTACCTCATGTACCTGCTTTCAGTAGTTCTTATCAATTCAGTGATTATTTGGCGTTCTGTATGGTGGTTAGCATTTCTTCTGGATTCTGATAAGTTGTCATTTATTGAAATTAGGCTTGGGGCTGCTGGATGGCTCATTCGGTTAAGGCACCACACTGAGCTGCATGGATGAGCCTCACGGCCTCGGGTCGAATTCGGAACGTGCCAGTGCCGACTGTGGCCGGTAGCTCCACAGGGAGACGCACGATTGGTGCCTGTGTTGCCCAGGGTACGGGAAGGTTCAGCCAGACAGGGATCCGCGTTTCACTGCTCTCTAGCGACCCCCCTTGGGCGCTCGTATGACTGCATGTCAGAGCCGTTTATGAACGGTCTTCCTCTGGTATGAAAAACAGCTTTTCTGTTCCATTCCATTACTAATTATACATGCTCAAAAGCTGAAATGTGGTAAATGTTAATTTTTCTCATCCAAGCAGAGTAAAATAATCTATTCATGTGTATCTATTCAACTTGTTATTACATTATTAAAGGTGTGATTTTTATTTTTTTTAAAGCAAAGCATCAAGATTAAACATAACATTTTTAAATTTATTTATTTATTTATTTTTATTCATTTATTCACACAAAGTAAGTGATAAAACAAAAGTATATAACACAAACATAGCAGGGATTGTGCAGGAGAGGTAAGAAACCCCAAGGGGCTTATAGTAATAACCTCCGCTTTAGGATTTACAAGACATTACATTACATTTTTTATTTTTTCATAATGAGATTTAAAAAAGGAAAGAGAAAAAAAACTAATTCATAGAAATAGGAATATTAATTTAAAAAAAGGTCATGTCATGGTTCTGGCTCCATCACATGGGTGTTTGAGGTACTTAAAACAGGGAAACATTTACTCAGACAAGCTCTCTCCTGTTAATGAAAGTACAGACATATGGCATTAGCAGACTTCTGAGAATTCCTCTGCAAGCTGTGGCATGTATATCTCTCTGGTGCTCCTTGTAACAAAACTTGTAACTGTGGAAAACGGTTGTCTGACCTGGTATGGTCCTGTCTACCTTGTGTACCTGCTTCAAATATGTTCTTGTCAATATGTTCAAATAATGCCCAGACAAAGCAGACATTTATATTCTGCAACATGAGCTGAGGGTTACAATCAACCAAAGGGACCAGAGGATCGAACTGCTGGAACAAAGGATTGACGACTTGGAGCAGTACTCGCGTGCGGATGACCTTATCATCACTGGGCTGGATACCAAACATCGCAGCTATGCCAGGGCTGCAGCCGGTGACCGACAAGGTGAGGACGCACCACTTGAGGAGCTGCACACTTTAGAGCAACAAGTGGTTCAATTCCTGAGCAGTAAGACCATTCAGCTAGAGAGACAACAAATTTCAGCCTGTAACATTCTCCCACGCAAGGATAAAAAAAACAAGCCAACAATTGTTGTCCGGTTTGCAAATCGAAAGTATAGGGTTGAAGTGTTGAGACAGTCCAAAAAACTTCAGGATACTGGGGTGTATGTAAATGAGCACCTGACGAAGAAAAATGCTGAAATTGCTATGAATGGCCGTATCCTCAGAAAGCAAAACAAAATACAAGCAACATGGACAAGGAATGGAAAAGTGTTCATAAGGTTAAATGGACTACCAGAGCAAGCCAAGGTAGTTGTGGTACGGAATCGGAGAGATTTGGATCAATATAAGTGACAATGTTTATAGATGGGGTCGGGTTGCAATGGAAATTTTTGCAAATCTTATTTCTAAACCACTTTTTTTCTTCATAAAATGACAGATGAAGATTTTCATTTTTTTATTGAAGAAACTGAGAGTAGTGATCTCTCTGAGAATGAAAATTCCTTAGTTGGGAATATATGTAACAAGAAAAAATGTGAGGAGGAGTTAAATCTAAGTTTTCTAAATTTGATTGAACATAAATCATTTCGTTTTGAAAATAACATTGATCCTGCAGAAAATCTTTATAATGATTACAAATCAAATTCTGAATATTATTCTGAGAATCTGTTTAAAAGTCTTAATTTGGAGGGTTTTTCAATCATACATTTTAATAGCAGAAGCATCTACGAATTTTGTTCAAATCAAAGATTATTTGAAATCATTAAAACATACATTTCAGGTCATTGCCATAAGTGAGACTTGGCTAACAAATGAAAAGGGTGCTGATTTTGTGTTAGAAGGGTATGACAATTTTAATGTAAACCGGATAAATAAAAGGGGTAGTGGCGTTGCCTTTTATGTACAGAAAGATTTTCAGTGTAAGGTAATTGACAGTACAATTGTTAATGATATCATGGAGAGTTTGACAATTGAAATTCATTCTACTAAATTTCAGAGTATAATTTTGAGTTGCATATATAGAACGCCTGGTTCTTGCATTGATCAATTTATGAATACCATAGTTGATATTTTTGGGAGGGTATGTCATAAGAAATCACTTTTTGTTTGTGGTGACTTTAATATAGACTTGTTAAAATATAATGAACGTAAACTAACAACAGACTTTTGTAATGTAATGTTTAGTTTTAGTCTCTGGCCCCTTATTGATAAACCTAGTAGGATAACTAAAGAAAGTGCCACACTTATTGATAACATTTTTACTAATGTTCATGACCAAGCAACAAGTGGTTTGTTTTTAAGTGATATCAGTGATCATCTTCCTATTTTTGTGATTATACATAATTTAAAGGTTAAATGTTCAGTTAGTGTGAGTGAGCCTTCTTTTAAATTAGTAAGAATAAGGACACCAGAAAGAATTGAGGCCTTAAAGATGGACCTTATAAATTACAACTGGGATGAGGTGTATGTTGATGATCCTAATCAGGCCTATGATGCATTTTTGTTCACATGCATAGAGTTATATAACAAACATTGTCCTATTAGAAAGTGCTGGTTGAAGGATAAATATAAAGGAAAGCCGTGGATGACAAAAAGTCTGAAAAGGGCATGCAAAAAGAAAAATGTACTTCATAAGAAATATTTACAATTGAGAACCAGTGAAAGTGAAGAAAAATATAAATTGTATAAGAATAAATTGATTTCCATTATGAGATTACAGAAGAAGGAATACTACAATAAAACATTAGAGGAGAGTAAAAACAACATTCAAAGGACTTGGAAAGTAATTAATCATATTATTCGGAATAGATCTTATAAATCTGAATTTCCAAGTTATTTTTTAAATAGCTCAGATACTACAGTGGACAATATAAAATGCATTGTTGATGATTTCAATGACTATTTTGTGGGTGTTGGCACTACTTTGGCCAGCGAAATTGTTGTGCCTGATGATAAAAAAAGATTTGTTTGATAATCTGATTAATGGTAATATCAGTTCTATGTTCCTTTATGGGGTAAATGAAACTGATATAACTGAAATTGAAAGAAAATTCAAAAACAAAACATCAACTGATATAAATTCCATTGACATGGTAATTATTAAAGAAGTAATTGATTTTATTGTAAGACCTCTGACCTATATATGTAATCTGTCTTTTCAAAGAGGTGTTTTTCCTAATAATATGAAATCAGCAAAGTTAATATCAATATTTAAAAATGGAGATAAGCACTACATGGATAATTATAGACCGGTGTCCCTTCTTCCTCAATTTTCAAAAATATTAGAGAAATTATTTGTGAAACAATTGGATCTCTTCATTGGTAAATATGAATTATTGAGTGAACACCAGTATGGATTTAGGGAAAATAGAACTACTACATATGCAGTAATGGAGATGGTAGAAGAAATAACAAAGGCAGTTGAAAATGATGTGTGTTCTATTGGTATTTATATTGAACTACAGAAGGCTTTTGATACTATAGATCACAGCCAATTATTGAGAAAATTGGAGAAGTATGGAATAAGAGGTATAGCTTACTCTTGGCTGGAGAGCTACTTGGAAAATAGACAGCAATGTGTGCAAATTGAGACTGTGTCAGGATTTAGGAAGGTCACCTGTGAGGTGGGATCGGTGATTGGTCCAAAACTTTTCTTACTTTATATTACTGATGTTTGCAATGTTACTGAAATGTTAAAATTTGTCATTTTTGCAGACGATACAAATCTATTTTGCTCTGGGAAAAATTTAAAGGAACTTTTGTATGCTATTGAAAGGGAGCTGGAAATTCTCAAAACTTGGTTTGATGTTAATAAATTGTCTCTCAATATTAAGAAAACTAAATTCATGGTTTTTGGTAATCAAAAAGAAATTGATGGGGATATTGAATTAAAAATCTGTGATGTTGAAATTGAAAGAGTTTTTGAGACAAAATTCTTAGGGGTTGTGATTGATCATAAATTAACATGGAAACAACATATTGACTATATTAAAGGAAAGATTTCAAAGTCAATAGCAATCCTGTATAAATCTAGGGATATATTAAATTATAAGGCCTTGTATATAATTTATTGCTCACTTATACTTCCTTATATATCTTACTGTGTGGAATTGTGGGGGTCGACCTTTAAAACGGCTATAAATTCAATAGTCATACTACAAAAACGAGCCATACGTATTATTAATAAGGCTGGTTACTATGATCACACTAATCCAATGTTTATAAAATCCCATGTTATGAAATTTAATGATTTTGTATATTATAAAATAATGCAAATCATGTTTAGAGCTAAAACAAAGTCACTCCCAGACTGTGTACAAAGGTTTTTTTCAATACAGGAGTGCAAATATGATTTGAGAGATGTTTGTAAGTTTACTGTACAAAAAGCTAAAAAAGGGATTAAAAGGAGATGTATTTCTATTGATGGGGTTAAATTATGGAATAATGCTAATATAAATGTAAGAATGTGTAAAATCGCTTTTGGTTTTCAAAAGAATGGTTTATAAAGCTATTTTTGAGGGTTACAATTGTGAATGATTTTAATTTTTTAATTATGTTTATTTTTGGAGGGTAGCTTAAATTGATAAGAATGTAGGATAGGCATATATAAGCATTATGCTTCTGCCTGTGCCTTTTCAGTCACTACCTAATATATAGATTGTTGACTTGTTTATACTGTCTAGACTGTTTATATTTATAGTATTGTGTGTGATGACTGAATAAAAAAATACTACTACTACTAACAGTGAGATTTAAACAGAACAGCCTGTGCCTTAAAGTACTGCAGTCTTTAATTTGTTCCAACTGTCATTTGCACACCTCAACAGTTGTTCTCATGTTTTAAGCATTGCTGGATATATTGCTATAAACTGCTGTGTTTCACAAATTACCCAGATGATGTCTTAACAATCAAGATTATACATAGTCTATCATTGCCCTTTCATTGATTAATGTTACATTTTGACCACATACTTCTAAAGAATAGTACCGTCAAAAATCATGTTAGAAAGCCAGCATGATCACTCTGACATCACTTGCAATAGATTTTTTGGAGAAAATAGTGCTGTCATTTAGACTCAATGATACCAAAAACAAGATGGACCCACTGCCCTTTGCACACAAGGTTAGGCACGGCATTGATGATTCTTTACATTTTCTCTTTTTTTTTTTTACATTGTAATTTACCTTCAGTTCAGTGAACTCTTGAGAATCTGTCAACTTCTGCCTTGAAACTCAACCTCTGGAGCACTTGCAGCATTGTCGCATGGCCACCAGGTGACAGAATGCATCTGCTTTGTGTTGACAGTATTCCAGCAAATTCACAGACCTGATAGTTGTCAAAAAAAATGCTCTGATACTTTTGCCCATTTCCAGCTCCTGTCATGATATATAATGATTTTATTAAATTCCATTTAGCATGAGGATGGAGGGGCAATTTCAAAGAAATGCACTGGTCGATGCATTGACAATGCTTATTGTTGTTGTATACAGAGCACACACAGCACACTGATGCACACTTCCTCAGAGTACATTAACACACAGCCTGCCAGGCCCCAGACCCACCCACCCACACACAGACATACACACATATACACACATGAGCACATGCTCAAAGAGATTCGAATACCACACCTCCACAGCTGTTCTGCTATGTTTCACAAATGATCCAGACAATATTTTAACAAGGCCAAATCACTTGAAAGAATTTAGGAAACATTGGGCAGCATTGCTGTGGAATACAGCTTGTTTAATTTGTGTGAGTTAAGATAGCCAATATTGTTTCATGTAACTTGGCACAATTTTAATATTAATACTTTTAATGGCAGGCGTAGATTTGAAGTAATGACTTACAGATCGTGCTTTGTGTGTGTGTAACTTGGCATTTCTGTACGTTGAAAACGTGTTTTTCATCAGATGTAATTACAGTATCACATTTTGCAGTAAATTATTGACTAATCAATGTTCAGTCCAAAAACTCTTATTTGAGGCCACTGTTGACCTTTTAAAGTTTGGCTGTACAATCCTTCCAGCTTCTCTCATTGTTAGGCCTGGATTTATAACATGGTCAATCACAGTGGCTCTAAATTCATTTGATCAAGATCTAAATTTGTCCATCAACACCAACTGCATTGGGCTGCTCCATGTTGTCAGAAAGTGCTGAATGTAGTGCTGTAAATCAGCCTTTTATGTAGTGCTGAAGGGATTACCAATCGTGCTGCAATGAAACTCACCTGGGCAATGTGGTTGGAAGTGACAAGACAGGATTGCACGCATGTTGACTTCATCACAATCTGCATGTCTAGCAATAACAATTTGGACGTCTTAATACGAAGTGACAGTACTGTGAAAACTAGTACTGTGAGTGTGCAATTTTGCACTTTGTATGTAGGTACAGCAATTTGTGTTTTGCACATTGAGTCAAAGCAATCATATCATACTGTAATGCATTTGTAATGTGTGACTGCAGTTACTAGAAATGTATCTGAAAAAATGAAAAAAATTGTAGGGTCTCAGGAACATCTCAGAGACTGGATGTCATGCAAACTACACTTCTGCCTTGATTTTGGCTTCGTGGTCTAATCCATTCAACTGATGTGCAGCAGATACAGGTTAAAACCTGCAGGAAAACCATTTCTTTGAGAGGTAATATAAACACACCTGCTCAATAGACAAGTAGTGACTTTTTCTAAATGTATTGAATTGTGGTTACACTACAGTAACAGAAGCAACCATTCATCAGACACTACATAAATTCTCTTATAATGGATTTTTTTTCCACTCCTGTAGATGAATGTCATTGCTTCAACTGTACAGAATTTAACCTCATGATGATCTGCTCATATTGAGCCCAAACATAATCCCATACAAAATATGAAATAAGTACTACTGTGTCACAGGAGTTAAATACATCACACAATAATAAATCATAACATCAACACATTTGACATTTTTCATAATTCAGGTTTAATCATTGAAGATTATTGTCTGAAAATTAAATACAGAAAATTAAAACAGACCCAATAAATAAGGAAACTCAACCCATCATTGTTTACAGTAATGAAAAGAAATAAGTACACTGCAGTGACCATTCTGCATTCTCACTATCAGCTGCATTTGCCCACAGAAATTTGCATATTGGAACTCATGTGAAAATGAATGAACGCAACTATTAAAAACTAGTAAAATTCACATTTAAGTGGAGGAGTGGCACTGGCTTCTTTTATACAAAGATGCAGATACAGGAGAGAGTTATTACTTCAAAAACATTTTACACTGCCATATGTTGCCATTATTACATTCAATGTTATATTAATGTTTTAATAATCAAAAGTATATTAACATGCCTTTAACATTTGAAATATAAATGTATTAAAATGTAAAAATATAAAATCACATTTAGACAGGATGTGCTTAACCTGAACCTTCTGAAAGATCATACTCTTATGTACAGGGTTTAAGCTGTACTGAGGTTAATATTGGGTAGAGCTGAAATTTCACTGGTAAGGCCTTGGTCAAGGAAGGTTGCAAGTGTGTCGACGTGTGTGCGTGTGTGAGAGTGCCTTTGTGAATGTGTGTATGTGTGTTTATATGTGTGTGTGTGTGTGTGTGTGTGTGTGTGTGCGTATGGGTATGAGAATGTTTGTGTAGACGTGTATAATGTGTGTGTGTGTTGACGTGTTTGTGTCTCTGCACGCATGTATGTGTGTGTGCGTGAGTGCATGAGTGTGTGTGTGTGCGTGCGTTTGTGTGAATGTGTGTGTGACTGTGGATGTGAGTGTGTGAGAGAGAGAGAGGGTGTGTGTGCGTGAGTGACTGAGTATGAGAGTGTGTGTGTGTGTGTGTGCAGATGGTTATGAGCGTGTGTACATATGCATGCATGTGTGTGTGCGTGAGAGTGCACTGGTGTGTGTGTGAATGTGTATATGAGTGTGTGGTGTGTGTGTGAGTGGGTATATGAGTGTGGTGTGTGTGTATATGAGTGTGTGTGTGTATGCGTATGTGTATATGAGCGTGTGTGTGTGTGTGTGTGTGTATGTGTATGTGTATATGAGTGAGTGTGTGTGTGTGTGTGATTGAGTGTGTGTGTGTATATGAGTGTGTGCGCGCACATGAGTGTGTGTGTCTCTACTCCAGTTGGCAGAGGGACACTGAGGAGGAGTTACACACTCTAAATCCAGCACAGAGGGGTGTGTGTTGAGTGAAGTGTGTGTGGAATCTGTGCAGGAGGGTCAGTGTGTCAGAGTCAGAGACACTGTAGAAGGACAGAGTGCCGGCCGGACGGTCCACACACACTCCTACCCTGTACACACACACACCTCTACCACCATCATCATCATCATCATCATCACACACTCCTGCTCTGCGGTAGGGGGAGGGGGGGGCAGGTATGCGTGTTCGGTTCTTATTGTGCCAGACAGAGAAACTGTGTTCATCAGAGTAACTGAGTTTATCAGAGTAACTGAGTTCACAGCACATCAGACTCCAGGAGTTTTTATTCCATCCAAACTCACAGTCAAGACCCGCTCCTTTCCTGCTGATTCTTTTATCTGTCACTGCTATAAAAACCCTTCCCCTCTCAGACACACTGCACTCAGCCTCCCAGTAACAGCGCTCACACACACTCTCTCTGCACACAACCTGGCGGACATGCTCAAATCTCTCTGGATGATCAGGATATGGCTGCTCCTCTCTCCCCAGTGTGTTTGTCACCCTCCTGTTCCCCTCAGACAGAGACAGCGCTCTGTGCGCTGTGTTTGGATCCAGTGTGAGCTGACAGCCGTCTGCACACCAGAGACATTCATGAGATTAATTATCATTATTAATATTCACCTCAATATGTGTGTGAGAGAGAAAGGACTGTCACAGTACCTCTGTGTGTGTGTTTGTGTACGTGTGTGTTTCTGTTTGTGTGTTTATGTGTGTAAGAGACAAATCTCTCTCATTCTCTCTCACACACACACACAGCAGAGTGTGTATCTATGGAAAGTGTTCTGTGTCGATACACACTCACATTTCCTGGGCCCTGGTTTGGTCCTGTTCTCTCCTCCATGGTCCACACTGCAAGAACAACAGAACAGAATTTTGAATTTTAACAATCCTTTATTTCCACTCTCAACACAATAAAACACAAAACCACGATCATGTGAAAAATACACAAATCTGTCACAAAGGAAACTTATTCCATTCCCTCGCCCTATTCCATGTGCAAAAATAGCTCCCACTCCTCCACTGAACATTAAACACCCTTATAACACACACACACTGAAACACACTCAGGTTCTCCATTGCTTTGTAATACTGAAACTCCACCATCACTGTGTCCCTGACCAAACCCCTAACTACAACAACCACATCTTGTCTGTCCCCTCCACCAATCATATTTTACTCAATTGTAGAAACAGCTATTCTCGCCTCAAAATTAAATTAACGAGCTGGCACTTATCTGTCTGTTTTTATAGGATAAAAATATTACTTGAAAATGTTTCCCCTAGTAACCAAAATAAACTTCCCAAAAAAGAAAAGAGAGGCTGAAGTCTGGCACACCCCGAAAAACAATGATTAACAGATTCTCTCTCCATGCAGAATGGACAATGGTGGGATCCTGCCGGGTTCATCACAGAAATAAAACTATTTACTGCAGTGATCCCATGCAGCACCCTCCACTGTAGACTGTAGATCCCCCCCCCCCTTCTGCGTGTGTGTGTATGTGTGCATGTGTGTGTCTGTATGTGTGTGTGTGAGGTGCAGTGTGGAAACTCTCTGTACTTACAGCAGTGTGAGTGTGTCCAGTTTAGCAGCAGACAGTGCTCTCACTCCTGAGTCTCCTGGGTGATTGTATCTCAGGTCCAGCTCTCTCAGGTGTGAGGGGTTTGAACACAGAGCTGAAGCCAGAGAATCACAGCCTCTCTGTGTGACTCTACAGCCTGACAGCCTGCAGAGAGAAGGACACACACACCTTACACACATTAATATAAACTAACAGGGCTGTGTGTCAAACACATAGCAGTGTGTTACACACCTTACACACATTAATACAAACTAACATGGCTGTGTGTGTCAAACATATAAGTGTGTTACACACCTTACACACGTTAATATAAACTAACAGGGCTGTGTGTGTCA
This sequence comes from Anguilla anguilla, assembly GCF_013347855.1. Classification (NCBI taxonomy): domain Eukaryota; kingdom Metazoa; phylum Chordata; class Actinopteri; order Anguilliformes; family Anguillidae; genus Anguilla; species Anguilla anguilla. Next base: position 2,594,733 of record NC_049212.1, read on the forward strand.
AACATATCAGTGTGTTACACACCTTACACACATTAATATACATTAACAGGGCTGTGTGTGTCAAACACATAGCAGTGTGTTACACACCTTACACACATTAATATAAACTAACAGGGCTGTGTGTGTCAAACACATAGCAGTGCATTACACACCTTACACACATTAATATAAACTAACAGGGCTCTGTGTGTCAAATACATAGCAGTGTGTTACACACCTTCTACAGCCATAAATAAAATAAAATGGATGGGGAATGAGTCATTATCAAACGCATTTGAGTCTACACCCCACTAGTCTGACTCACAGGACCCAGACTGTGGGTATAAGCTCGCCATTGGCCGACTATTTCAATCAGAATTCACCTCCCCTTCCGCTATCTGTGTGTTACCATTTTCAAGGTCCCCGTCACTACGTGAAACAACAACCTCCAAGCTAGAAACCTGCACGCTGAAAATGGCAAGTTTTGACGAAAATTTGGATCGTGCAATAAGGCAGGCCTGCTTGGTTCTTTCGGTGAATGGTTGTAAAACAAAGAATATGTTTAGAACATTTGCTGTCTGACAGGGACGTTCTTGCATGTTTGCCCACCGGTTATGGAAAAAGTTTCATATACCAAGTATGGCCTATCGACTGCAGTGAGCTAGCGAGGGTAAACACAGAGACATGGCATGAAAATGCCATGGTTTTGGTAGTGTCCCCCTTGGTCGCGATAATGGAGGACCAGGTGAAAACCCTGCAGTCAAGGGGGGTAGCTGCAGCGTACGCCGGGCAAGATCCAGACACGGACGAGAAAATAGCTGCTGGCCAGTACTCCATTACGACACTATTTTGCAAGGGCACCATCACTGCATCCTGGGCTTAACGCCGCCCAAGACGATTGTGATTGGTTTAAATAAATACAAACAAGCCAGAGTGTTTTTCTCCTCTATAGCGGAATGCTAATGGGTTGAGCCAGACCTTTCTCCAGCGCTGGCACAGCGCTGAAACAAAGTGTGGAGATGGGTCTGGCTATGCGAGACTAACACCCCACTACAGTTCAGGAAACAGGACTAATTCATTTTATTCATTCATGTGTTTTGAGTCTTATTCTTCCAAGAGGAAGAACAGGAACATGCTCTTTCAGTTCTGAGTGTCTGTTTTCACATTAGAAACATTGACATCAGTGTTGTATTTAGTCACATTGTAGCCCTTATTTATTGAAGGGGTGCGTGTTTGTACTCACCCCAGTCTCTGCAGTTTACAGTGTGGATCCTCCAGTCCAGCAGAGAGCGCTGTCACTCCTGAATCCTGCAGCTCGTTGTCTCTGAGCTCCAGATCGCTCAGCTCTGAGTGAGGAGAACGCAGGACTGAGGCCAGTACATCACAGCAGCCCTCTGTGAGATTACACCAACCCAGCCTGTGGAGAGACCACACACACACGTACACACACACACAAATCCACAGCTGTGACACTGAGTTCCTTGGCAGTTGATATATATGCACCTACGCATTCCTGAGATGTTCACACAAAAACAGGGAGGGGGTGTGTAAATTAAGTTCACTACGTATTCTGAGTAATTCACAAAAGTCTAAGGCAATTACTGGGCTCTATTCACCAATAAATATGGTGAAACCACAAGGCTGGGAGTCTACTGCAGGGGATTCATTGCCAAATCCTTTTCATATGATGAACTTATCTGACTTGCAAACATTCATCTAATCTGCAAACACAAAAGCGCGTCTGTGGAAATTGATCATGATGAATTATATACCGGGTGCCTTATGAATAGGTCTACCTGTTAAAGTGATTTGTTCATCCACCTTAATGTGCTGTTGGATAATCTTAAGTTTAACCATTATTATATCATTATTGGGTTGTTTACCGAAAATCGTAAAACAACATGGTAAGAAAAATGTTCCGTAATGTTGATATTTACCCAGTGCTATTTTGTTTTATATAGTAGGTGTGAGCTAAAGGAACAGGATGTATATCATTTGGCTATGTTTGTCCATTATGAGCCACTGTACCTGTATGTGTGTTTATGGCTAGGCCAATTAACGTGCTCTAGTTCGGTCATGCAAGTAGACTCACTCAACATTGTTTTTGCACACACAGGTTTTATATTCTTAATAAACCGGCGGTTTGTTCCAAGTCAGTGTGATCATTGACTCGCACACAAACAAACTAATTTCTACAGGGTATGCAGTCATAAAAGCCATATCCTAAGTTAGCGCCACTACGTATAAATTTAAAAAAACTTTTTTTTTTCTTTTCACAAATTGGATTATTATCATGGATAGGCCCTATACTTAACTGCCATCATGATGGGGATAGACAGGTAAAACGACAACATTCTCACGACGTGCTATGCACAGACACGTTGATTGGACAATTACTTTTCGTAAAGTAAATATTAAACTCATTTTCGCATGCCGATGTGCTACTAGATGCGCACTGTAGTACAACTGTCGATTTGAAAACCAAAATGTTGGCATAATAAGGCTGAAACCGCGGAGCGCATCGCTAAGGTACAGCCTACGAATGCCTCAGACCACCCTTTTAAAGGTATACCTTAATTAAGGTATACCTTAGCTAAGGAGACGCTGGGAAACAGCTCGAGAGCTAAAGGAAGAGCTTAAGGGATACCTTACGACGCACGTAGCGCTAAGGAGACTCTGGGAAACGCAGCCCTGATGTATTAAGTCTTTTTTTTTTTTTTTTTTTTAAAAACCTCGTACCAAATGTTTGGTAGACCTTGTGGAGTAATATAAACTGCACAAAAAATGTTATAAATGGGGGAATTTGAAAGTTATGTGAAAACTTTCTTGAGGAGTCTCCTTGTTTCTTGCTGTATTATGACCATTTATGCCCTCTACCCCCTGCCTAGCAAGAGAAGTAAAGTGATCCTGAAGAACTATGTTTAGAGAAATTAAGCCCTCATTTTTCCGGCTTTCATTAAACATTTGTCACTTGCATTCTCCCAATTAAGCTGGTTAAATATGAAATCTGTAAAACAAGAAATTTCTCCACATTTGTTTTTTTGTTTATTTTTTGTTTCTTGTTTTCTTTCTGTGGTTATGCATGACCCATGCTGCTTTAGCCTTGCTCCTGTGGGGGTTTAGGCCAGAGTTGTCTGTGAAGCGTATTGTGACAACTGCTGTGAAATATACTATACAAATAAAATTTGATTGATTGATTGATGTTGTAGGAATTCTGACCACAAGCGCTGATCTGCTGTCAAGGAGAAACCCACTGTACGGGGAATGGTGTCTCAATCCCCAGACTGTGGAAATGTTACTGCAGTGATTATCCCTCTCCTTTATGTACAGCCATGCACACTCCCGCTACGCATGGACCTCCTGTCTCAGGTGGACAGGGAAATACACTACCCCTGCCCCGAGCGAGTAGCTCTATGAGCTTGGCCCAGGAAGGCATAACCTCACCGCATTAGGGCTTCCCCCTCACGTGGCTGCAACCATCCAGAGCACGAGAGCGCCCTCTACCAAACCAGTTTATGACAATAAGTGTCAGGTCTTTTAAAGATGGTGTGCCTCTTGTCAGTCAGTGCCTTAACAGTACCATAACTTGGCGTCATTTTGCTATCAATACTTTTAATGGCAGGCCTGGATTTTGGCAGTCTGAATGAATGAGTTATAGACGGTGTATGTCTTGTACGTGTGAGTAACTTGGCATTTTTGTACGTTGGAAACATGTTTTTTATGAGATATCATTTCTTTTTGCAAAGCGTTTTATTATGAGAGTGAGAAATGCAAAGTGACCCTGTAAGAAACGGTTGTGGATTATGGCTATCCTTGTGTGAATTTGTACAATCTGATGAGCTTGTACCGTTTAGCAGTTTTGGTTTGCTATATAAGTAAAACAGTGGCTGTGACAAAGAGTGCGGTGGCGTAAGTGTAAACGTATCAGAAACGCAGGTGAAATATGGCCAGTCACGGATTTGACGGCCATCCAACGAGCCTTGATTGACAAAAGAATCAGCAAGCCCGTAGAATTAGAACTCCCTAGGTCTCAACTTGTGTACCCTTCTGTCCTGCTCCGTTCTCTGTTATTTCGTGGAGATGCACTTTTAGTGTTTGTAAGGTTTATAAGGCATTTTGATAGGCTTATCTGCAGGTAGGAATCCTCTTCGCTGTTTTGCTAAGCTAGAACTGGAAAACTTCATAGTGGAGAATAGGAGCAGACGCATGTGTCCCAGCAGGCTTTGCATATGAGAAAATAACAACAGTGTGAGAGAAATTAGGAGAAATGATGAAATTGCGTAGTTGAAACATGTTTTTAGCAGAATGGGCCTGTAGGTGATGGTTGACATGATCACAGACTATAGTGCGCAGTAAATAAAATGACCATGAGCGAGCTTAGTTTCCTTATCGAATGGTATAGCCTATATAACAGTCGGTATAAAGCATTAGTCATTAAAGTGGAGGGTTAAGTAACATGTGAAATGTATTGCACTGATGTGCTTTTCTCATGTTCAGCACTAGTGAGTCATGATTTTAAATGTAATGTTTTAATGGGGAGTTGCAGTACGTACATACGTAGTAATTGTTTGTATGTGGCTAGATAGAGAACAGGGTGAGGTAACATGAATGCAGAAACATGGCGTTTGCTGATAAGAAGGTTTTGTACAGTAGCCAAGTGAAGAAATATAGTTAGTAGAAATGGCACGGTGGTGAACTGGTGTAACTTAAAAAAAAAACAATACATTTGCCGTCATGAAATGCATATGGGTGGCCGTGAGTGAGTTTTGGTAAAGCAAATATAAGCATAAGAAAACGTTAGTGTAAAAGAGGAAATTATCTGCCTGAGGGCGAGGCGGGATTCAATCCTTCAACCGGAGGTTTACCAGTCTGTGACTTTGTCAGTGTAGCACCATGACATAGCTGTGCAATGCGTAAAATATCATTAGCAAACCTGTCCGTGGTTTTAAAAGTTTTAAAGGCCAGTAAGCACAGAAGTGCTCCTGTTGACTCCATATGGCTTCGCAATATTGTAGCCGGTTAATAACTGAACATGCAGACGGTACGTCATAATGCAGTGTATACGTTCGGTGAGCGGCGGGTAGATATGGAGCAAAAGCAATAATTGAGAAGTAGTAGACAATTATTAGTGAGGGTAAAAGCAGGTTAAAGAAACGTGTTCCTAGCTGGGCTTGAACCTAGGACCCTATGTTCCCAAGACCGTAACCTTGCCCACTAGGCCACAGGCAGACTAGCCGTTTAAACTGGAAATGTTTGGAGGAGCAGGAAGAGGAAGAGGAAGAAGAAGAGGAAGAGGAAGAGGAAGGAGAAGGAGAAGAAGGAAACACAAAATCCCTTCAGTTTGGGGCTTTATTGTGTGGACATGTGAAGTTGTTAATGAAATCTGTCTGTTGAAATGGGGTCAGAATGTACAGAATTTAATGTTTTTAAGGGCTGAGTGTCTGTGGCTGTTGTGGTTATTTCTGTGGGGAACCCTGAAAAGTGCCAAACTCTCGGTGCTGTATAGGTATGGGGCATGCCCCCGCCAAGGCGTAACTTGGCGGGATGGCATAACTGCCATCCCAATAGCCTCTATTTATTTTAATCAGTTTGAGTTGCATGTTTTGACATGAAGATTGATCCATCAGATTACTCTGTGTGGCAGGGCTTGGTTTGTGAGGGAGGTTCAGGGCAATCAGAGGACCACGCCTCCTGATTAAGTAGGCACACACACCTGGATAACATTACTAATCAGTGCTGGGTTTAAAAGTGTGTGTTCTTTTCCCATTAGGTGTCTGAGACCGGGGACTGACTGACTGACTGACGAGAGAGAGAGAGAGACAGAGAGAACAGAAACGGCTGAAAAGCGTCCCCGTTGTGCTGTCTTGTTCTGGTTATTTCAGTTTGTTATTTTACTACATTATTTTGTTACCTGGAATCCATGAGGGGGAAGGGAGAATAAGTTTGTTTCCTTTAATTATTTTCTATCAATAGTCTCTCTCTCTCGCTAAGCCCACAGTAAATGCTGGTGAAATCCAGATCTTTTCCCACAATTCCCTGCGTCCAACTCTTTTGTCCACAAAAGGGGTGTGTGTCAGCGTGTGACGCTGCCTTTCACTTTCAACAAATTCACCATTTATTATAAAATTGGTATTTTTGCAAATAATTCGTAAATGAAATCAAATAAAATACATGATAAGTGAGGAGTTTTGCATTTGATGCTGCTTATGTTCTGGGTTCAGAACATAAAATGAGAGCACTAGCTCACTAGCCCGACAATTTTACTGCACTCTATTCAGTAGCACTTCACAGTAAGGTCACATGAATTGCCATTGACTAATGCCAATAAAAACAGTTAATGTATTTGTTTCTGGTTAAGTTCATCCTGTGTTTTGCTAATGTATAAATAATCATGTAACTATAACAAATTAGTAACATTACTGAACTACTAACTAAAGTCAAATCTGATTCATACTGAAGTCACATGACCTTATTGTAAAGTGTTAGGCTTTATTCTGACAAGGGAAAAAGTGTGAAAATATGTGATACAGAGTGCTGTAGCCCAAAGGCTGCCATGGGTGCTGGAATTAGATACTGTGTCACATGGGGTGCAGGATGTGGATCAGTAGATGCTGTAACAGTGTGTGAGATCAGCTGAGAAGATCCAGGAGAGAGCAGCACTGAGTCTCCATATACTTGTGGCACTGCTTGCAGTGCAGCTGAAGCATAGCTGTGGCTGACACAGCTGGTGGAGGATACTCTGGCTGCCGAGGCGTGGAATGCTGAGGGTGAGCGGAAGGAAGGGTCTCAGCCTGGTCCATGTCAGAAGCCTGAGGAAGATGCAGGAAACTAGCAGGATGTAATGGAACATCTGGACTGGCGGATTCAGGGTCAGCGGTGAGTAAGGTGGAGACACGTTTGGCTACCTCCCAGTCACTCTCTGCTTTCTTCAAGCGACGGCTTCAGTTGTATGGTTAAAGATTCTTTAGCCTGGAGAGCCTCCTCCTGAAGACGTTGAGCTTCCTTAGCCTGAGCCTCTAGCCGCTAATATTCAAGGTCCGCACGAGAGTCCTCCTCTAGCTGGTGATGAAGGGTGTCCTACTCCATCTGCTTTATCCTCTCCTCCAGAATGGCGGTTTGGATGTGGGAGAGAGCCTGAGCGGGAAATGCACTGACAGAGACAGAGGAGGATCCTCAGAAGGTCGGGAAACAACTTCATAGTCGGCTAAATAAGGAGGCAAACGATGATCTGTGCGGGGCCTACTCTGGGGCTCTGGTGCATCTGGAACCGCCTTGTCCATATTATTTCATTAGCTGCACTCACTCCGGCTCGAAGGGCCAGTGTAGCAGAGGGTGTAAACCTTCACTTGGAGTTTACTGGTTGAGGCGGCTAATATGGACACGAATGACTCCGATTAGAGAATCTGGCTCCTGAGGAGTGATATATTTTATTCTCTACAAACATGTGCAATCCAATTGCCATTAAGACGTAGAGATGGCAATGATGGATTTGAACAGAATTATACCAACTGTGGGAGGTTGGGTGACATGTGTGTGTGTTTGTGTGTGTGGTATTAGTTGCATGAACGCACAAGCAGCAAAACAAAATTCGGAAGGTTTCCATAAATGCCTACCGCTCTCCTAGCGCACATGCCAAACAAAACCAAAAGGCTGTTTTATAGAAAAACCATGCCAGGACCCTAGGCACCACTGACATGCTTTCTCACAAGCATTGTCTAAACATTAGTGCAGCCAGTTTGAAGACCAATGCATGAGGCAGGAAACTGACACAACGCTGTTAGCCAAAATAAATACAAACATAGCCAAGCTGGAAGATAAAATCATATCCGACAATCCCGCTGCAATTGTGAACGGCATGGCATTCAGTAGATTCTGCATGGAATTATGGGTCATAAAATCATGACAGGCAGACAGAGAATGAAAATAAAGAGTGTAAAACTGAAACGGCAAATCACAATTTTGGCTATATTACAACATCGCTCCGCGAAATAAATATAACTTCTGCACTAAATAACGCTACAAATTCATAACAAATTGTCATATCCTGCTAAATAATTTGCACTTTTGATAGCCTTTCTGTCATTTGCAAATTATATAGTAGGCTAACTCGTGCCACCTGTTTGTGTGAGGTTCCTGTAGGAATTCACATACAAAGCACAGTAGATTCAATATTTTTTACTAGGAGTCTGAAGTCGGAATCAGTCACTGCATGACTCTCGTTCTCCTTTGCGGGAGTCAAGGAGAGAGCTATGAAGGAATCAATGAACAAATCCAGGAACAAATCCTTTTAGGGAACAGAGTCAAAGGATCTGTGTCCCTGCAAGGACCTGTAACACCCACCACTACCAGGAATGGACAAATAGCATTTTGCTAATGCTGGCAGTCTAATGGCCTGACTTTCCACCAGTCAAGGAGATTTGTTTCTAATGACGGAGAATCGACTTTCTAAACTGAAGTATAATCACCATCATTAGGTTATTCATTGAAATGGTATATTGAAAATTAATTATTGAATCAATTAAATTGGTCAATCACCATTCTTATTAATGATTAATAGTTAATCGATTAACTGTTAGCACCCCTAATTACTATACATAAAACATGTTATATCAGGGAGGTCAAACCTATTTTGGCAGTTTCCTTTATATGCATAATGTCATAAATGCTACAGTACAGTCAAATCACAACATAAATCACTAACTTGCCAGAATATACTTAAATTTAGCTGCTTCGCACAGCATTGAATAACTGTCCTTGGAGGAAAGCGACATTAACCAATATTTAGTGGTGACCGTACATTAAAACTAATATACTGTATGCATTTACTCACATATATGATTATGGGATGGAAATTTAATGAAATATGTACTCAAAACGCTATAGATGCCAAAATGTCTCAGTTTCAAACCATGGCTTCAAAATTCCATTGCAGTTGGGGACTCGTTTCGACCAGGCTTGTGTCCCCTTTTTCACCATAATTAAAAAAACACCCATTTGAAAAACTGTGACAAAATTCAAACCCTTACACAGCCACAACAGTTAAGGTCACACAGTACACAGCACTACTCACCCCAGGCTCTGGAGTTTACAGTTTGGACTCATCAGTCCAGCACAGAGCAGCTTCACTCCTGAATCTCCCAGGTTATTGCAGCTGAGGTCCAGTCTCCCTAGTTTACAGTTTGGACTCATCAGTCCAGCACAGAGCAGCTTCACTCCTGAATCTCTCAGGTTATTGTAGCTGAGGTCCAGATCTCTCAGGGTTGAGTTTGATGACTGGAGAGCTGAGGCCACAATATCGCAGGACTTCTCTGTGAGGTTACAGTTGTTCAGTCTGCAGAGAGTTAATATAGTATATTATGAATATTGTTTCTTTACTGTCAATTTCTGTTTAATACCTCAATTAAAAATAAAGAAAACATTTCACCACTTCAACTAAGTTTTATTTATTTCAGACATGCACTTGATGAGATGAATGTATGCTCACAAGAGAAACGGCTCCACAGCCAACAAGTCCCTGCTCTCTCGTGCACTCTGTGTGCTGTAATCTCTTTCTCTCTCCCTGTGAAAGTCCTGTAATGTCTGCTCTGTGGGGTCTGTGTCACATCCAAGGTGTATGGCTATTTAGTGCACAACACAGCACACCAAAAAGAATGCACTAACTTTCTGAGGACTGTATTGTAATGTACCACCCAACCCTTCCAAGCATCTAAAATACATTTTTAACATTCCAAACGTTCGCTCAATCATTGACCAATAAAATGCAACTTGGTGGTGTGCTGGCTTAATGTATGGAGAAAGTAGTAAAGGATGAACACTTTTTTTTTTTGACTGTTCCCAGGCTTTTCACTGAAGCCTCCCTGCTCTCATAGGAAGCGCAGTTGTTATGATTACAAATTTCACAAATAATTCATCTTCAGTTTGATTACAGAATGTAATTCATTCAGTATTAGAAATAATCCACTTCACTGAGGCTACTGTGTCAGTTTAGTCACATGATCAGTTCTAAATGACGCTGTTAGCTCCATACAGATGCACTGAAAAAAAGCTGCCATTGGACTGCGTAAATGAGCACAGCTTGCATTTGAAACAGTCAAACTGAAATTAAATATTTCTCACATCTGTGTCATGCATTCACGTGTGCCGCATTCATAACGCCACCAAAATAGCAAAATGTGCTATGAGTTAAGACCTGGTCTGGACTGGATTAAATGGAAACACATTATTCAACTTGCGCATCTGGGCATACATAAAAACATTCTTTTACTGCTAAAAATTTGTATTCCGTCATTGCAACAACATAAAGCCAACAATATCTGAAGGTATGCCAGTAAAGCTGTGAAAAATGCTTCTCACTGAACACTAAAATAAAGAAGAGGAATTTTAAAAAATATATGCCATGTTATTCTACTGTCAATATCTGGGCATTGATATGGAATTAATATATAACCATACCATTGGCTTTACACATAGAGATATCCCTTTCAAGACTGAGTGGTCATATATTGTCTTGGACAATCCGTTTGTGAAATATACACTTATTTGTGATGCCTGGGTACCTTCCAAAATAGCTGTGCTATTTTTTTGAATTTGAGTGTAATGTAACTGTAATTTTGATATCAATACTTTTAATGGCAGCCCTAGATTTGAATTAATGACTTAAAGACAGTACACTGTATGTGTAAGTAACTTGGCATTTTTGTATGTTGAAAATGTGTTTTTCATCAGATATCATTTCTTTTTGTACTGGGTTTATTATGAGTAAGTTATAATAAAAATTCATATAAATGTAGGCTATGAGAGACATGCATGCACATAAATGCACGCAAACACATATTCTAGCTGAAAGAAACACATAGGCATAGATTTAATCTTTTTACTTTACCATTAATGACAAATAAATGAAAGTGTATGTCATTTTTAAATTAAAGTGGTTTTGATGGGCTATTGTACATGACAGACCTACTAATTGTCTGCATGTCGGTAGAGGATATATATAGGGCTAGCTAACATTAATTTAGAAATATGGCGTTGCAGGGTCGCTACAGTAATCTAGTTAAGAAGTAGTTACAGTACCAGTACTGGCACAATGCAACCATTATGACTTCAAAAAAAGCGATATACCAGGCATGGAGAAGTCATTATCTTGCAGCAGTTTCTGTACGACCAGTAATGTTACCTACCAGACAGAAATGCATCACTGATTTTAGTGCTTAATTTCAGAGCCGTCTGTAGTAACATTATACACGCAATCTGTTGTATCTTTAGCAAGGCAGCTAATGTAATACTTGAAGGCGAAGGTGGAACTGTCTAATGTGTGGGTGTATTTTATTTGGATTTGTGAAATATAAATGAGTTTCCCACAAGGATTTTACATATGCCAAAGCAATGGTTTAAATGTTTTATTTTTAGTTAGCCATCAATCCAGTGTAATTAGTTAGAGGATTGCGTGAGTCCGAGGGGGGATGAACTTGCATCTGTTACAAAAAGTTCCAACGGCAACCCAGTGAGCTAAAAGATTGCAGACATTATGGCTGCAAAGTTTTGTACTTTTAAACGTGTACTTGTATATTTGTGTCTGTATCTGATGTTTCTATTGGCTGATATACCTAAATTTCCAATGGTGAGATGTATTCTTAGTGGGCCTGGAGCATTTATGATGATGCAATCAGGCAGGAAGACGACGAAGGAAAAAACTAAATCCCCTAAGTTTGGGACTTTATTGTGCAGACGTGTGACATTGTTTGTGAATTCTGTCTGTTGAAATGAGGTCAGAAGGTGCAGAAATGAATGTTTTTATGGGCTGAGAGTCTGTGGTCATTGCGGTTATTTCTGAAGGGAACCCTGAAAAGTGCCAAACTCTGTATGGGCTGTATAGGTATGGGGCATGCCACCTCGCCAAGGCGTAACTTGGCAGGATGGCATACCGTACCTGCCATCCCAATTAAACATTTAAGCTATTGCTTTTGCATCTGTATAATCTTTGTGGAAAATCCATCCAAATGATTGCCTCTTAACATTGTTAAAGCTGTCTATTCCTGGTTATTGGCAACTTTCATATTTTGTCATATGATAAACTGTTTTCTCTTACACTGCACCAAACTACATGGCTCACTTATACGCTGACTGAAGTGTGCATCTCTGTAAGAACCAATCACTGCATTGGCCTCGTTAATAAAGTTTTGGGGTAACACCCTTACTGTGTTACTCACTGGGCATATTTGTTACAGGGTTCACACTTTTTCACCAATGATTTTCAATGACTTTTCCATGACTTCTCCACAACCTTTAACTGAATTTCCATGACCAAAACAAATGACTTTATCTCAGCGGGACGATTTAAAATTATTTATTGTAACACTAAGTAAAATTAGGTCTGCATCTGAAACATATGGTGCCTCTCTAAAACAAATGAACACCAGACAGACACACTTAGATACATTCTCTCATATTTTAATTCGAATAGTTTAACATTTTTGTCAATGTCCCCCTCTGCGTCCTCCGCCCCCTGTTTCTCCACATTTTCTCTCCTCTCAGACACTGAAATCTCCCAGCTTCTGCTCACCCACCGCCCTACCACCTGCGCCCTCGACCCTATCCCCTCATCTCTCCTTCAAACAATCACACCAGACATCCTCCCTTTTGTTGCCTCCCTCGTGAACTCATCCCTATCTTCTGGATGTTTCCCCTCATCCTTCAAGAAGGCCCACATCACCCCGCTGCTGAAGAAACCCACACTGGATCCTTCAGTCATTCAGAACTACCGCCCGGTATCTCTCCTCCCTTTCCTATCCAAAACACTCGAACGTGCTGCATCTAACCAGCTCTCTGCTTTCTTCTCTGAGAACAACCTGCTTGATCCCCACCAGTCTGGCTTCAGGCCTGGCCACTCGACTGAGACTGCACTCCTCTCGGTCAGTGAGTCACTCCATGCCGCACGAGCAGCCTCCCTCTCCTCTGTCCTGATTCTTCTAGACCTCTCCGCTGCATTTGACACTGTGGACCACTCTACCCTCCTGTCCTCCCTGGCAGCATCAGGGATCCGCGGCACAGTCCTTGACTGGATTGAGTCCTACCTCTCTGACTGCTCCTTCCAGGTTGCCTGGGCGGGTAAGGTATCACCACCCCGTCCCCTCACCACCGGAGTTCCCCAGGGCTCAGTCCTTGGTCCCCTTCTCTTCTCCATATACACCAGATCCCTTGGCCCTGTAATATCTGCCCATGGCTTGTCCTATCATTCCTATGCCGACGACACGCAACTCTTTCTCTCCTTCTCCCCATCGGACACACAGGTCCCCGCCCGCATCTCCGCTTGCCTGAGGGACATACAGAGCTGGATGGACAATCACCACCTGAAGCTCAACCCGGGAAAGACGGAGCTAATCTTTATTCCTGCTCTATCCTCTCCCCTCCTCGACTTTTCCATTTCCTTAGGGGACACCGTAGTGACATCATCACCCTGCGCCAAGAATCTCGGAGTGATGATGGACAACAGGCTGTCCCTCTCCAACAACATTGCAGCAGTAACCCGGGCATGCAGATTTTTCCTATACAACATCCGCAGAATCCGCCCCTTTCTCACCACCTACTCAACCCAGCTCCTGGTCCAAGCAATGGTTCTATCCCGCCTGGACTACTGCAACTCTCTTCTGGCTGGACTACCGGCATCTGCCACCAGACCCCTGCAGCTCATCCAGAATGCTGCGGCTCGTCTGGTCTTCAACCTCCCCAGACACTCCCACGTAACTCCCCTGCTCACTACCCTCCACTGGCTGCCTGTTATAGCTCGCATCAAATTCAAAACATTGGTTCTAGCATACCAGGCAGTCAAGGGATCAGCCCCAGCATACCTTCACAAGATTTTCAAACCCTACATGCCAACCAGATCCCTCCGTTCTGCTACCTCAGGACGCCTAGCACCTCCCCCTCTTCGCACCTGCACTTCCAGAACACGTCTCCTGTCTGTTCTGGCCCCACGATGGTGGAATGACCTCCCTGTGGAGGTCAGAACAGCTGAGACTGTGACCCATTTCAAACGACGACTGAAGACCCACCTCTTCAGGCTGCACCTCTCCCCATCCCTCCCTTCCCCCCCCTGTAAATGACTAAACTTAGGGGTGTAACTAGGCAGCTGTTTAATAGGTGACTTAGTTGATGCGCCTGTCTTAACGACTACTTGTATTTTTATTTATTTTTATTTTTCCATAGATTGCGTTGTTGCCGTTCTCGTTGTTAGTGTTAATCAGTTTAACCACCAGGGTCCAAGTTGAACTATGCGGTTGTTCCCTGTACTTGGACCGGTACTTCTCTCTAGGGGTTTCGTCATACTTGTTCCTGGTTATGGTTATACACTTTGTTGTACGTCGCTCTGGATAAGAGCGTCTGCCAAATGCCTGTAATGTAATGTAATGTCTCAAACAGGGGTCGAAATTGCGACCATTTTGGTTGCATATGCTCCCGAAATTTTATCTGTGCGACCTCGAAATATAATTGGGAGCATTTTTACGAGTGCAAATGATTGTTCTGGTGCAACCTTTTTTTTCTTCTTTTACCAGTCGAACGTTTTCTCTGTACATTCGCTAGTTAGTACACTCAGTATGTGCCTTGTGAGCTGACAGGGTGACCCTTCTAACCAAAAGTGAGCTTGACATTCTGGCCTTTAATGCTGATTTTAAATTGGTTAATATTAGCCTTCAATCACTCCCTTTCTCTGCACTCCACTGTCACGCGACACAGAGAGCTAACGCGTTAACTAATGTTACCTGAAGACAAAAGTTTATGTTCAATTTATTAGCGTTATGGAAAACTGAAAAGTTGAAACGAACGATGACGGCATTTTTCTGAAACGTTAACGAAGTGTTTTGTGTAGCGACCCGGTTGAAACAGCTAATTTCTCCGATGCAGTTTACTGGCGGTTAATTTAATTAGCGGTATTAATGTGACGAGAAGCGCTTTGTCGTTTGAATACATAACACGCAATTCCTTGAAGAGTCGACTCGTTTTAGGCGTGACAGTTTAACTGTTACTTGTAAACCGTACTGTTATATTTTCGTTTTTTATCAATAAAAAATCTATTGCATATATTGTTGGTGCTCCTTACATTTTGGTGGGTGCTCCTAACCTTTTGAAGTTGGGAGCACCAGTGCTACGAAGTAAAAAAAAGTTAATTTCGAGCCCTGATACATTATTGAAGCTGCACTTCCCGGGCATATTGTCGGCACAGTAGGGCCTACGTTTACTAACTGCTACATTAGCAGAAGCGTGCCTGTAAACAGACTGAGCCAGACCGAATTAACTTCTCACACCACCAAAACACCGCAAAGGTTACGTGCCAATTTACGTTTTATTACTATACATACTATTTTTATGATTGGATTAATTGGAAATTATATTTGATGCAACTTCAGCTGTGTTTCCATTACTTTTCAAAAAATATTATTTTCCTTAACTTTTCCAGGGCCTGGAAATTGCATTTTAAATTTCAATGACTTTTCCAGGGCCTGGAAATTGCATTTTAAATTTCAATGACTTTTCCAGGTTTTTCATGACCGTACGAACACTGTTGTTCATTTCACTAGCAGGATGTGCAGCTCCTCTGGGATAGCTGCTAGAGTCAGTGTCCAGATGTATAAAATAATACAGAGGTCATGACTTGCTCACTTGTACACTGACTGAGGTTTTAGTGTCAGAGAACACTATGGAAGTAGTAGAGTGTCTCTCTCTCCAGGGTGCAGTGTCTAGCAATAATTGCATATGAGCACACTCCAGTCAATATGCATGTATGCTAAATTGTATTCACACAAATATTCAGGTTACAGGTTTTGAAAATGAATGAAATCAGGAAATTTGTTTTCTTCCCTGTGACAAAATTCAAACCTTTACACAGCCACAACAGTTAAGGTCACACAGTACACAGCACTACTCACCCCAGTCTCTGTAGTTTAGAGTTTGGACTCATCAGTCCAGCACAGAGCAGCTTCACTCCTGAATCTCCCAGGTTATTGTAGCTGAGGTCCAGATCTCTCAGGGTTGAGTTTGATGACTGGAGAGCTGAGGCCACAATATCGCAGGACTTCTCTGTGAGGTAACAGCTGTTCAGTCTGCAGAGAGTTAATATAGTATATTATGAATATTGTTTCTTTTCTGTCAATTTTTGTTTAATACCACAATTAAAAATAAAGAAAACATTTCACCACTTCAACTAAGTTTCATTTATTTCAGACATGCACTTGATAAGATGAATGTATGCTCACGAGAGAAACGGCTCCACAGCCAACAAGTCCCTGCTCTCTCGTGCACTCTGTGTGCTGTAATCTCTTTCTCTCTCCCTATGAAAGTCCTGTAATGTCTACTCTGTGGGGTCTGTGTCACATCCAAGGTGTATGGCTATTTAGTGTATAACACAGCACACCACAAAGAATGCACTGACTTTCTATTGTAATGTACCACCCAACCCTTCCAAGCATCTAAAATACATTTTTAACATTCCAAACGTTCGCTCAATCATTGGCCAATAAAACGCAAGTTGGTGGTATGCTGGCTTAACGTATGGAGAAAGTAGTAAAGGATGAACACTTTTTTTTTTTCACTGTTCCCAGGCTTTTCACTGAAGCCTCCCTGCTCTCATAGGAAGCGCAGTTGTTATAATTACAAATTTCACAAATAATTCATCTTCAGTTTGATGACAGAATGCAATTCATTCAGTATTAGAAATAATCCACTTCACTGAGGCTACTGTGTCAGTTTAGTCACATGATCAGTTCTAAATGACGCTGTTAGCTCCAGACAGATGCACTGTAAAAATAGCTGCCATTGGACTGCGTAAAAGAGCACAGCTTGCATTTGAAACAGTCAAACTGAAATTAAATATTTCTCACATCTGCGTCATGCATTCACATGTGTGCCGCATTCATAACGCCACCAAAATAGCAAAATGTGCTGTCAGTTAAGACCTGGTCTGGATTGGTTTAAATGGAAACACATTATTCAACACCGAATTTGCTCATCTGGGCATACATAAAAACACTAAAAATTTGTATTCCGTCATTGCAACAAGATAAAGCCAACAATTGCCGAAGGTATGCCAGTAAAGCTGTGAAAAATACTGCTCATTGAACTCTAAAATAAAGAAGAGAAATTAAAAAAAAGTTATACCAGGTCATTCTACTGTTAATATCTGGGAATTAATATGGAATAAATATACAAACTTACCTTTGGTTTTACGCGTAGAGATGTCCCTTTCAAGACTGAGTGGTCATATATTGTCTTGGACAATTTGTTTGTGAAATATACACTTATTTGTGATGCCTGGGTACCTTCCAAAATAGCTGTGCTAATTTTTTTGAATTTGAGTGTAATGTAACTGTAATGTAAGCGTTCATGGGCTGCTAAGTAGTCATTGTGTTTAATGCATCCAATGTGATCTGAACTGGAACATAGCAGTGGACAGATGAATGTGTTATAATGTCGTCCAATTCCCATACAAGGAAACATTACATACCGTAGAGTACAGGAAAACATACAAGAATTAATGATTACACATGTAGGTACTGCTCCACATTGTGTGATAATGTTTTTGAATTATTTGTAATTTAATATCAATGCTTCATCTTAAACCTTCAAAAGGGGCACGTTTATATGCTTTATAACAGAAAAAAAAAAACATTTCATAAATTTTTGGAGAGATTTTGGATACGTTTCAGGACACCTAGATATTTTAGGCCTCTGTACCGATGGAAATCTTGTAATTCCCACTTGAAAATGATGCAACAGTGAGTTTCTTCAGACAAAACAGTTGATTTGTAGTGAAATACATGATTTACAGCAATGCATAATTTAGACATTTTGGATAGTTTTGGAGAAGCTGGGTACACTGCTTAGTTTTTGCTTCATACATCTATAGTAGTTCTACATATCCACCCTTAGATTTTATGAACTTGTGGTCAAGGAGTTTTTGATCCAGGACATGTATAGTGTAACCTGTTTTATATAGCCATTGGTTCTCTCAGTATTTCATTGCAAACTAACAAAGAGCAAATTCAATTTGGATTTTTTTGCCTATTTCTTCCTACATTATGAATATAAACAAATCTTAGTTAGTATTGTAAATGGTACAAATGTCTTTCTTCATTTAAGCCATTATTCAAGTCTCTGTGATGCTCACGTCTGGAGTTATAAAGCGTTAAACAAGGTACCCCGTAAATGGGCAACGATTGGGCAGATTTGGCATGCGCGCAAAGGGTTTAAATGAGGGCACTAACGGTGAAAATGATCCAGAAGTTATCATTTATACCATTATTATTTCACTTACCAGACAATTTTATTGTAATTTACTCTCACTAGAAATATTAAGTGTGAAAATATACTGTCAATCATCTACATTATTAATGACATAATACTCACATGGCCTTCCTGCAGTTCCTGACTACTGGTACCAGTCTGTGATGACCTGCTGCTGATGTGTTGTAGGTCTTCAAGTCAAACTCATCCAGGACCTCCTCTGACATCAGTAACACAAAGGCCAGAGCTGAACACTGGACTGGTTCCAGCTCGTTATCAGAAAGTTTTCCTGATTTCAGGGAATTCTGTATTTCCTCCACTAGAGAGTTGTCATTCAGTTCACTGAGACAGTGGAACAGATTGATGGTCCTCTCTGCTGAAGATTCCTTTCTGATCCTCTCCTTAATGTACTGGACTGTGTTCTCACTGCTCTGTGATCTGCTTCCTGTCTGTGTCAGTAGTCCTCTGAAGAGAATCTGACTGGAGTCCAGAGAGAGGCCAAGAAGGAATCGGAGGAAAAGGTCCAGGTGTCCATTCTGACTCTCTAAAGCCTGATCCACTGCAGTCCTGTGTAACTCAGACAGCTGCACTCTGTCACTGTGAGATTTTGATTCTTCTGCTCTGAGTACATTTCTGTTCCCATTTACACATGAATGAAACACAAACAAGGCAGCCAGATACTCCTGAATGCTCAGATGCACAAAGCAGTAGACCTTCTCCTGATACAACCCACACTCCTCTTTAAAGATCTCTGTGCACACCCCAGAGTACACTGAAGCTGCACTGATATCAATGCCACTCTCTCTCAGGTACTCTTCATAGAATATCAGATTGCCCTTTTCCAGCTGTAGAAAAGCCAGCCGCCCCAGTTTCAGGATGATTTCTGTATCTGATGCTGACATCATCTTTGAGTCTGTCTCATCAGTGCCATGATACTTCTGATTCTTCACATTAGTCTGAATGAGCAGGAAGTGTGTGTACATTTCAGTCAGAGTTTTGGGCAGATCTCCACTCTCTGTTTCACCCAACATTGTCTCCAGAACAGCAGCAGATATCCAGCAGAAGACTGGTATGTGACACATGATATAGAGACTCCTGGATGACTTTATGTGTGTGATAATTCTGGTGGCCTGGTTCTGATCTCTGATTCTCTTCCTGAAGTACCCCTCCTTCTGTGGGTCATTGAACCCACGTACCTCTGTCACTCGGTGGACAAACTCAGGAGGGATCTGATTGGCTGCTGCTGGTCGGGAGGTGATCCAGAGGAGAGCAGAGGGAAGCAGATTCCCCTTAATGAGATTGGTCAGCAGCACATCCACTGATGATGATTCGGTTATATCACAGCAGATCTCATTACCTTGGAAATCTAGAGGAAGTCGACACTCATCCAGACCATCAAAGATAAACACCACTTTGACCTCATCACCTTCAACACTTTGGCTCTCTTTCAGTTGTGGAAAGTAGTGCTGCAGAAGTTGCATCAGACTGAATGCCCTTTCCTTCTTCAAATTCAGATCTCGGAAAGGAAGAGTGAAGATGAAATCAATGTCCTGATTGGCTTTTCCTTCTGCCCAGTCCAGAATGAACTTCTGCACAGAGACAGTTTTCCCAATGCCAGCGATGCCCTTTGTAAGCACAGTTCTGATGGGTTTCTTTTGTCCAGGTAAAGGCTTAAAAATGTCATTGCAGAGGATAGCAGTCTCCTGTGTGGTTTGTCTCTTGGATGCTGTCTCAATCTGTCTGACCTCGTGTTCATTATTGACCCCCCCACTTATCCCCTCTGTGATGTAGAGCTCTGTATAGATCTCATTGAGGAGGGTTGGGTTGCTCTGCTTTGCTAAACCTTCAAATATGCATTCAAACTTCCTCTTTAGATGAGCTTTAAGTGCCTTCTGGGCTATTTTTATGGATTCATCTGAAGAGAGGAAATATGAGAAACAATTATGTTTAAAATGTGATAAACATTTCAGATTTTTTTTTTAAACTGCCAATAACAATATTAAAACTCATTCTTAACAGCATTTTATGCACATCACAGTGTTACATAAGTCTAACAGTATGTTATGCCTCTCACACAGTGTTGTACATACCTCAAACAGTATGTTACACACCTCTCTCACAGTGTGTTACACACTTCTCACACAGTATTACATAACTCTGAAATACAATCTATCATAAATACATAATATCAGCAAGGAAGCACACACTGTTGCATTTGTACACTACAGATGAAGGGAAAAAATATAAAAACACTGAAAATGGGTTCAAATGTGCTTCTACACTTCATGTCTCAGGTTTTGTTACATGGTAATTTAAAAATATAATATTGTTATCCTGAGTGCTCTTTAGCCCTGGATACAACCTTGGGGCAGTCTGTCTAATGGGACAGTGGTTTAGTCACTGGCTTTTGAGCACAAGATTCCTGCTTTGAATCCTCCTCAGGGACATTTAATCTCATGTACATTTGCTTACCCCCATAATCACTGCTTCATGCTATAGCTTAATTTAAATGCCTTTGTGTGCGTATTGGTTGGGACACGTTCTATATGAAATGTTGTCAATGTAAAACACTATTATGGAAGTGGGGATGCTATAGCTAATTCCAGCATTTGAATGGACACACATTCGCAATGAGAGAAAACTCTTACTGCGCTCCTCATCTCTCTCCAGTGAGTCAGCGAGATCCTTCTGCTTCATGTTCCTCAGGATGTGGAGTGTGATCTTCAGAGACCTCTGACTGCCACAGGTCTCCAGCAACTTCTCAACTATGTACAGGGTCTCAGGATCCTTCTGCTCTCTCGCAATGCATTCTGGGTAATCTTCAATTTGATGACTTTTGAATAATTCCTTCATCTTCATTAACTTAACCAGTACAGAAGGATCTTCAGACAGAATCTCAAAGCATTCTGGGCAATCGTGACTCAGATGGCTCTGAAACTGTTGCAACTTCTCATCCTTCTTCAGCTTCATCAAAGTGCACAGGAGAGACTGAAATAAACGCATGAAGAGGAGTACTGTATCAGTGTGAAATAAACACATGAATATGTGTGCTGTATCAGTGTGAAATAAACACATGAAGAGGAGTACTGTATCAGTGTGAAATAAACACATGAAGAGATGGGTTGGTGAGTATGTCATTTCATCATAATTGACCATTAATCATATTATTATCAAATAATATTTAAACAAATGTTACAAAAAATGTTACCAGATGGATGGATAGAATTTTGTCTTGTTTGTATTTTCCCTACAAACACCTTTATTATTTAGGTTGGCCCAGTGTAAAATATTTGGTTAAATGAAGTTGGTAATTTTGTTCTTATATTTGAATATAAAATATAGTAACATTATTTTATTAATTTTTATTATTATATTTAGAGATTTAGAGAACAAATAGTGAAAATATTGTGTTGGCTGAATACCTCAATATTAATGTAAGTCAATATTGTCAAATCAAATGTGTGAGAAGACTCATGTTTCTACTTTCTATATATATATAAACCACTATGTTTTCAGTATGATCCATAATTTCGTGAATAACCTCACTTTGTCCACAGCATCACCGGCCATATGCTAACCCACTAATATCAGTGCATACAAGCTGAGGTGCGGTGTCCCAGGGCACTGTGGTAAGAGTTCTTGAGGCTCGGAACTGATTACCTGAGTACAAGTCTAGTAACAAGTTTAAAGGCTTTAGACCTTAATATAAAAACCTCTGAGTACAAGTCTAGTAACAAGTTTAAAGGCTTTATTTTTAGGCAATATAAACACCTCTGAGTGCAGTAACAAGGTTAAAGGATTAGGTTTCTAGCATATGAGGAACAAATGAATGACCAGTGCTAAGCCGGGTGCATAGCCTAGGCTCCTAAGTTCCAGCCTGAAAGCAGAGTCTGATAAGTGCTGATACTAAACCCGGGTGCCTGGGTCCCACGGCGGTACACGTCTCCACCCCTCTGAGAGTGCAGTTGAGACTGTCCGGTATCTGTCCGGAGGGAACCACACCTTTAAATCTCAGAGATGGAGGCCGGTACTAGTGGTCACTGGACCACTGAGTACCAAGCCCGATGTAACGTCGCAACCTCTGGGTGCCACGGCAGATACAAGTCTCCACCCCTCTGGACCCCAGGCCCCAGGCTACAACAAGAATCTGGAATCTGCCACACGTGGAACCCATGTTAAAACCTCTAAGACTGGTGCAAAGTGTCATAGCACACAACTTCTGAATTTCTGAGGTGCTGGAACAGAGTCCTCGGGCCTAAACCACCTGTCCCAGTAACTCGGGTTAGAATACAGTATAATTACAATCCTTTAGCATTAGAGTCTGAAAGAAAGTAACTGAATGAGTTCAAGTTCCCAGGCACAAGGATACTGCCGAGCACTGAGGTGTTTGTACTGTGTAACTCTAACAACCATAACAAAGTGTCCTCTCATAACCCTGCCTCACCAGTAGGTATAAAACTTCCTTATAGGTACCTTGCTAACGACTCATTGGATGCACACGCAAAATGACATGTATAGAAGTGCACTTGTTTAAAACCACAAAATTCTGCTTATATACCTCCTTCGCTAGTAACTCACTGGGTAGCGTGGCTGCCTGCAGCACTTTTGGAAGTGTGCAGGCAGCTTCGAGCCCCCCTCTGAGTCATGAAAACCTCTCGGTCATTACACTGCCTTGCTGGATAACCAAAAATAAAACATTAAACTATTGTTTTTGCACCAGCATAATCTTGCTGGGAAAGTCATTCATATTTCTGTATTTATACAACTACAAATAAAATATACCCACACTTTACACAGTTCCGCGTCTGGCATTTTTGGCATCACAAGGAGGAAAATGACAAAACTATAAAATCGAATCATTAACTATTTATAATAATATAGTGCCCTTTATAATACTTTAGTGTCTTTTATGCAAAGCATTTGCCAATAGTCAAAGCTCTACTAAAGTGTGCGCTAAGCTTCCACTCATGCGCTACGTGAAAATGCAAAGTGAAAGTAAAGCCGCGTTTCCACCAAAATTACCCAGAACTTTTAGTCCCAGGAACTACTTTACCAGGAACTAAAAGGTTCCTTCAGCCCATGGTTGTCTGCGTTTCCACCGCGGTCTAAAGTCCTGCGAAGATTAGGCAAATTAGCCCATTGACGTATGAAAAAACAACGTTGTCGTCGGTCCATCTGTCCTATGATTTCTTCTGTAACCCCATACTACCACCGAAGTAGCCTACATTATTTTCTAATAACCGGGACAGCCCAGAGGGGTTTATTTCACTTATATACAAAGGGGTTACCAACAATGATTATATACGGTTACTTTTGTATTTTATTATTTTTTTTATCGATTTAATCACCTGGAATTGATATATTCTTCTGCAGCCGTTTGGGCTTATTTTACCGTTGTCAAGCAAAACTGTCGTGGGTAGTTGAACTTGGACCGTTGTTATGCAACAAATGATATAACAGGCCAATAATCAGATTGTAACTGTTTTATATATCCTCTCAAACACATTCATTAGGTTTTTATGCAAACATTCACTTTCATGTCTTGACATCCGAAGCGACCGAATGCATTCACATTTATATGTATAACTGGCAACAACAGCAGAAAACATGCACACGTTGTAAACAATTTGCTGTTTGATTAATTTCTCATCGTCAATTCCATATCGCAAATCGCAAAATGACAAGAATAGAACGAAAACTCGGACTTGAGTGAAAATTCAAATTAGTAGTGGTACAGCCACCGTTTGCTTTCCTTCAAATTTACTGCTAGCCGGGCAGCGAAGTGTGCCCTCCAGATGCGAACCATGCATCATAAATTAGTCCATAGTCTTCCTGGTCTTTTTGAGGAACTGAAGAATGGCAGAGTAAAATTACAGCAGTCTGAAAAAGCTAATGGGACGATTACTAGAATTAACCTGTTATTTTACCCTGACAAAAAGTGCGGAAGGTGATTTCCAGTTTGCTTTTACTGTATCACCAATGTAAATTACGCAGAACTACCGCATGCCTCACATAACTGTATCAAACGTTTCAAGTCTATTACAACGGGCTAACAAAGAAAATCCGGAAGAAAATATTCAGCAACCGAATTAATCAGTTTGAATGTTTTGGTACGTAATATGCTGTCCCAGCACGAATGCTTTTTATTAAAAAAATGTATAAAACAATTACTAAAGCAAGAAAAGAACAGAAGAGCACACGTTATAATTCCAAGACGTTAGCAGGCTATAACCAAAACTAGGCTACTGCGCCGTATAACATACAAGTTTGATTTGAAGTTATTATGAAAATAAATTGGTTTGCGGCTGAATATTTTTAAACATGGCGGATGAAAACAAACACAAAAAAAATGCTGCGAGTACTCGACCAATCAGAAATGTTTAGCGCTGCAAGCTCCACCCAAAAGGTTCCTGTACTTTCGGAAAGTACTACCCCCCGAGCAGGAACTTTTTAGGGGGTAAAATAAAGCCCCCGGAACTAAATTTAGACCCTAGTTCCTGCGGTGGAAACGCACTGAGTTCCTCAAAAGGTTCCTAGTTCCGGGGTAAAGTTCCTGCGGTGGAAACGTGGCTTAAGTCAGTACGCAGTAGAACAGCTAAGCTGTAGTTTCAGCTAGAAGGACGGCGTAAGCTACGTTCAAAAGCTACAGTATGTAAACAAGCTTGAAGAACTCAACACTGAATGATTACTGTAACGTATATGAGGCTTCCAAACAGGGGCAAAAGTCACGATGGGTTGATCTTAGAGAGGGTAGCAGTAGTTTGCTTTTAGGTCATTTACTTGGCACTGGAATGTCTAATTGCAATTTTTTTCTTTTTGTTCATAATGTAAAAAGTAGTTTCTTCTTTTTTTAGAAAAACCACACTTTTTGCTTTTGACAATCTATTTAAGTGCATAGCTGGAAATCTGATATAGTACATAGAAGCTGACATAAATCTGTCTCTTAGCGATTTTTTTTAAAAAGACCTCTTACGGAAATGAAGTAGATACCCTAATTGACTTAACACAGGGAATGTATGGTAACATAAAATGTGTGGTGTAGTAAAAAATCGAGTTTGAATGTCCTTAGCTTAGGTGTAAGTAAACGTTTGGCCTCAACTATGTATTCTATATATGGTGCATGATACATGCATTATAAATTCATATAAAACACAAATAAATTTAAAACAATTGGAAAAAAAAAACAGAACTCACCTGTCTTGTGAAAGATAATCTCTCTGAACTCGTCTCTTCTAAAGAGCAGGGCTGGAGAGACCGCAGTATCCTGCAAACAAAACAGCTTCCAGTTAAACTCATCCTCTTACTGCAGCTCTAACTCACAGCACATGGAGACAGAGCTTCCAGATAAACTATTCCTCTTACTGCAGCTCTAACTCACAGCACATGGAGACAGAGCTTCCAGATAAACTATTCCTCTTACTGCAGCTCTAAATCACAGCAATAATAATAATAGTTAAAATAAATATAACCTAGATCTAACCCTACCTAGATCTGAAAGTCTTAATACACCCACTGACAACAAAAAGGTGCCAGTAACATTGACGTATAATTAAACAGTACTGTCAATTTGAACCTCTTTAATTACCTTTGATCACCTGTGACCTCTCCTGTGAATGTGAATGGAAGATCGATTGAACGATCACTCTTCATAGACAGACAGCTGGGTACAGGTGACCCTGCTCTTTCTACCTGGACCCTGTAAACAAAACATGGAGACACAACATCCAGTTAAACTCATCCTCTTACTGCAGCTCAAACTCAAGGCACATGGAGACAGAGCTTCCAGTTAAACTCCGCTTACTGCAGCTCTAACTCACAGCACATGGAGACAGAGCTTCCAGTGAAACTCAACCTCTAAGTGCAGAATAAAATCGAGCCCTTGCTCCCAAACACACCAGAAATAAAATCTGAAAGCATTTTTAAAACATTTAAATGAAAGCTGGTTTATTGTGTTTGTGTCATATTCCACTGTGGACGGTCAAGAGTAATATTTGCATACGTGCAATAAGTTATAAATGTAAAAGACAAGCCTCTTACTGCAGCTCTAACTCTCAGCACATTGGGACAGAGCTTCCAGTTAAACTCATCCTCTTACTGCAGCTCTAACTCTCAGCACATTGGGACAGAGCTTCCAGTTAAACTCATCCTCTTACTGCAGCTCTAACTCACAGCACATGGAGACAGAGCTTCCAGTTAAACTCATCCTCTTACTGCAGCTCCAACTCACAGCACATGGAGACAGAGCTTCCAGTTAAACTCATCCTCTTACTGCAGCTCCAACTCACAGCACATGGAGACAGAGCTTCCAGTTAAACTCATCCTCTTACTGCAGCTCCAACTCACAGCACATAGAGACAGAGCTTCCAGTTAAACTCATCCTCTTGCTGCAGCTCTAACTCACAGCACATGGAAACAGAGCTTCCAGTTAAACTCATCCTCTTACTGCAGCTCGAACTCACAGCACATGGAGACAGAGCTTCCAGTTAAACTCATCCTCTTACTGCAGCTCTAACTCACAGCACATGGAGACAGAGCTTCCAGTTAAACTCATCCTCTTACTGCAGCTCCAACTCACAGCACATGGAGACAGAGCTTCCAGATAAACTCATCCTCTTACTGCAGCTCTAAATCACAGCAATAATAATAATAGTTATAATAAATATAACCTAGATCTAACCCTACCTAGATCTGAAAGTCTTAATACACCCACTGACAACAAAAAGGTGCCAGTAACATTGACGTATAATTAAACAGTACTGTCAATTTGAACCTCTTTAATTACCTTTGATCACCTGTGACCTCTCCTGTGAATGTGAATGGAAGATCGATTGAACGATCACTCTTCATAGACAGACAGCTGGGTACAGGTGACCCTGCTCTTTCTACCTGGACCCTGTGAACAAAACATGGAGACACAACATCCAGTTAAACTCATCCTCTTACTCCAGCTCAAACTCAAGGCACATGGAGACAGAGCTTCCAGTTAAACTCATTCTCTTACTGCAGCTCAAACTCAAGGCACATGGAGACAGAGCTTCCAGTTAAACTCTGCTTACTGCAGCTCTAACTCACAGCACATGGAAACAGAGCTTCCAGTTAAACTCATCCTCTTACTGCAGCTCTAACTCACAGCACATGGAGACAGAGCTTCCAGTTAAACTCATCCTCTTACTGCAGCTCTAACTCACAGCACATGGAGACAGAG
Source organism: Anguilla anguilla (assembly GCF_013347855.1). Lineage (NCBI taxonomy): Eukaryota > Metazoa > Chordata > Actinopteri > Anguilliformes > Anguillidae > Anguilla > Anguilla anguilla. The sequence continues at coordinate 2,622,193 of NC_049212.1, forward strand.
CTTCCAGTTAAACTCATCCTCTTACTGCAGCTCCAACTCACAGCACATGGAGACAGAGCTTCCAGTTAAACTCATACTCTTGCTGCAGCTCTAACTCACAGCACATGGAAACAGAGCTTCCAGTTAAACTCATCCTCTTGCTGCAGCTCTAACTCACAGCACATGGAGACAGAGCTTCCAGTTAAACTCATACTCTTGCTGCAGCTCTAACTCACAGCACATGGAAACAGAGCTTCCAGTTAAACTCATCCTCTTGCTGCAGCTCTAACTCACAGCACAAATGAATATGACAATATACACCTCACCTACACCTGAATGTGATATAAATCACAAACCTACAGCTATATGTGCAATAATAACCCCCACCTAGATCTGAAAGTCTTAATACACCCACTGACAACAGAAAGGTGCCAGTAACATTGAAGTATAATTAAACTGTACCGTCAATATGAACCTCAATAGTTACCTTTGATCACCTGTGACCTCTCCTGTGAATGTGAATGGAAGATCGATTGAACGATCACTCTTCATAGACAGACAGCTGGGTACAGGTGACCCTGCTCTTTCTACCTGGACCCTGTGAACAAAACATGGAGACACAACATCCAGTTAAACTCATCCTCTTACTGCAGCTCAAACTCACAGCACATGGAGACAGAGCTTCCAGTTAAACTCATCCTCCTACTGCAGCTCAAACTCACAGCACAAGAAGACAGAGCTTCCAGTTAAACTCATCCTCTTACTGAATCTCTAACTCACAGCACATGGAGACAGAGCTTCCAGTTAAACTCATCTTCTAATTGCAGCTCTAAATCACAGCAATAATAATAATATTTATAATAATAAAAATACAATAACCCCCACCTAGATCTGAGTCTTAATACACCCACTGACAACAGAAAGGTGCCAGTAACATTGAAGTATAATTAAACTGTACTGTCAATTTGAACCTCAATAGTTACCTTTGATCACCTGTGACCTCTCCTGTGAATGTGAATGGAAGATCCATTGAACGATCACTCTTCATAGACAGACAGCTGGGTACAGGTGACCCTGCTCTTTCTACCTGGACCCTGTGAGCAAAACATGGAGACACAACATCCAGTTAAACTCCTTTTGCTGCAGCTCAAATTTACAGCACAAGAAGACAGAGCTTCCAGTTAAACTCATCCTCATCCTGCAGCTCTAACTCACAGCACATGGAGACAGAACTTCCAGTGAAACTCATTCTCTAAGTGCAGAATAAAATTGAGCCCTTGCTCCCAAACAAACCAGAAATAAAATCTGAAAGCATTTTTGAAACATTTAAATAAAAGCTGTTTTACTGTGTTTGTGTCATATTCCACTGTGGATTGTCAAGAGTAATATTTGCATATGTGCAATAAATTATAAATGTAAAAGACAAGCCTCTTACTGCAGCTCTCACTCTCAGCACATTGGGACAGAGCTTCCAGTTAAACTCATCCTCTTACTGCAGCTCTAACTCACAGCACATGGAGACAGAGCTTCCAGTTAAACTCATCCTCTTACTGCAGCTCTAACTCACAGCACATGGAGACAGAGCTTCCAGTTAAACTCATCCTCTTACTGCAGCTATAACTCACAGCACATGGAGATAGAGCTTCCAGTTAAACTCATCCTCTTGCTGCAGCTCTAACTCACAGCACAAATGAATATGAAAAAATACACCTCACCTACACCTGAATGTGATATAAATCACAAACCTACAGCTATATGTGTAATAATAACCCCCACCTAGATCTGAAAGTCTTAATACACCCACTGACAACAGAAAGGTGCCAGTAACATTGAAGTATAATTAAACAGTACTGTCAATTTGAAACTCTTTAATTACCTTTGATCACCTGTGACCTCTCCTGTGAATGTGAATGGAAGATCCATTGAACGATCACTCTTCATAGACAGACAGCTGGGTACAGGTGACCCTGCTCTTTCTACCTGGACCCTGTGAGCAAAACATGGAGACACAACATCCAGTTAAACTCTTTTTACTGCAGCTCAAACACACAGCACATGGAGAGAAAGCTTCCAGTTAAACTCATCCTCTTACTGCAGCTCTATTCAAATATTCAAATAAGCTTTATTGGCATGACGTACATACATATACATATTGCTAAAGCGTAGCTACAACAAACAATAAACATATGAAGAGAGTACAAATATGTGTGTGTGCTATTTGTGTATGTTAGTAGGTGTAATGTTGGTGAAACAGTGAATATAAAATTTAACAATAATGAAGAAAACTATCTAAAAATGTATTAAAAAATAAAAAAAATGATTTTGTAATTGCTGATGTGTTATAATTACTTACTGTCTCTCAGTTTGTGGCAAGTGGCAGTGTATTGCCCAGCCAAAGCCACACATTCTCTCCTCTCTCCCAAGAGGAATGGCAGCTTCTCTGATACTGCCTCGAATTGAGGGGAGATTGTCTTCTTGCCTCACTTTATTTTTTACATCGTGTCAGAAAATGCAGCTCTGTCTCCACTGCCCCCTGATCGCAGTGGGAGCACAGCCTGTCCTCTCTGGGCAGCCAGGTCTGCCGGTGTCTACCGGTCTCAATGGCCAGGTTGTTGAGTCTATATTTTGTCAATGTTCTCCTTGTTTTTGTTTCTTTCACTGTGGTCAGGTAATCTGCCACAGTGCACTCTCTTTTTAGGGCCCGATAGCATTCTAATTTGCTTTGTGTTTTTGTTTGTGTGTCCCAATAGGTGATGTAATTTTCTTTATGTTTTGCTATAATTTGGTTGACTAATTGTATAGAGCTGTCTTGAGGCTGCTTTGCGTTAGGGGTGGTTAGTGAACTAAGCCTCAAGACTAGCTGGCTGAGGTGGCTCTTCTCTGGGCTCATCTCTTGGTATTTCAGGGCCTTGTAATGATACGACTGGGGGTCGCTGTTTTTGAGGTGATTCCAAAAGTTAACTGCCCTTTTTGGATGTTAATCAATAGTGGATATTGCCCTAATTCAGCCCTGCATGCATTGTTTAGTACTTTTCTCTGGACATGGAGGATGTTTTTACAAAGTTCTGCATGCAGGGTTTCTATCAGGTGTTTGTTCACTGTAGCGCTAACTCTCAGCACATTAAATATCTGGTTCATGTACTTGTACCTCTTTCTGTCAGTGCTGAGGGTTCCTCCTTTGGTGTCTGGCTCCTCTGAGAGACTCATTTTATAAACAGCGCCCCCTATCTCAGGAGACTGGAACACATCTGACCAGTTTAGACCACACGTGGGTTCTATCCCAAACCAGCCAAGCTGCAAACACACAAAATGAGAACACACTGAACACACAGAGACACGCATATACAACACGCCGCGGTGTTGACAGTAAGCAATCCAGAACTGAAATAGGCCCTAAACATGTTCTAAACAGCCACCTCAAATGTTTTTGCACCATTGATAATGATGAACAATTGTACTGCATGAATGTCAGTGGTAAACTATATATTGATTGTCCAACTTCCTAAATATTTTTTATTAACGATTCAATGGAATCAACCAAAACTTTTCAGATCATACAGTTATTTCCAGAAACTGTATCACAATTATTAACACACCTGGGTTCACTGAAATGGTTATTTTTATTTATTTATTTATTATTACGTTTCACTTGTTTTATTATTACTACTATATTATGTATATCCTATGTATACTACAGTATGTATACTTGGCTTTCTGCTTCTTTTGTACTCACTCTCTGCTGCTGTTACACCTGAATCCCCCCCCCCCCCCCCCCCCCCCCCCCCCCCAGGGATTAATAAAGTGTTATCTTATCTTTTCTTATCTTATCAGTAGTTTGTTCACACTCCCCTTACAAGGATAATGACACTGAGTCTTTTTATATAATGTCTAATAAGTACTGGAGATCACACTGGGAGAGATCTTAGACCCTTCCTCCATCCACTTCTTCAATACCTCCGGGTCTCTGCTTCAGACCTGTCCTGTTCAATTAAAACTGCAGATTTCCAATATAGTTCAAGTCTGGAGACTGTAGCCATTGCAAAGTGTGGCTTAAGTGGTTAATTAATTATTTATTTGTGAATAGTAATGTGTGATTGAGGTTACTGTTTTTCTGGAAGATCCACTAGCGACTTTCAGTCTGCTGGCAGAGGCAACCAGTTTTTTTGGCTAAAATGTCCTGGTACCTGGGTAGAGTTCATGATGCTATTGTCCTTAACAAGGGCCCCAGGACCAGTGGGAGCTGAACAGCCCCATAACATTAAAGATCCCCCACCATATTTAACAGTAGGTATGTGGCTTGTTTCTGTACACACCTCCCTAAATCAACACCAAACCCATATCCTGTGTATAATATACCGGCCACTTTATTAAGTATACCTGCTTGTTAATGCAGATACCCTACTCCACCAAACAGCAAATCATGTGACTGCAACTCAATATATAAAGTATGCACACAGTGAAGATGTTCAGTTTTTTGTTTGAGCAAATATTCTAATGGACAAGATCTAAGCGACTTTGACTGTGGCATGACTGTCTGTGCCAGATGGATGGTGCCAGACGTAGTGGTTTCAGCATCACAGAAACAGCTGCCCTCCTGGGATTTTCATGCAGCACAGTCTCTAGAGTTTACAGAGAATGGTGTGATAAACAAAAAAACACCTTGTTAATGAGAGATCAAAAGACAATGGGCAGACTAGTTCAAGCTAACAGAAAGGCCACAAAAGGAGTAACAGCTATGCTTGGCCAAAGAGCTCTAATGTCATCACTCCAGAGAACAGTAGACGAGACAATTTAGATTCTTGAAACTGTTGATTACTCCCAGTAAAACCATTTTTCCTGAAACCATTCCAAATAGCCTTTTGGCATGGAGGTAGCATCTAATTTTGGAGCATCTAAATGTAGCAATTAATAGAAACTTGGTGACCCCCAATGCAGCCAAGTTCTGCAATTCTCCAACTGTGGCCACTGGATTATTCTTTGCTCCCTGAACCATCTACCTCACTGAGCATGGGGCTAAGACTAGCGCCCTCAACCGGACAGGTTTAACTCTACTCCAAACTCCAGTGGTTTTAAATTTATTAATATTTGGTCTCACAGTAGTAAGTCATATATTTCTTCGTTTAGTTTTTGATCCATTTCCTTATTTTTGAAGGTCAACAACCATTTTTTTCTTCATTTGTGAGTTTGTTGCTTTTGATGAAAAATGGATTTCATAAACAGGTTGCCTCAGTTTTAAACTCCAGTGAAGCAGCACGCAATGGAAGAGGTGCCGATAATTGTGACTCCTATAAAGTCAGTATCTGAGATGCATGTATTTTGCTTGTAGGCGTATACGATATGCTAGCAACAATTTATAGCCGACTGATTATCCCTGTTATTGCGTTTCATGTAAAAAAACATTTGATAACGTTAACTACCCGTGCTTCCAGTCAGTGTTTCGACCGCACATTTGGATAAACAACCCCCCTTACATACATTTAACAAACACTAACATGCTCGTGAGAAATCTTCTTGGAAAACATCCAAAAACGACCCAAATCAACAATAAATGAAAGTAAATCATTACTTATTCTTAAGTAAGCCCAATTTATCTCATAAAAGTCATTTTATCATGTAGGCATATTCTCCGTTTCTAAGTAGTTGTAATTCGAGTCGAAATCGCTGCAGTACAATTTATGTTGTATTTCAATTTCAACTTCAATCCAACTCAGGCAAAACGTAAATTCGGTCTGACGTGATGGTTTTAAAATCAAACGCTTTCGTCATTTTAAGTAGACCTACATGCACAGCTACATGCTGCAATCTTGTGGTTCACACAAGAAATTCTTAATGCAACTATAACCACAGTTTACTATTAAAGTAGTTGCTGAATTTATTATCATTGAAACTTGTACGAATTCAATAGGACAGAATTAATTGGTAAGGAAACTAGACAGAGTTTGATAGCAAATAAATATCCTTTAAGCATATTTTTAGCATGTTCTTGTATAGCCTACGGAAGCTAATATCTCGTTTCAAATAATAGAAGACCAACTATGAAAGCTCCATACGTGAATTAACTACCGACCACCGACTTTAACATGGCAGACATCAAGTTAATTTGTCTTAATTCAAACTGTGTGAATACAGAGCAAAAATAACGTTTTGATTTCTCAATCCGCACACAATGTTCGGTCTGTTTTTGTTACAGTAGGCCTAGCATGTCTCATAATGTAGCCGACGACAGGCCTATGACATCCGTCATATCCAAATAGGTAAAATGATCATAAAATACCAATACATGCTAAAATAAACGTTGAACTTTTAAAAATGCATTTGAAAAGGTTTTTTTTTTTTTGGTCCCAAATGAGAAATTTGAAAAAGCATATCCTACTCCTCGGGCGTCATTTTATTGCATGTTTTATTTCACTAAATTAAGCGTTACTGAGATCATAGCTACATATCCCTATTCCTCCAAACACCCCTCATCTAGCTTCTATTCCCAATCCCAATCCACAACAGACTACTTACTCAGTTATTTAATTCAATTTAATTCCGTTTTACTGCATCCTCTTTGTCCTCTGTCTTTTATATGACGTTTGAGTTTGAAACAGTTTCACTTTCGACTTCTTTTTTTTTTACTTCCTTACTAGTCTGACTCACAGGACCCCGACTGTGGGTATAAGCCTGCCATTGGCCAAATATTTCAGTCGGAATTCTCCTCCCCTTCCGCTATCTGCGTGTTACCGTTTTCACGGGCTCCGTCGATGCATTCTGGGCTTAGCGCCGCCCAAGACGATTGTGATTGGTTTAAAGAAATACAAACAACCCATAGCTTTTTTTTGTCTATACCGGAATGATAATGGCTTGAGCCCTGAGAAAAGACCTTTCTTCCGCGCTGAAGCGAAGTGTGGAGATAGGTCTTGCTATGCGAGACTGCTTCTTTACTGGTTCAAGTAAGTCTTGCAGTGACTGAAGCCCAAATGTTTCACAGTGAGGCTTGCCTTTGGGTCTGGTTTTACCCACATTAGTGTTTATTTGTGGCTCCCTAGAGAGAAATAAGAACACGGATGTTCTTGAATTCAATTTTGGGCAAAATGTGTAATCTTGAAATCACACACGGTAAAACAATCTGTGTGACGATAAAAAAAATCCGGGTGCGACTCCTGGGTTTGCGTCCTCTCTGCATGTTCCTGTGTTTGTGCTGTTTTCCTCTGGGTACTGGGTCACTGTGTCCATATACTCCTAATAAAGAAAGAATTATACAAGTCGGTCTACAGATGTTTAAAAGCCAACACAGAATCTATAATTTTACACCACATAATGGGCCCCTTCAGAATAAGAATCAGTGTCCATGTTCTTGCTCAAAAGTGAACATGCAACCATTTATGATGTCTACAACAACAATAATAATTTGATGACACTCGTAGTGTAGCAGTAATGCACAAAAACCCAAACTTTATGCTGATCAGAGAAAGCTTGTGTAATCCATTTATTGACAAGCTATTGCAAGGCTAGCTCTCAGAATTCTGCAAAATGGGCGACATAGCTCAGGAGGCAAGAGCGGTTGTCTAGCAGCCGGAGGGTTTCTGTTTCGATCCCCGCCCTGGGCGTGTCGAAGTATCCCTGAGCAAGACACCTATCGCCTAACTGCTCTGGTGAATGAGAGGCATCAATTGTAAAGCGCTTTGGATAAAAGCATTATATAAATGCAGTCCATTTACCAAATGATTATTGCTGCTTGTGTACTTGTTATGCAAATTATATTATGCTTGCCACAGCCCACACATGAGATTACGGTTCAAACTAGGAGGCGCTCATGAGACAAATAGCGTGAAATTGAATTTCCACTACCATCTAGTGGCTGTTTAGAGGAACTACAACATTATTTTCTTCCCAAGAGCTCCACAGGTGTTCTCATGTCTTAATAAATTGATGTAGATGTTACTGTAAACTAAAATCTTTTGCAAAAAATGAAATGTTTGATTGATCAGAGAAACAGTTTTGATGTCTATATGAGTGCACATAGTGAATCACTGCCCATTCTTTCACTGCTCTGCCTCAGTTCCTGTAGATTCAGTGGGAAGCGTGCAGTGATTAATGCACTTCAGACTGTGTTCTGCACTGTACAGCTGCTTGGCATCTTAATGTAGTGAACGGAAGTGTATGTTTCTGTATTTCTGTATGCACTCCTGGCCACTTCTGCCTAGGCCTGCGGCCTTGTCCCAGTCTCCACATTCTCAGTAACCGTGGCGATGAGGGCGAAGAGCGATGAAGAGCTACGGGGAAGATGGAATGTAGCTCAGGGCCATCCCGAGTGCACTCCTGAGAGGACCCGAAAAGCTCTGGCACCCACCATGGGGATATACCGCCCCTGTCCCAGACACTATACTGTGCTGTTGTGTTGTGTGCTGAGATGCCTAATTACTGATGTAACATCCGTGTGTGACCACAGACAGAGCGTCTATGCTTGTGAGATGTGACCTTACGATGTGCGATGCCTAGAAACTTCTATCAAGACTGAGACAACTTAGTGAGTCTTGGGAGAATGCCCCTGCATGCTGTGTATTGGGTGTTTCCCTGGTGCATATTGTACTGAAGTCTGTTATAGTCGGAAAATGTTGTCTGGCCTGATGATTTCCTGTCTACCTCATGTGCCTGCTTTGAGTGGTTCCTATCAATTCAGTGATTATTTGGCATTCTGTATGGTAGTCTGTATTTCTTATGGATGCTGGTAAGGTGTAATGTTATTGAAATTAGGCTTGGGGCTGCTGGATGGCTCATTCGGTTAAGGCACCACGGTGAGGTGCATGGATGAGCCTCACGGCCTCGGGTCAAATTCGGACCATGCCAGTGCCAACTGTGGCCGGTAGCTCCACAGGGAGACGCACGATTGGTGCCTGTGTTGCCCAGGGTACAGGAGGGTTCAGCCAGACAGGGATCTGCGTTTCATTGCTCTCTAGCGACCCCCCTTGGGCGCTTGTATGACTGCATGTCAGAGACTCTTATGAAAGTTCTTCCTCCAGCATGAAAAAACATCTTTTCTGTTCTATTTCATTAGAAAATATATATGCTCACAAACTGAAGTGTGGTAAATGTTTCTTTTTCTCATCCAAGCAGAGTAAAATAATCCATTAATGTGTAGGCTTGTTATCGTACCAAAGCAGTATTTTTTTTTTTTTTTAAAGCAAAGCCTTAAGATTAAACATAAGGTCATGTCATGGCTCTGGCTGTATCACATGGGTCTTTGATGTAATTACAACAGGGAAACATTTACTCAGACGAGTTCGCTCCTGTTAAGATAATATACTCCATACAGGTGTGTGGCATTAGCAAACTTCTGAGAATTCATCTGCAGGCTGTGTGGTGTGTGTCTCCCTGGTGCCCCTTGTATTAAAGCCTGTTAAAGGAAACCTGTCTATCTCATGTACAGTACTATGAAAAATATTTCCCCTATCCTGCTTTCCTATATTGGTGCATAGTTTCAGATCTTTACAAAAAATGTTATATTAGACATACACACACACACATACACATACATGCGCGCGTGCACATACATAGACAGATGGTTGGATAGTGTGGTTTATGTCTTTGGAGGCCCTACTAGACTGAAGGCTTTTCTTTCTGGGGAGGCTACGCTCCTTCGGTGTGTGTAGCAGGATGCGGGCCATGTTCAACCAGATCATTGTGGCCGGTGTCCTGTTCAACACCAGTGTGTGCTGGGCTGGGAGCCTCTACTCCAGGGACACGAAGAGGCTCAAACTGACCGCAGTGTCTCAATTTGCAGACCTCAACACAGAATGTTATAGTCCTAATTTTGGGCTCAAAATCTCGTATAGCCAGCAAAAATACTATCAAGTGAGATAACCAGCGTGATGTCTTATCACAGCATCATAACATTGGACATGTTCAACAACATAATTTAATCATTACCTGATTTTTTAATGAATTGTCAAATTCCTATCAGAACAGAGGATGAAAGCTCATTTTCTGATAATGCAAGTAGCAATGAGGTAAATGTTTGCTTCCTACATTATAATAGGTATTAGGAATGTTGTACCGTAATCATAACCCTGTGTTCTGTTCTTTATCAATTTACTATAATAAATATATGGAGTCAGACTTTTGAATAAAAAAATCCTGTCTATTGTAAAAGGCAAAATACATACAATGGGGTCCATCATTATGTAAGAAAGACACAAAAAGCCAAACTGTGTGTCCAAAACATAAAAATCTCTTGTGACCATAATTCATGACATCAGTTTACATTCTGTGTTCTGCATTTACCTCAAAGCTTGTATTTTACGAAAGACACCAAACACCAAAACATTAGATATTCTGTTTACTGAAGTATAATAATTGCAAATACAGGTATGCTGTCAAAAACAAAACAATCACACAAAATGTTTTAATACAAATAATGTACAATACTGAATCAGTTTCTGCAGTAGCGCAATAAATATACAAAATAAATAAATACATTATATTACAGTATTATTCATCAAAACAAAGGAAAATAAATACAATGCTGTGATCCTGATCATGCTGTGTTCTGGTCTCTCTGCTGTATTTGGCCACAGATTTTCATTCACATCCTGTCTGATGCCTTCATTTCCACGGCAGTGCTGGTTGACTCTTGCTGAGTGCCTTACCCAGTCCTGGCACTGCTGGGCTGTGATGTCATCACAGGGGTCATCATTCTGCTGGGATTCACAGATAGACCTTATTCTGCTGAGTGTTGCTGTTTGTTGCAGCTCCAGCAGCAGCAGAGAGACACTGCAGGGCCATCAGCCTGAAGCCACCGATCTTTAATGTCTCTTTAATCCCAGAACATCTCCTGGTGGAGAGGCAGTGATGGGACGTCTCCCTGCCGCCGCCTGCTGTTGTTTTTGGTGGAGCGGGTGTTAACTCACCCCCCCCCCCCCCGCCCGGTATCTTTCCTTCTGAGCCAAATCCACCAGCCCCCCTTATCTGCTTCCTTGGCCAGCCCTCTAGCTGGCCGCCTCAGCCTTGCTCCAGTCATGCCCGTGTTCTCCAGAAGGTGAAGCACTGACTGGCGGATGAAGCCTCAGAGTCCCAACTCCACTGGATATACTGTTGCTCTCCAACCGGCCTCCTTACACTCCTTACACTCTCACACTCCGCTGCCAGGTCGGAGTACTTCAGCTGTTTCTGCTCATAGGCTGCTTCTGCCCCCTCCTCCCATGGGAGGGTGAGCTCCATAAGGAGCACCACCTTCACCCGAGTGGACCACGTCTCCATATAAGGAGCACTACCTTCACCTGACGGACTGTAGCACAGTGGGTAAGGAACTAGACTTGTAACCGAAAGGTCGTAGGTTCGATTCCCGGGTAGGACACTGCTGTTGTACCCTTGAGCAAGGTACTTAACCGAAATTGCTTCAGTATATATCCAGCTGTATAAATGGATACAATGTAAAGTGCTATGTAAAAAAAGTTGTGTAAGTTGCTCTGGATAAGAGCGTCTGCTAAATGCCTGTAATGTAATAAAAAATGTAAAAGTGGAAGACGTCTCCATATAAGGAGCACCACCTTCGCCCGAGTGGACCACGTCCCCATATAAGGAGCGTCACCTTTGCCCAAGTGGACCACGTCTCCATATAAGGAGCACCACCTTCGCCCGAGTAGACCATGTCTCCATGTTAGGCCACAGGAACGCTGTGCTGATTTCATTTGGGAAACGGAGCTGTGGATTGAGATCTACACGCATGTAGATGACGCTCCACCCTCTGCCTGGAACCAGGGCTCTACTCCCACCTTTGTGTCCTACGGTCCCCGCCTCCTCTGCTTGCCTCACAAAGTGGGTTTGATGCTCTTTCACAGGAGAGGCGTCTCTGTTTGCCTTCTGTCTGCTGGTCGTCAGTATTTCCGGAAGCTTCTGCAGCAGCTGGTCATGCCGCCATCTGTAACACCCCTGTGCTGGAGCCGTCTCATAGCCTGACAGAACGTGCCGGAGGCCTGCTCTGTGTCCCTGTGCTGGAGGCCTGCTCTGTGTCCCTGTGCCGGAGGCCTGCTCTGTGTCCCTGTGCTGGAGCCGTCTCTGTGTCCCTGTGCTGGAGGCCTGCTCTGTGTCCCTGTGCCGGAGGCCTGCTCTGTGTCCCTGTGCTGGAGGCCGTCTCTGTGTCCCTGTGCTGGAGGCCTGCTCTGTGTCCCTGTGCTGGAGCCGTCTCTGTGTCGCTGTGCTGGAGCCATCTCTGTGTCCCTGTGCTGGAGCCGTCTCTGTGTCCCTGTGCTGGAGCCGTCTCTGTGTCCCTGTGCTGGAGGCCTGCTCTGTGTCCCTGTGCTGGAGCCATCTCTGTGTCCCTGTGCTGGAGGCCTGCTCTGTGTCCCTGTGCCGGAGGCCTGCTCAAATGCTTGGGTTTTAATGTATACATTATATAAAACGCATATTTTAATTACTAGTTAAATATACATTATTGACTGTAGCCTTACAGTAAGCCTAGTCTATAATTTGTTTTACAAGTGTCTCGGTATGCTGCGACACTGAGACATCCTACCCTTGCATCTACGATGCCATTTGTTCACCTTAAAAGGGAGTTGTCATCTCTGAAGGCACACCTGCTTGTCTGCATTTCCGATATATTAGTCTGGTGTTTCTCATGGAATACAACTGATAGCTTCTAATGATCAATGAGTTTATGACAATTTAAGTATTCATGTCTAATGTGAATATTTTTGATTAAACTCATTTTAATCTTACCATAGTCTCCCGAGTAGAAATCTCACTCCTGGATTAGATGCACTAACGCTATTTAAATATACGCTTTCATGTCACCGAAAAGCAGATAATGATTGACCACATTCAAACATTAAGTCATAACTGGGGACATTTAAATCCTAGATGTAGTTGTACACCAAGGAATCATAATTCCTCAGGAAATTATGCAGCAATCAGACATGTAAAAATCTGAATAGGTTTAATAAAATGAGACAAAAAACACTTATGCCAATAGATTTTTCTTTAATCAAACATCCAAAATAAATACAATCAAGACTATCACATTTCTTCAGCCTTTAATGGTGAAATCCACTGGCCATGGCAAATTCTGCCCGATAGCAGCTGAAGCCCTCATTCTTTTCCAAGATCTTGATTATGACCTTTAAAACAGAAAACACAAGTCACTAGTCCCCTTTACATATCACTCTTATTATTTATGCAACCAATATCAGTGAGCTATAACTCACATCTTACCTCTTGAAGTATGACATCAAAGAGGTAGTCCATCGTTGAATTTACCTCTGTCAATTTTTTCTTCAAAACCCTGGTTACAAGTGCTTTATATTTAGACAGAGGTGGGTAGAGTAGCCAAAAAGTGTACTCAAGTAAAAGTATTGTTACTTTAAAATAATAATGACGCAAGTAGAAGTAAAAGTAGTCATCCAAATAATTACTTGAGTAAGAGTAAGAAAGTATCTTATGAAAAGACTACTCAAGTACTGAGTTACTTCATATAATCTGATTTAATGTTGAAATAAGCAGAGCAAGATGAATGTAAAAATCCAAATGTCCAAAATATAAAATTGTAAATGCTTGTCCAATAGAAATAAAGAAAATATGAAATAGCCATGTGCAAATTCAAATATGGCCTAAATCATATCCCTTTAAATAAAACAATACACAGGAGGTTCGTCAGAAGAGGAGGATTTTCGCTTTCTGTTGTACTCTCTCTCTGAGAGAATGAAACAAACAGAACGTCCATTGAATAAAAAATGGGTAAAAAATAAAAGTAACGAACGGAATGTAGCCGAATATAACGGAGTAAGAGTAACATTTTTTCTTCGCAAATATACTCGAGTAAAAGTGAAAAGTATGTTGCATTAAAACTACTCTTACAAGTACAATTTATTCAAAAAGTTACTTAAGTAAATGTAATGGAGTCGGGTTCGGGTTAGGTTTAGCGTTGCAAGAACAGAGTAAAACAAATGTCAGATTAATTTACCTGACTCTACACAGAGGTTTTGGTGTTTTTGGTCATTTGCTCTAGGGATGTATCCGGATCCGAATACTGTATTCGGGAAAGCACGAATAACAGATATTTCTTCTACCCGAAGCTGCTCGTTTAACATCAGCATGCCTTTGGAGCTGAGATGCGCAAGTGAGTATGTTTAACATGGTCGGTGAAAATAGCGGTGATGTGTGTTATTCAACCAATCATTTTAACAGAAACAATTACACACTAGACATTTGACACGTAAACAGTAAAAATAACATATACAAATGCAACATTACAAACTATTACCAGCAGGTGCTATCTGATAGAAGAAAAATAATCACATTATCAGAACAGACAGAGCAGACATTGCCACGCGAATACCTAACACGAAACGCTATTTTCCCCCATGTGGAATAAGCCGGCATTTTGGAAAAACAGAGTTGCGCGGTCTCTAATAAAAATGATTAACATGGCTTACAGGCCACGTTACAAAAATAATATAAAATGACACCAACACAACAACCCTGTAATGTAATTACAGTATCACATTTTGCAGTAGATTACTGACTTATCAATGTTCAGTCCAAAAACTCTTATTGACATTTTTAAGTTTGGCCTTACAATCCTTCCAGCTTTTCCCATTGTTATGCCTGGATTTATGACATGGTCAATCACTGTGGCTCTAAATTCATTCGATACAGCAGGATTTCTGCTACCTGCTTGACCACAACCTCAGCCTCAGCCACGACCCGTCCATCAGTACCAACCGCATTGGGCTGCTCCATGTTGTCAGACACTGCTGAATGTAGTGCTGTAAAACTGCCTTTTATGTTGGGATTACCAATCGTGCTGCAATGCGACTCACCTGGGCAATGTTGTTGGACAAGACAGGATTGCAAACATGTTGCCCTTATTTTACAATCTGCATGTCTATCAATAATAATTTGGTTTTAATATGAGGTGACTGTATTGTGAAAACTGAGTGTGATTTAGACTTTTGTACTTTGTGTGTAGGTACAGAAATTTGTGTCTTAAGGTAAGAATTTTGCCGGTTGTTGGTTTAGCTCATTTCATTGAGTCAAAGCAGTCATAACATACTGTAATGCATTTGCAGATATTAGAAATGCATATGAAAAAATGAGAAAAACTGTAGTGTCTCAGGAACATCTCAGAGACTGGATGTCATGCAAACCACACTTCTGCCTTGATTTTGGCTTAGTGGTCTAATCCATTCAACTGATGTGCAGCAGATCCAGGTTCAAACCTACAGGAAAATGATTTCTTTGAGAGGTAACAGAAACATAACTGCTCAATAGGCAAGCAGTGACTTTTCAAAATGTATTGAGTTGTGGTTACACTACAGTAACAGAAGCAAGCATTCATAAGACACTACACAACTTTCCTTATAATGGATTTTATTTCCATTACATTACATTACAGGCATTTGGTAGACGCTCTTATCCAGAGCGACGTACAACAAAGTGTATAACCATAACCAGGAACAATTCAACTACTGTAGATGAATTTCATTGCTTCATCTGTGTAGATTTCAGTCCCATACTGATCTATTCACATTGAGCCCAAATTAAATAAGTACTACTGTGTCGCAGGAGTGTCATGGTTCTGTGTTTCTGTCTCTGTTTTTCCTTGTTGGGCTGCCAGATGATGGCACTTCTGTTTTGTGTCCTGCTCGTTCCCCTGTTAATTGTATTACTGCTTTCAATTATTTTATTATTGTTTCTGATTGTGTCTCGTTGTTCCCACCCTGTCCTGGTTGATTGTTAATTGTGCCCTCCTGTGTCTTGTTGGTTTTGAGTCTTTTAATATTGGCTAGGTGACAAGTGACGGTGAACCTATCATAATGATAGCTGGCATTCAAACCCGGTTTCAGAGGGTCTTTGAGAAACGCAAATGAAATGCATTCAGAAACACAAGGAACCAGCATCCGAGTCAGGGAGACAAAGGACTTAAATATTCTGGGTTTAGGTCAGAATGGTCTCACAGAGTGCTTGTTATCCCGGGTAGCTCGCTAGCTAACTATTTAATTTATATTCATAACAGGTTACAACAAATGCAAACCTACAAAGATACGGATGAAAATGCGTCCCGTAGCCATGACTTACATACTGTCAAAATAAGGGAGGATTCTGTATTTTTCCGGATTGTTGGCATTCCTAAATGAAGCCAGTAACTAGAGCCATGATTCAACATTGCCATCAATTGTGAAATTGGACACTGAAAAGGGGAGGTGATGTAACAACAACTGAAAAGGGAAAAATAATGTGGCTGTTTTAACTGCTTTGGTGTCAGGAAGTCAGCCTGATTCTCCGTTGTGTTCCTGTTTCTTTATTGTTTATTTCTTTTTTTTATTATTTCGGTTTACTTTGTTTAGTTTGCGTGTTTGCTTTCTGTGTTTGTGTGAGTGCTTGGGGTGTGCATTGGTTTTTCCCCCCCCCCCCTTAGGTCCCTGGTTCCTTCCCACGCTCCGCCCCAGTCCCGCCTGCTCACCTCATCATCAATCAAGCCTCTACAGCCATCTTCACCTGCGTCTCATCATCCACTCATTACTGTTGCTATTTAGTTTCTGTTAGCCCTTTAGTTTTTTCCAGATCGTGCCTCTGTTCTTCTCAGTTGCCGTTCGAGCCTTTCTTATGTGTCGTGGTATTCCCGGTTTTGACTTTTTTCCTGTTTTTCTCGACTACGAGTTTAGCCTGCCTGCTCCGCCCTGAGCTTCAGATTTAAAAGGCCTGAGGTGTCCCTTTACAAAGAAATAATGCACACCCTTTGGACCAATCAGAATCGAGTATTCAGCCAAGCCGTTACATTACAGCTCTGCTTCCCAACATTCATAGCCAAATCCACAGTATCACATTATCAATCAAGCAATCAAATTGTATTTGTATAGTGTATTTTACAGCAGTTGTCACAATATACTTCACAAACAACCCTGGCCTAAATCCCCACAGGAGCAAGCCTAAGGCAACAGTGGCAAGGAAAAACTCCCTCTGGAATTACAGCTATGCTTCCCAACATTCATACCCAAATCCACAATCACATTACAGCTGTGACTCCCAACATTCATAACCAAATCCACAATCACATTACAGCTGTGCTTCCCAACATCCATGCCCAAGTCTACAATCACATTACAGCTGTGCTTCCCAACATTAATACCCAAATCCACAATCACATTACAGCTGTACTTCCCAACATTCATACCCAAATCCACAATCACATTACAGCTGTGACTCCCAACATTCATATCCAAATCCACAATCACATTACAGCTGTGACTCGCAACATTCATACCCAAATCCACAATCACATTATAGCTGTGCTTCCCAACTTTCACACCAAAATTCACAATCACATTACAGCTGTGCTTCCCAACATTCATACCCAAATCCACAATCACATTATAGCTGTGCTTCCCAACATGCATACCCAAATCCACAATCACATTACAGCTGTGACTCCCAACATTCATACCCAAATCCACAATCACATTATAGCTGTGACTCCCAACATTCATACCCAAATCCACAATCACATTATAGCTGTGCTTCCCAACATGCATACCCAAATCCACAATCACATTGCAGCTGTGACTCCCAACATTCATACCCAAATCCACAATCACATTACAGCTCTGCTTCCCAACATTCATACCCAAATCCACAATCACATTACAGCTGTGCTTCCCAACATCCATGCCCAAGACTACAATTACATTACAGCTGCGCTCCCCAACATTAATACTCAAATCCACAATCACATTACAGCTGTGCTTCCCAACATTCATACCCAAATCCACAATCACATTACAGCTGTGCTTCCCAACTTTCACACCAAAATTCACAATCACATTACAGCTGTGACTCCCAACATTCATACCCAAATCCACAATCACATTATAGCTGTGCTTCCCAACATTCATACCAAAATCCACAATCACATTACAGCTGTGCTTCCCAACATTCATACCCAAATCCACAATCACATTACAGCTGTGCTTCCCAACATCCATGCCCAAGACTACAATTACATTACAGCTGAGCTCCCCAACATTAATACCCAAATCCACAATCACATTACAGCTGTGCTTCTCAACATTCATACCCAAATCCACAATCACATTACAGCTGTGACTCCCAACATTCATACCCAAATCCACAACCACATTATAGCTGTGCTTCCCAAATTTCATACCAAAATTCACAATCACATTACAGCTGTGCTTCCCAACATTAATACCCAAATCCACAATCACATTACAGCTGTGCTTCCCAACATTCATACCCAAATCCACAATCACATTACAGCTGTGACTCCCAACATTCATACCCAAATCCACAATCACATTATAGCTGTGCTTCCCAACTTTCATACCAAAATTTGCAATCACATTACAGCTGTGCTTCCCAACATTCATACCCAAATCCACAATCACATTATAGCTTTGCCTCCCAACATTCATACCCAAATCCACAATCACATTACAGCTGTGCTTCCCAACATTCATACCAAAATCCACAATCACACTACAGCTCTGCTTCCCAACATTCATACCCAAATCCACAATCACATTACAGCTGTGCTTCCCAACATTTGTGTACGTGAATGGTCCTATATGTAAATTTATAAAGGCCATTTATTTTGCTGTCAGTGTCAAAACACATAAGCCCTGTGTGGTGTCTAGCATGGTGGCATTTGGTTTGGCAAATGGACTGCATTTACATAGCGCTTTTATCCAAAGCGCTTTACAATTGATGCCGCTCATTCATCCATTCACACACCAACAGTGAAAGGCTGTCATGCAAGGTATCAATCAGCTCGTTGGGAGCAATTAGGGGTTAGGTGTCTTGCTCAGGGACACTTTGACACGCCCAGGGTGGGGGATCGAACCGACAACTCTCCGACTGCCAGACAAACACTCCTGAGCCATATCGCCCCAATTCGGCAGTATGCAGGTGGAGAAACCAGGTGGAGAAACACTGCTTTAGAATGTTCTCGAAAGTGCAGAGAAATTATTTTGGTTATTCAGATGAAAATTAAAGATTTTCCCCCTGCGGATTTGGTTTTTATCTTAAGACTTTTTCATCTGCTAGTTTTCAGGCTTGTGTTAAACCTGTTGAATCTTTGCCTGTCTTCTTTTCTGTCTCTTAGGCTCCAAGTCATGTTTACAAAGGCCACAGCAGCCATGTGAAAAACGCTGCCTTTCTCCATGACGACAGTCACCTGATCTCTACCGGAGGGACAGACATGAGCATCCTGCAGTGGTCGTCTAGTGAACTCTGCTGCACCTTCACTGGAGCCTCCTGTCCACTAGAGGGCAGGACTGCTGTGCCTAAAACTGTCTTTACCCTGCTCTCCTACTCCTGTCTGAGTGTTCTGTACTGTACTGTGCTGAGTAGCCACTAGATGGGGCTCTGGCAAAAGAGAAATAGCATATCAAGAAGAATATTTAAAGCTATTTAAAGAGCTGTAGCTGCTATGTGCCGTTTGCAGAAGTCTATAGCGATAAAGATATGTAACCGAGTGGCTGTTGTATTTTAATATTTAAAGTACTTAATCTAGTTGCACTTGATGCGTAGATAGAAGTATGCTAATGCTAGACTTGGCCTCTTTTGTTTTACTAATAAAGTTTCTACTTGAGTTTGATCGTCTACACTTTCTTTTTGTTGAGAGTAAAACCTTGTGCCATACTTCCAGTTCTGTTTTACTTTACTTCCAGTTGCCTGCAAAAAGTAGGGAATCCAATTGAACATATCATACATTTTGTGTATTTCTGTGGTGTTATGACTTCACTCAGTCCCAGTGAGGAGGTATTCCTATGATGTGTGATTTAGATACAGAGGATTACTACACTGATTGTGACATGGTCAGGTCTTGGTCATGTTTGCTGGAGGTGTGTTCTCTGAAATGACCTTGTGACCAGCACCATCACCTGCTGCCATTTGCTGTTGACCGTCAATATGACCGGGGCCAAGAAAAGAAAGGATGTGACATCAGCCTTCACCTTCTCTCTTGTTCTCCTCTCATCTGCCATAAAATTGGTTGTGGCCCAGTGTATTTACAGGCAATACACAACAAACCCACGTCTTTGGAAGACCGTGGATAAGGTCAATAGGTAAACCTACACACCTGCCCTGCCCTGACTTCTGACTTGTTTATTTGGACATTTTCCAAAGGCGAGGCACAGTGGGAACATGTGATTAGCAAGATTTAGGGGGTTGGACCCAATCAACAGCTTGATCCACCTGCCTGTCAAAAAACAAATGAAATGTTGCTACTGCATAACACATGCAGCTTGCATTTAGAATGCATTTAATGATTTTGGTGAAGATTTGGCTTGCATTTGGGGGTCTGTTGATCTCCCAAACTACCCCCCCCCCCTTCCCCAACCACATGGTCTGCAATCAAAATGGTAACCCCCACCTCCCACAATCCACAATCCTTCTAAAACCTTTTTTTAAATTATTTATAATAATATTTGAAATAGATGTAATATTTTAACTTGGGGCGGGGGGGGGGTGGGTGGGGGGGGGGGGGGTTGGGGGGTCCTCTGGATCAGTAAAGGTTGATAACCCCCATGTTAAACGGTGCAGAGTAATCATTTTCTTCAGTTTTGTCTGTATTTCAGTAAATATGTCATATTTATCCCCCCCAACCCCCTACAGCTTCTTCAGCAAATTACTTGTGCCTGAGATGAGGGGCAGCCCTTTGGCAAAAAATGTAGCTGTTAAAATGTTATTCTCATAGTAAATCAATTTTTATAGATTTTAAGCTGATAATTTCCCAAATGTTGTATATAAATAGGATGTACTTAGCCATCTTGTTTTATATTAGTCACTCACATCCTGTACAAATATATAGTACTGCATGGTGCAGGATTGTTTGTTTTTTTTTTTTTTTTTTTTTTGCAGAAACACTCTGACGTGGAGAGGAAGGGTTTATTGAACCAATCAGAACCTGAGGATGGTCAGGGTTTATTGAACCAATCAGAACCCGAGGATGGTCAGGGTTTATTGAACCAATCAGAACCTGAGGATGGTCAGCGTTTATTGAACCAATCAGAACCTGAGGATGTTCAGTTGCCTGAACTGAGGAAGCCATCCCATCACTTCGAGATAACGTTATGGCCTCAGGGAGCCTGAGTCTCAACTTTACGTCTCATTCTGTAGAGAGCTTCTCCTTCACCAGTGTCATTACACCAGGGGTTCATTCCAATCGCTTATTTTATCCATCCTCATCTCGGTCCTCGCGTAACCTGGAAATCAATCAATCCGTCATCTTTAAGGACATTCCAATCCGTTTAATGCTCCTTGGAGGAGCGAGGAGGCTCCTGGAGGATGCTTCAGTGAGGATGCATCTTTTTTGGAGCGTGTGAGGTATAAATGATCTACCTGCGGTCCACCTCTCCACATTTGCTGACTGTAAATGGCCTGGCTTCAAACTGATGCTAAGCAAGGACGTTCCATTTGCCTAACACATGCTGCCTCGATTCCTCCCTCCTGGTATCTCATCCTTGCATCTTTTCTTCACGTCCTTCGTTCAGTGGCGCTAGGAAGCAAGGAAAGGACACTAGGAAGAGTTTCAAGGAGTGAAAATAAGTGATTGGAATGAACCCATGGACACTGGTTTTCTACTCGATCAATGAGGAAATGCTTCTCCCTACAGCCCCACCATTGCTAGTATCCGCAACATGTTTTCCCAATAGGCTTCCCATTTTACCAAGAGCAGCCCCAAACAGCTTTGCCTGTCTAGCAGGGGTAATGTGCGGGGCAGCATGGTTGCTGTCTCCATGACGATGTCTCTGATATGTAGACATTACCTAGCTGTAAGGTTTCAGGGACATTTTCAGCAGTTGTATTTAAACAAGACCTTGCCCATACCTATTAATTCTTATTTTTTCATGAATGTATGTATTGTAACACAAATATGAAGTTAGCCTCAACCTTCAGTCTATATAAAGTCAGTTGCTCCCAATTTTTGGCTGACCCAGTGCGAATGTCTGTTCCCCATTTCTCAAATGAATGGGACAGATCCTAATGACTGGGCCCATTTTTAGGTCAATGTGTTGTTTTAAAGGCTAATCCAGAACCTGATTTATACAGCGCCTTACAGCCAGGGTACAGGGGCGATTTCTGTGTATCTCCGAGTAGAAATTGGAAAAGGAGTGCGGAGGGAGGGGATTTCCATACCCACAGACCCTTCCATTTCCCTCTTCCAGTGTCCAGTATCAAACATTGCATAAGCTGATTAGTGATTACTAAGCGGCATCTCTTGTAATGGCTTAGGTGGAAAGAAAAATAATAATTTGGACAAAAACTCAAGCAGAGAGGGAATTTTCTGTGGAGTTAATCTTCAAAGAGGAAGTGCATATCTTGGTTAATTGGTTGCCAAGCAACAGCGCTGGGGATGATGTCTCCAAGCCTCGGAGTGTGGGGGTACTAATCTGCCCCGATCCAGTCCTCCTCTGCCTGTCCCCGATCCAGTCCTCCTCTGCCTGTCCCCGATCCAGTCCTCCTCTGCCTGTCTCTGATCCAGTCCTCCTCTGCCTGTCTCTGATCCAGTCCTCCTCTGCCTGTCTCTGATCCAGTCCTCCTCTGCCTGTCCCCGATCCAGTCTTCCTCTGCCTGTCCCCGATCCAGTCCTCCTCTGCCTGTCTCTGATCCAGTCCTCCTCTGCCTGTCTCTGATCCAGTCCTCCTCTGCCTGTCCCCGATCCAGTCTTCCTCTGCCTGTCCCCGATCCAGTCCTCCTCTGCCTGTCTCTGATCCAGTCCTCCTCTGCCTGTCCCCGATCCAGTCCTCCTCTGCCTGTCCCCGATCCAGCCCTCCTCTGCCTGTCTCTGATCCAGTCCTCCTCTGCCTGTCCCCGATCCAGCCCTCCTCTGCCTGTCTCTGATCCAGTCCTCCTCTGCCTGTCCCCGATCCAGTCCTCCTCTGCCTGTCTCTGATCCAGTCCTCCTCTGCCTGTCCCCGATCCAGTCCTCCTCTGCCTGTCTCCGATCCAGTCCTCCTCTGCCTGTCCCCGATCCAGTCCTCCTCTGCCTGTCTCTGATCCAGTCCTCCTCTGCCTGTCTCTGATCCAGTCCTCCTCTGCCTGTCTCTGATCCAGTCCTCCTCTGCCTGTCTCTGATCCAGTCCTCCTCTGCCTGTCCCCGATCCAGTCTTCCTCTGCCTGTCCCCGATCCAGTCCTCCTCTGCCTGTCTCTGATCCAGCCCTCCTCTGCCTGTCCCCGACCCAGTCCTCCTCTGCCTGTCTCTGATCCAGTCTTCCTCTGCCTGTCTCTGATCCAGTCCTCCTCTGCCTGTCTCTGATCCAGTCCTCCTCTGCCTGTCTCTGATCCAGTCCTCCTCTGCCTGTCCCCGATCCAGTCCTCCTCTGCCTGTCTCTGATCCAGTCCTCCTCTGCCTGTCTCTGATCCAGTCCTCCTCTGCCTGTCCCCGATCCAGTCCTCCTCTGCCTGTCCCCGACCCAGTCCTCCTCTGCCTGTCCCCGACCCAGTCCTCCTCTGCCTGTCCCCGACCCAGCCCTCCTCTGCCTGTCCTCGGGCAAGAGGAAACAGCACTGTTGTTTTAGGCACATGAAAAAGGGCTTTCAAAAAATGTTCTTAAGTGGAATTAGGCTGACTGGGTTCTCAGCCTCTGTGTCAAGCAGTTGCATGTCGAGTGCAGTTTCGCAGAATTCAGGCAAAAGACCACAGCTGAGCTGCACTCAAAATAGCACTGCCTTTGAGTCGTAACAAGTAATCTGCATAGTCAGCTGCTTTAGCCTTTTTTTGGAGTTGTGGTTTTGAGACTCAGTGATTGGTAAGCATTTTGATAAGCTTGTGTATTATCCGATGCAAAGGAAACAAGTAAAGACAAAAGGCAATTCATGAAATATGCCCCCCTGCGTTCTCCTTTTGCAGAAACTCTGGAGCATTTCCTTGTGAACTTTGGACCTTTGTGACCACACTTCCTGTGTGAAAGACAGACGGTATGATCACAAGCCTGGAGGGGTACTGCAAGCTGGAAAAACCTTTTATGGAATTTATGGAATTTATCATTTGTTATTTCTTTTATTGTGTGAAACCAAATGTCTTTTTGACAACCCCAACAAACCATAACTTTAAGAAAATGGGACATTGTTCATTCTCAACTTTCCTTTGTTTGCAGTTGTTTTGCCTGAAAATACTTCTAACCTCCTCAGAATACTTCAGTCTTGGAATGATGATCTGCAAGCTTTGAACAAACAAATATTGTGGAATCATGTTAAGATTAATATTTTGCTACCCTCAAATAACCCTGACTATTAGATGATACATTTTTAAAATGAAGCCTAATGCTTATTTAAATTCTGATAGAAGATATCAACTTTTGGATATGTCCAACTATTTCTTTTTCCTCAAACAAAGTTACCTCCCGTTTCCAAAGCCCTTCCGTTGCAGCTTCCCTACTGAGCCACAGGGTTTTCCTTCATGATGTCTTCACACCCTCAGTCTCACACTGAAAAACCTTCTTCTGCTTGAAAGCTGCTGCTGTCAATGCATGATTTCATTGTACCAGCTATCCTGGAGGCTTTTGTTGCTTTCTATCTCAGACGTTATGCTCTTGGAATGGTCCACACGCAGGACCTCTTCCACTAATCACTTTAAGGAGCCGACACATGGAAGAAGATGCATTGTGTAAACTTGGGTTTCTGAGAGGGCGTACGCAGTGACACGCCCAGCAGCCTGGAACCAATCATGTGGGCTGTCGGACAGGCGAGGATTAATTAGAAATGAGTTCATTCTCTGAATCCAGAAATCCAGAGGTTCCAGCTGTCAATTCCCATGTTACAGTTTTTTACGATTGCTTTGACTCATTTTGCACAACAGAGTTTCAATGTGCAAAACTCTTAACACATAATGCTATACTGCTCATTTTGGGTTCAGAATATAATATAGCATGCAAAATAAAAATACCAGTGTCAGATCAGAGAATATTATATACAAAAGTTTATCACAGCACCAGAACATTAGATATTTCAAACAATTAAATCAGTTAAATCATTGCTGTATTTTCAATGTACAACAGTCATCATCAAATAATGCTGCCAAACACAAAATCCTTCTGATCAAAAAAGAGTTGGAAAGTGTTCTTTGGTCATAACGCAAAATGCTATACTCCTATTTTTGGGCTCAAAATAATATATAGCATGCAAAATAGAAACAATTGAACTAAATTAGATTGTATTTCATGCTAAAGTTTATCATAGTGTCAGAACAGTGGATATGTTCATCGTTGAAGTTTAATTATTGGTGCATTTTCAAATACAACGGCCATCAAATAATGCGGTCAAACACAAAATACTTGTTAGCAAAAAAGACTGTGCAATGGTCATTTCCTCATAAGTACTTGAAATTATGTACAGCAAGCACCCCTGTTATAGATTGCAGTATAGCGCTTGTGTTTTTAAGAAAGACAAACAAAATATTAGATTAGATTATATGAAGTTTAACCATTAAAGAAAAATCATACAGTAGTGCAGTACTGTAAACTCAACTGTATTGTACAGTAAAAACAAAAACAACAGTGAAAGCAAAAACAGTTACCGTAACAACAAACTTTACTGTAAAGTAAAAAAAAAAAAAATGCTTTTCGGTGCCTAAGCAGCATTTTGCCTCTCCGCTGCATTTGGCCACAGAATTTTGGCGACGTCGCATCTGATGTCTTTATTGGCAAGACTGCGCTGGTAAAATCTTTTTAGAGTGCCTTATCCACCCCTGATACTGCTGGGCTGTAATGTCATCGCATGCCTCATCCATGGCCTGAAGGAGCGTTGCCTGCTCATACGGACGCCTATCGTATACCTTCCACCTCCATGCCGGGGTGGAAGGAAAAACTCCTCGATGGGGTTCAGAAAGGGGGAGTAAGGTGGAAGGAATTTTGATCAGAACTCTGGATGGGCTGTAAACCAGTCTTGCACTGCCAATGCACAATGGAAGTTCACATTGTCCCAGACAATGATGAACACCATCTGAGCATTTCGCTGTACGAGACGGTTGTACAGCCCATCCAGGAAATGTGTAAGGTGCTTGGAGTTGTATGTCCCCAGCGGAGGGTCACGAGCCTCAACTCCATTGCGGGAAAATGGCAGCACACATTGAGATGTTGGCTCCACGCTCTCCAGGAACATCAACAGTGGCCCTCTGCCCAATTACATTCCAGCCCTGATGCCAGCGCTTCATCCACCTATATGAAATCATGCTGCTCTGCTCCAGCATCAATGTCCATCCCGCTCTGAAATATAAACCACATGAGCATTACCGAGATAAAAATAGACCAATGCTTTACTGTACATACAATATGCAAAACAAGGTCATTTCTATGCACCATATTGTAGCGCTTTCCAAATGTCAATAAAGTTGAATAGGCTACATTACAATTGATTAGGCCCAGGTGCTTTTACTCATTGAATGTTGGTTGCCCACAGGCTGACCAATCAGGGATGGATGTGTGTGGGCCTGCCCATTGGTCTCAAGGGCTGGATCTAGGAAAACTAGACATGTGCTTACGGTCAAATTTCGCCAGGGGGTCCATTCAGCGCAAATATACAGTATATAGGTAATAGGTACTGTATATGCCTAGTTTGCCTAGACGCGCCCCTGAGACCAATGGGCAAGCCCACACACATACTTACATAATCCTAATGCGATGTCTAGGGCATAATGTCAACCGGTCTACACATTTATAGAGGATGGGTTGCTGAAGTATTTGCTACTGTAGTATTGCAACATTGCTATACACATACCTGAACATATTCCACCCTCAAAGCCTCCACTCTATCTTCCTTCCTTAGGAAAGGCACCAAGTAAATTTGTTTCATTGTGATTTGGTGCTTTTTCAAAATTTGCCAAATTGTTGTTCGATTGATTGAGTGGATGTTTTGGTAAGATTTCCTTATCTGCCAGAATGTTTTTTTGGATTTTCTTGATCCATATGTCATTTCTTTGAACCCCCATGTCTACTAGTGCCCTCTCCTGCTGGGCAGAGAGAAGACCTGGTGGTGCTTTTTCAGTTCTAAAGTACAGTAAAGATAATAATTACAACAAAGATAACAGTCTAATGTACCTTTAGTAGTGCTGCATGTTTAACTTGTCTTGTGAGTTTGTAGCATAATCTTTGGCATTTTATTATATATTAACCACATAATGTGCCAGTAAGCGTACTTAAATCAGAAAAGGAATCCTGATTGATGATTTTACAGTATCTCTGATATTGTAACATGGATTCAGTCACTGATGTAAACCTGGAACTAACAGGGATTGACTGAATTATCAGTTTGTGACCTCAACTATTTATAGGAAAGGATATTGAGGATGACACAGCAAGGAAAATCTTAAACCATCGGTAAAGCCGCGTCTTAATCGATCTATAGATCAGCATCTTTAAGCGTTCAGAGGATAGTAGATTAATCTTTATAACAGCGTCTAGCATCTCCAGGACAGCATCTTAAAGTATCTACAGAATACCTCTGTCCTTTACGGAAATTATTACATGTTTTGTGAACATTTTTAAAAGTAACTCTGTAAAAACGAAAAATAATAATAATAATTTTTTTTCAGTTATGAAAGAGTTATGATGTATCAGTTGTAATACTGACTGTTGTCTGTGGCTGTTAATGAGTTATTTTCATGTGAGACCAGGATGTGAGTGAAGGCTGAGATCCAGGTAGATAAGTGGGGATGACGTAGGTACCTTAATCAGAATGAATAATTGTCCTCTACTGAAATATTAACACTGCAAGGGGCAGGTTTTCCTAGAAGGCCTGTCATTTAAAGCACTGAACAAACCAGACCCTGCTTAATTTCAGCCACCGGGCACACAAATTAGAGCACTCTGACTGCTGACTGTTGGCAAATTGAGAGTGTATTTACCATCAGTCTAAGCACACACATTACAGTCTTAAAGAAAATCATCACTAAAGTTTTCAATGGATCAGCATTGAAGTGATACAAATGAGCCCTTCTGAGACTTTGTGGTTTGACTCTGCAGTTTGATGCAACTATGCAAAAAATAAAATGAATAAATACATAATGTTTCAACCGGGAGAGACCAAATTTGCTGCCTGGCTTGTCCCATGTCCAGTGGCAGGGTTAGGTTCACTCAAGTGTCCCCACTGATACCTCCCAAAAATGCACCCAGAAGCACCCGCCTGGTCTGAAGTTCTCCCCGGCTCAGCAGTCTGTGCTAGCAGAAAGCTAGCACTGTCAGAATTCACAAACAGGGATTACTCCCCTGCCACAGATACATCCTGTTTTAATCACGTTCTCCGCGCAAGACCGGATCATATTCTCTTCCTTACTTACAAAGCTATTTATGTTGGGAACCGTTTCTCAGTCTCTGGCTAAATATGTGAAGAGCAATGCTATTTGCTTGCTTATTTCCCTGGTATTTGTTAATAAATATCTGATCGGGGCCTTGGAAGCCCGGACCATAAACACTTGATAATTTACGGGCACGTTGCTCGAGACTGCGGTCGAGGTGGATTTAGGGTCTCAGCAGAGATCTGAACTTCATGCTGTTCTAAATTTGAAGGACAAAGCCAGTTTATGCGCACCACAACCTGGTGACAACAAGCTGATAAGGAGCAAATTGCCAACTATATTTGGCATGCAGTAAATTAACCATGGCTGAATAAGACTACAATCTGCGGTGAATTACCGAACTCACAGCTCGTAATAAATATTTTCCTTGCTAACTTTTTATTGCTTTTCACAACTGTTTTAATACTATTACAAATATATACCATATAACTACACTCTGTGTACATATTTATCTTCAAAGAAACTTTATTATACTTCATGCTTCTAATTATTCATTGTTAATAATTGATAAAAAAAAAATACATCTTCAATGTATTAAAACATTCAATTATAAAGATAAGATAGCTTCAACGAAATGAACCCGTTCACTTCCATATAAACATCCAATAGGATTTATACACAGTATGTGATCCTATTTCAGTCATTTGAAACTAACTGGATACCCAGAAAACTATAAACTAATCTAATGTTCCACTTCTGTTGCAAGCAGAGTGAGGATTCTAAAACTATACATTTTGCTTTGCTTGCTTTTGGTTTTGTTTCTTAGCAGGCTGGCTGAAATGTCAGTTTAAATAATTTAATGGCAGTGTTTCTGGATTGTAGTTTACGTGATATAGTCACATGAGTAAAACAGAGTTGATGAGTGTCGCAGCGTGGGAGAAAGATCCTCCTTCTCCCTCGGTCTTCTGTCATGCAGAAGATATTCCAGTTAATAAGCTCCTCTCAGGGCTTCACTCAGGGTTCATAAGCAACCGAAAACGATCCTGTTTTTACCTCTGCCGGAACCTGTGACCTCAGTGCAGGTGAAATGCTCTCATCGCAGGCGACCCAACCCCCCCACAGCCAACGCTGGAGGAACCTGGGCCTCGCCCGGCAGAGCTGCCACCCTCAGTGGGCACAGTCCAGATGCCATACCAGTCCAGGGCCATCCAAACACTGGAGCAGGATGAGTCCATACACTCCAGCTTTAGACGGTAAACACAGGCAGACAACCTTTTAATCATTTTTTGCTCCCCAATAAGCTGGCAAGCACAACAGCACACACACACACACACACATACACACACACACGCATATTCACACACACACGCATACACACACACACGCACCACACACACACACACATACACACACACGCATACACACACACACACACACACACACACACGCACCACACACACACACACATATGCGCACACACACACACACACACACGCACCACACACACACATACACAAATGAATGATTGGCACAGGCTGCAAAGCCAGTGATACAAAAGTGGTAGAACTGACTGCATTGATTTATAAAGTTACATCACTCTCTAACAGAGACAATGTAATATAACTGAACTATAAGTGAACACAGCGAAATCTAGGAGACTATTGACATCACAGAATTAATTGCATTACTGGGGGCTACCATGTAGATTTAGCGGCAACCACAGAAAGTGATTTATTGCTTTGAGGTGCAGTTTTATGTGAGTTTAATGTGAATGCCGCCTTCTTCTCTAGTTTATTTAGTCTTCCTACTTCACCGTTGGGGTGCTAATGATGTGTAACAGCAGTATTTGTTTTGATAAACATACAAAAAGTTATGCAGCGCCATTGGGCTGCTACCTTCCACTTGATTCATTAATTGGGATGGCAGGTATGCCATCCCGCCAAGTTACGCCTTGGCGGGGGCATGCCCCCATACCTATACAGCACCGAGAGTTTGGCACTTTTCAGGGTTCCCCACAGAAATAACCACAACAGCCACAGACACTCAGCCCTTAAAAACATTAAATTCTGTACATTCTGACCCCATTTCAACAGACAGAATTCATAAACAACTTCACATGTCCACACAATAAAGCCCCAAACTAAGGGGATTTTGCGTTTTCTCCTTCTTCTTCTTCTTCTTCTTCTTCTTCTCATTCTTATTTTTCCTGCCGCCTATCCCACTAACAACATGTCTCCCCATTGGACATTTCACTAACACCAGCCAAATCTGCCCTACACGACCCAATCAAAAACGCGCATACACACGCAAAATACCCATACATTTTTATTCTGAAACATTTCCCGTTCAAACAGCTAGTCCACCTGTGGCCTAGTGGGTAAGGTTACAGTCTTGGGAACATGGGGTCGGAGGTTCAAGCCCAGCTTAGAACACAGTTTCTTTAACCTGCTTCAACCCTCACTAATAATTGTCTACTAGCCTACTTATCAATTATTGCTTTTGCACCATATTTACCCGCCGTTCACCGTTCAGTTATTAACCGGCTACAATATTGCTAAGCCACATGGATTCAACGGGAGCTCTTCTGTGCTTACTGGCCTGTGTTCTTTAAAACCACCGGCAGGTTTGCTAATGATATTTCACGCATTGCATAGCTATGGCATTAGCTAACGAAGTCACGGCAAATGTATTCCTTTCATTAAAAAGTTACACCAGTTCACCACTGTGCCATTTCTATTAACTATATTTCTTCACTTGGCTACCGTACAAAACTTTCATATAAGCAAACGCCACGTTTCTATTTCTACATTCATGTTACCTCGCTCTGTTCTCTATCTAGCCACATACGCTACAAACAATTACTACTTATGTACATTCTGCAACTCCGCAAGTTTGAACAGCTAATCCATCCGTGGCCTAGTGGGTAAGGTTACAGGCTTGGATAACACTGGGTCGTATGTTCAAGCCCAGCTTGAAACACGTTTCTTTAACCTGCTTCGATCCTCACTAATAATTGTCTACTACTTCTTAATTATTGCTTTTGCACCATTTCTACCCGCCGTTGACCGTTCAGTTATTAACCGGCTACAATATTGCTAAGATATATGCATTATGACTTACCGTCTGTACGTTGGGTTATTGACCGGCTACAATATTGCTAAGCCATATGGATTCAACAGGAAGCTCTTCTGTGCTTACTGGCCTTGCGTTCTTCTTTAAAACCACCGGCAGGTTCGCTAATGATATTTCACGCATTGCATAGCTATGGCATTAGCTAACGAAGTCACACACTGGTAAACCTCACTCACTCACGGCCACCCATATGCATTTCATGACGCAAATGTATTCCTTTTATTTAAAAGTTACACCAGTTCACCACTGTGCCATTTCTACTAACTATATTTCTTCACTTGGCTACCGTACAAAACCTTAATATCAGCAAACGCCACGTTTCTACATTCCTGTTACCTCGCCCTGTTCTCTATCTACCCACATACGCTACAAACAATTAGTACTTATGTACATTCCGCAACTCCGCAGGTTGAACAGCTAATCCGTCTGTGGCCTAGTGGGTAAGGTTACAGGCTTGGGAACACTGGGTCGTATGTTCAAGCCCAGCTTGGAACCCGTTTCTTTAACTTGCTTCGACCTCACTAATAATTGTCTACTACTTCTTAATTATTGCTTTTGCACCATATCTACCCGCCGTTCACCGTTCAGTTATTAACCGGCTACAATATTGCTAAGATATATGCATTATGACTTACCGTCTGTACGTTCAGTTATTGACCGGCTACAATATTGCTAAGCCATATGGATTCAACTGAAGCTCTTCTGTGCTTACTGGCTTGTGTTCTTCTTTAAAACTACCGGCAGGTTCGCTAATGATATTTCACGCATTGCATAGCTATGGCATTAGCTAACGAAGTCACAGACTGGTAAACCTCACTCACTCACGGCCACCCATATGCATTTCATGACGCAAATGTATTCCTTTTATTTAAAAGTTACACCGGTTCACCACTGTGCCATTTCTACTAACTATATTTCTTCACTTGGCTACCGTACAAAACCTTAATATCAGCAAACGCCACGTTTCTACATTCATGTTATCCTCGCCCTGTTCTCTATCTAGCCACATAGGCTACACACAATTACTACGTATGTACGTTCTGCAACTCCGCATTAAAACATTACATTTAAAATCATGATTCACTCATAAGTATAACTACTAGCACTGAACATGAGAAAAACACATTCGTGCAATAGATTACATTACAGGTAAATAATGTGTGCAATGTTATTTGACCCTCCACTTCAACAACCAATGTTCAATACCGACTGTTATATATACCATTTGATAAGGAATATAAGCTCGCTCATGGTCACTCCATTTACTTCGCACTATACTCCGTGATCATGTCAACCTTCACCTACATGCCCATTCTGCTAAAAACATATTGTTTCAACTACGGAATTTCGTAATTTCATTTTAATTTCTCTCACACTGTTGTTATTCTCTCATATGCAAAGCCTGCTGCGTCTGCTCCTATTCTCCACTATCATGTTTTCCGGTTCTAGTTTAGCAAAACGGCGAAGAGGATTCCTACCTGCAGATTAGCCTATCAAAATGCCTTATAAACCTTACAAACACTAAAAGTGCATCTCCACGAAATAACAGACAATGGAGCAGGACAGAAGGATAAACCTTACAAACACTAATAGTGCATCTCCACGAAATAACAGACAACGGAGCAGGACAGAAGGCTACACAAGTTGCGACCTAGGGAGTTATAATTCTACGGGCGTGTTGATTATTTTGTCAGTCAAGGCTCGTTGGATGGACGTCAAATCCGTGAGTACATACCATATTCCATCTGCGTTTCTGATGCGTTTACGCTTACGCCATTGCATCCTTTCTCACAGACACTGTTTTACATATATAGCAAACCGAAACTGCTGAACGGTACACGCTCATCAGACTGTACAGATTCACACAACGATAGCCATAATCCACAACCGTTTCTTGCAGGGTCGCATTTCTCACTCTCATAATAAAACGCTTTGCAAAACAAAAAGAACTGATATCTCATGAAAAACACGTTTTCAACGTACAAAAATGCCAAGTTACTAAAAAGTATTGATATCAAAATGACGCCAAGTTACGATACTACAAACAATATAGGCTATCTTGCCTCACCGAAATGACATAAGATGTATCTCAAAGCAATGCTACCCAATATTTCCTCAGTTCTTTCAAGTCACTTGGCCCTGTGTATAAGCATGCACTACATGAACAGGCCAAATATATGTGTGGATGGCTCTCTCACAGTCAAGATTGATTGAATAGGTGTGTGTATGTCCAATTTGTATTGGTATGTAGGCCTATGTATTTCGCTGCCCAGGCTTTCTGTTGCGTGAATGATAGTATGTTTCTTGGTACAAGTGTGTTCGTGAATGTGAATGTAAGATGCTGCCAGGGAAATGTCCCCATGCGGATAAAGAAGTTCTCTATGTATGTATGTACAATATGTGTTTTACATGCAGTATTTATTGTACGTAGCAAATATACAATAACTTGCACATGTACTCAAATTCAGTTCAGAAGCAAGTATAAACATGTTTTCTGGAGAAATGTGCTTCCTGTCGTTGCTCAGCAGCAGTTCTGTACATTAATGAATTTATACATTAATTTCAATGTACAATGTTCAATGTGTTCCATGAGGCAATTCGAAATATTTGTCTCTTTGATCTGACAGAAAGTTTGCATGACATTGTGAAATGGTAAGATTAGAAAACACAGGGCCAAGTGACTTGAAAGAACTGAGGAAATATTGGGTAGCATTGCTTTGAGATACATCTTATGTCATTTCGGTGAGGCAAGATAGCCTATATTGTTTGTAGTATCGTAACTTGGCGTCATTTTGATATCAATACTTTTTAGTAACTTGGCATTTTTGTACGTTGAAAACGTGTTTTTTATGAGATATCAGTTCTTTTTGCAAAGCGTTTTATTACGAGAGTGAGAAATGCGACCCTGCAAGAAACGGTTGTGGATTATGGCTATCGTTGTGTGAATCTGTACAGTCTGATGAGCGTGTACCGTTCAACAGTTTCGGTTTGCTATATATGTAAAACAGTGGCTGTGAGAAAGGATGCAGTGGCGTAAGCGTAAACGCATCAGGAACGCAGATGGAATATGGTATGTACTCACGGATTTGACGTCCATCCAACGAGCCTTGACTGACAAAGTAATCAACACGCCCGTAGAATTCTAACTCCCTAGGTCGCAACTTGGGTAGCCTTCTGTCCTGCTCCGTTGTGTGTTATTTCGTGGAGATGCACTATTAGTGTTTGTAAGGTTTATCCTTCTGTCCTGCTCCATTGTCTGTTATTTCGTGGAGATGCACTTTTAGTGTTTGTAAGGTTTGTAAGGCATTTTGATAGGCTAATCTGCAGGTAGGAATCCTCTTCGCCGTTTTGCTAAACTAGAACCGGAAAACATGATAGTGGAGAATAGGAGCAGACGCATATGTCCCAGCAGGCTTTGCATATGAGAGAATAACAACAGTGTGAGAGAAATTCAAATGAAATTACGAAATTCCGTAGTTGAAACAATATGTTTTTAGCAGAATGGCATGTAGGTGAAGGTTGACATGATCACGGAGTATAGTGCGAAGTAAATGGAGTGACCATGAGCGAGCATATATTCCTTATCAAATTGTATATATAACAGTCGGTATTGAACGTTGGTTGTTGAAGTGGAGGGTAAAATAACATTGCACACATTATTTCCTGTAATGCAATCTATTGCACGAATGTGTTTTTCTCATGTTCAGTGCTAGTAGTTATACTTATGAGTGAATCATAATTTTAAATGTAATGTTTTAATGCGGAGTTGCAGAACGTACATACGTAGTAATTGTGTGTAGCCTATGTGGCTAGATAGAGAACAGGGCAAGGTAACATGAATGTAGAAACGTGGCGTTTGCTGATATTAAGGTTTTGTACGGTAGCCAAGTGAAGAAATATAGTTAGTAGAAATGGCACAGTGGTGAACCGGTGTAACTTTTAAATAAAAGGAATACATTTGCGTCATGAAATGCATATGGGTGGCCGTGAGTGAGTGAGGTTTACCAGTCTGTGACTTCGTTAGCTAATGCCATAGCTATGCAATGCGTGAAATATCATTAGCGAACCTGCCGGTGGTTTTAAAGAAGAACACAAGCCAGTAAGCACAGAAGAGCTTCCGTTGAATCCATATGGCTTAGCAATATTGTAGCCGGTCAATAACTGAACGTACAGACGGTAAGTCATAATGCATATATCTTAGCAATATTGTAGCCGGTTAATAACTGAACGGTGAACGGCGGGTAGATATGGTGCAAAAGCAATAATTAAGAAGTAGTAGACAATTATTAGTGAGGGTCGAAGCAAGTTAAAGAAACGTGTTCCAAGCTGGGCTTGAACATACGACCCAGTGTTCCCAAGCCTGTAACCTTACCCACTAGGCCACGGATGGATTAGCTGTACAAACTGCGGAGTTGCAGAATGTAAATAAGTAGTAATTGTTTGTAGCGTATGTGGCTAGATAGAGAACAGAGCGAGGTAACAGGAATGTAGAAATAGAAACGTGGCGTTTGCTGATATGAAAGTTTTGTACGGTAGCCAAGTGAAGAAATATAGTTAATAGAAATGGCACAGTGGTGAACTGGTGTAACTTTTTAATGAAAGGAATACATTTGCCGTAACTTCGTTAGCTAATGCCATAGCTATGCAATGCGTGAAATATCATTAGCAAACCTGCCGGTGGTTTTAAAGAACACAGGCCAGTAAGCACAGAAGAGCTCCCGTTGAATCCATGTGGCTTAGCAATATTGTAGCCGGTTAATAACTGAACGGTGAACGGCGGGTAAATATGGTGCAAAAGCAATAATTGATAAGTAGGGTAGTAGACAATTATTAGTGAGGGTTGAAGCAGGTTAAAGAAACGTGTTCCAAGCTGGGCTTGAACCTACGACCCCATGTTCCCAAGACTGTAACCTTACCCACTAGGCCACGGGCGGACTAGCTGTTTGAACGGGAAATGTTTCAGAATAAAAATGTATTGGTATTTTGCGTGTGTATGCGCGTTTTTGATTGGGTTGTGTAGGGCAGATTTGGCCGGTGTCAGTGAAATGTCCAATGGGGAGACATGTTGTTAGTGGGATAGGCGGCAGGAAAAATAAGAATGAGAAGAAGAAGAAGAAAGAGAAGAAGAAGAAGAAGAAGGAGAAAACGCAAAATCCCCTTAGTTTGGGGCTTTATTGTGTGGACATGTGAAGTTGTTTATGAATTCTGTCTGTTGAAATGGGGTCAGAATGTACAGAATTTAATGTTTTTAAGGGCTGAGTGTCTGTGGCTGTTGTGGTTATTTCTGTGGGGAACCCTGAAAAGTGCCAAACTCTCGGTGCTGTATAGGTATGGGGGCATGCCCCCGCCAAGGCGTAACTTGGCGGGATGGCATACCTGCCATCCCAATCTTACCATTTCACAATATCATGCAAACTTTCTGTCAGATCAAAGAGACAAATATTTCGAATTGCCTCATGGAACACATTGAACATTGTACATTGAAATTAATGTATAAATTCATTAATGTACAGAACTGCTGCTCAGCAACGACAGGAAGCACATTTCTCCAGAAAACATGTTTATACTTGCTTCTGAACTGAATTTGAGTACATGTGCAAGTTATTGTATATTTGCTACGTACAATAAATACTGCATGTAAAACACATATTGTACATACATACATAGAGAACTTCTTTATCCGCATGGGGACATTTCCCTGGCAGCATCTTACATTCACATTCACGAACACACTTGTACCAAGAAACATACTATCATTCACGCAACAGAAAGCCTGGGCAGCGAAATACATAGGCCTACATACCAATACAAATTGGACATACACACACCTATTCAATCAATCTTGACTGTGAGAGAGCCATCCACACATATATTTGGCCTGTTCATGTAGTGCATGCTTATACACAGGGCCAAGTGACTTGAAAGAACTGAGGAAATATTGGGTAGCATTGCTTTGAGATACATCTTATGTCATTTCGGTGAGGCAAGATAGCCTATATTGTTTGTAGTATCGTAACTTGGCGTCATTTTGATATCAATACTTTTTAGTAACTTGGCATTTTTGTACGTTGAAAACGTGTTTTTTATGAGATTATACATTTACAGCATGGATTGTTTTGACATATTCAATGTAATACAATTGCTGAAATGAGGAATGCATAAGACCTTTATAAATTATTGATGGCCAGGCCCTTGGGTGTTGCCACCCAACATCACTATCATGTTGGTTTCTGTAGTACTTTCTTCTTAGCAGAGTAAGTGAACAACATGTATTTTTCATTATCCTTATGAGTCTCTGCTTTTTTTTTTTTTTTTGTTTTTACATATTTGTAAAAGGTAAACAGAAAGGGAAATGTCATTGTGGTCCTGCAGTAACTCCTCTGGCTGAAGAACTATGGCATTTAAAATGAGAATATTTTCTTGCTGTTAAATGAACAAAACCTCGCTGGCATAATTAGGCCAGATTATGAGTCCTATTTTGCTGCGCAACATGTTTTCTCAGCACTGCTACTGTGAAAGAAAATGGCCGCCTTGCAGGCATACCGTGCAAATCCTGTAGAGTAAACGCGAGTGAAATGTGTCACCAGGAGTGAGGAGATTACAGTTTTTTTTATTGCTAAGACACATTTAATGAAACAATTCCTCTTTTTCTCAGAACTATTAACACAATCCCAAAACTACACATCAATCAGCACAAACCTCAAACATCCATGCCAAACTCAAATTATCTTCTCAAAAACATATAATCTTCCATCAAAATTAAACTTTGCCTTCAAATGGCACACACAAGCCATCGAAAACACAGACAATGTAGATTACCCATAAAACACCAGTGAGATAAATTCAAAGCACTACTGCAAAAACCTTTTATAGCAGTGCGTCAGGAGTTATTTTCTCCTGGTTATTCTACTTATTTTATGGTTTTCAGATTTTGATCTTTGCAATGTTACACTACTAACAAATGAGGGAGTGTGCAAATTTCCAAATATTTTATCTGTAGTACTGAAAAGTGATGCTGAGTGAAAAGTACTGTACAGTGACCACAACACAGTTGAAGGAACAAAAAAATGTAGTATTTTCAAAGGAGAGTAGCATTCATAAAAGGAACTCAATATATGTAGCACTATAAACAAAAACAGCAATAAAATCTAAAGAACATATAGTCTGTAAATACACTTCAGCATTACATAGACAGCTTATCCTCTCACAGCAGTACAGCAGATACAATATGTAACATTACAGTAAATTATAGTACCTGTTTTCTTGTCTGAAAGTATGGACAATGGATGCCACTGTGAAATGATTCAAGTTTGGCTGAACTCTCTGTCCAGCTTCCCTCATCATCATACCATGCACCAGCACATGGTCAATCAAGGTGGCACGTATTTTGTCTGGGACAAATTGTCTCCTGCCTCTTTGTCTCCTTTGTCTTCCTGATCTTTGGACAGCTTGTCCATTTTGAGGATCCATTGTTCAAAAGCACACAGACGCAAACTGTGGCCCTATTTATTGATCCAGAGATTGTGACCGGTGTGTAAACAATTTTGCTGCCAAGTGTTTGCACCTAGAGAAAGGTGTGTTACCTGAGTTTAGGTTGTGATGACTTGAGTTAACTGTTTTGACTACTAGTGATTGTTGCATGAGCACAGTGTGTAACCAGTGATTCATGAGAGCATTTGTTTGTAGAGATTTGCAGAAAAAGTTTAACAATTTGCAGCATGTGTTAAAACAAGTGAAAAGTGTTCATAGTTTTGAGAGATGTGTTGGTCCTCTGAGAACTGAAGTAATAATTTTTTCTAAAAGAACCAGTTTTAGTGTGTTAGCAATCGGGAAAAACTGTAAGCTGAATTATGAGACACCCCCTCATGTATGTATATATGTATATGTGAGTGTGTATGTGTGCGTGCGTGTATGTACGTATGTATGTATGTATGCATGCATGTATGTATGTATATATGTATGTGTGTGTGTGTGTGTATGTATGTATGTACAGTATGAATGTAGGTGTGTGTGTGTATATGTATGTATGTATGTATGTATGTATGTGTGTGTGTGTGTGTGTGTATGTATTTTACAGTATGAATGTAGGTATGTGTGTGTGTATATGTATGTATGTATGTATGTGTGTGTGTGTGTGTGTGTATGTATGTACAGTATGAATGTAGGTGTGTGTGTATATGTATGTATGTATGTATGTGTGTGTGTGTGTGTGTGTGTGTGTATGTATGTACAGTATGAATGTAGGTATGTGTGTGTGTATATGTATGTATGTATGTATGTATGTGTGTGTGTGTGTGCGTGTGTGTGCGTGTGTATTGCTTGTGTATAAATAAACTGTGATAAATATATATTTTAGACCAAGGATAATCACTTGATCATAGATAAGGAAGATGTGGATCCACTCTCTGGGTTGTGCCCTCATAGGCCCAAGGGTTCTCGACCACCTTATCCGCCCCCCTTTTCCAGAAACACAAATGCACACTCCCATCTCGCTCCTGCTAAGCCATCACAGTGCTAATGGACCTTGTCCTGTCGACCTTGTGTAGGCCGGTG
Organism: Anguilla anguilla; assembly: GCF_013347855.1. NCBI lineage: Eukaryota > Metazoa > Chordata > Actinopteri > Anguilliformes > Anguillidae > Anguilla > Anguilla anguilla. The sequence continues at coordinate 2,662,088 of NC_049212.1, forward strand.
GGATGTTCCTCCCACGCAGGAAGGGCATCGAAGCATCAAACCAATCACAATGTTCTGGTGCAGCACACAGCAGGCACGCACATCTGAGAGCAATATTTTCAGCTCCCGGATGATACAGTCGTACAATCATACAATGCATACTGGGCCAAAGACTAGCTGTTTTTCAACGTTTGAGTTCAGGACCTTATGTATGACTTCACTTGCAGGTTTAATTTAGTTCGATCACCAGTTACAGAGAGCTGGGTGAGAAGCGTATACTCATGAACCCAGCTCTTTCTGTCTCAGGTTCTCAAACTTCCCATGAACACTTTCCAGAGCAGGAAAAGGGTGAGGATGATAATCAGCTCAAAACAAAAGGGTCGCACTCCGTGCTGCTGCAACGAGCCAAGATCGCGCTCCTTTGCCAAGCATTCTCCTTCTGCAATTTACACACGTTTTCAAGCGACTTTTTATATCCCAGGATGCAAAAGACAGTGAAATGAATGTGATCTTTCCTCTGCGTCTTAGTTCACTTGAGTGCATTGATAAAACAGGGCCCTGAATTAGCACAGCCTCGGCCAGCGAAACAAACATGATTACCGTCTACATGAAAGTGATCCCAAATAATTACACAAAATTACTAATTTACAAAAAATTAGCGGCATACACAAAAGTACTGACACATAGAAAATCACTGATATACACAAAATTACTGGCATATACAAAATGATTGGCATTCACATAATCACCGATATACGCATAACTATTCATTTACACAACATTACTCAGATACACATGATTACTGATGTACACAAAATTACTGCCACACATGTATGCAACATTTTTTACCGCAAGATCGCATGCTTGCATGGGAAAATAACAAAAGAACCCTTTCACCACTTTAGATATCTTTGTTTTTAAAGTTTTCAAGAGAAAAACTTGAGTATTTATTTATTTATTTATTTTTATTTCTTATTCATTTATTGTTATTCAACATGGGAAATACATATTAATCCCAATTTCAGTTTTTACATCAGTGTAAATGTGCCAGAGATAGGTAATGAACTCATTTTCTTCCGTGGTCCCTGGGTGGGTCATGACAAATGGAAAGATTTTGGAGCCAGTGGATGCCAGCTGCAGATGCTTCAGAAAGACGCAGCGATACCAGCCAGCTCTGTCTCAGCAGTCAGATCCTCTTTCCTTATATAACATGCTGTATTTTTATGACATTTTCACAGATTTGGAACACAGAAGTGTTGATGGTTTATTTGTGATCTCTGCTCTGAAATTATGCAGCGAGCAAAGGGAATATTCTAAATCCAAGCTCATCTAATAAGCTGTGAGACAGCCTGTTTTTAACGCTCCGCACATTGCCTCTGTCACAGTGGTTTCCACGGCATCAGAGGATCACACGGCTCCTCTGGCTCACAGCACCACTGTATTCCAGGAGTGAGACAGGACCGCTGAACAACAGTCACTGTGTGGGAATCCAGCCTGCGTCGCTGCAGCTGCAGACCGCTGTGCTGTCTGTCAACACACAACATCAGACCACCACAGCAGCCAGCTGGACAGAGTCCCAGAACCTGCAGAGTGCTCTTCCAATCAGTCAACATGCTAGCATGAAGTGTGCCTAAAAGTGTGTGTGTGTGTGCGTGTGTGTGAGCGTGAATGCATGTGTGTGAGTGTTTAGTGTGTGTGTGCGTGTGTGTGTGTATATGTGTGTGTGTGTGTGTGTGTGTGAGTGTTTAGTGTGCAGGTGTATGTGTGTGTGTATGTGCCTACAAGTGTGTGTGTGTGCGTGTGTGTGTGCAGGTGTATGTGTGTGTATGTGAGTGTGTGTGCGTGTGTGTGTGTGAGAGCGTGTGTGTGCGTGTGTGTTTAGTGTGTGTGTGTGTGTTGTGCAGCTGTATGTCTGTGTGTGTATGTGTGAGTGTGTGTGTGTATGTGTGTGTGTGTGTATGTGCGTGTGTTTGTGCGTGTGAGTGTGTGTGTACGTGTATGTATTTGTGCGTGTGAATGTGAGTGTGTGTGTTTGTGCATGTGTGTGTCTGTGAGTGTTTAGTGTGCAGGTGTATGTCTATGTGTATGTGTGTGTTTATGTGCGTTTGTGTGTATGTGTGAATATATGTGTATGTGTGTGTACATGTGTGTGAGAGTATGTGCGTGTTCGTGTGCGTGCATGTTGTTTGTATGTGTGTGTGTGTATGTGCATGTGTTTGTGCATGTGAATGTGCGTGTGAGTGTGTGTGTGTGCATGTGTGTGTGTTTGTGCGTGCATGTGTATGTGTGAGTGTGTGTGTATGTGTGTGTGTGAGTATGTGCATGTGTTTGTGCATGTGAATGTGTGTGTGTGTGATTGTGTGTTTGTGTATGTGCGGGTGTTTGGGTGTGTGTTTGTGTGTGTGTGAGTTTGTACATGTGTGTGTTTGTGCATGTTGTTTGTATGTGTGTGTGTGTGTGTGTAAGTGCATGTGTTTGTGCGTATGTGTGTGTGTGTGTATGTGAGTGTGTTTGTGTATGTGCGGGTGTTTGAGCATGTGTTTTTGTGTGCATGTGTGAGTTTGTATGTGTGTGTGTGTGTGTATATGTGCATGTGTTTGTGTGTGTGCGTGTGTATGTGTGTGTGTGTGAGTGTGTGTGTATTTGGGTGTGCGTGTGTGCATATGTGTGTGCGTGTATGTGTGTGTGTGAGTGTGTGTGTATGTGTATGTGTGTATGTGTGTGTGTGTGTGAGTGTTTAGTGTGCAGGTGTATGTCTGTGTGTGTGTGAGAGTGTTTAGTGTGCAGGTGTATGTCTGTGTGTGTGTGTTTACATGTTAGAGTACAAATATACAGTGAACTCCATAATGCTTGGGACACAGACATATTTTTCCTTTATTTGGCTCTGTACTCAACAATTTTTGATATGCAATCAAATAATTCTCTTGTGGTTAAAGTTCACATTCCCAGCGCTTATTTAAGTGTATTTTTATACACATTGAAACCAAAGTGTATAAAAATAACCTTAATTACAGTACATTTTTTACATAACCCCACCCCCACCCCCCCCATTTCAGGGCACCATGATGTTTGGCACATACTAAGGTTATGTAAATAAAAGTGGTCATGTTTAGCACTTTGCATATCCTTTGCATGCAATGACTTCTTGATGTCTGCACTCCATAGACATCACCAGGTGCCGAGTATCTTCTCTGTTCATGCTCTGTCAGGCCTGTATTGCAGCCATCTTCAGATCCTGCTTGTTTTGGGGGCTAGTTGCCTGACATTTTCTCTTCAGCATATGAAACGCATGTCCATTTGGATCAGGTGAATGATTTGGTCAGTCAAGAATATTCCAGTTTTTGCTTTGAAAAACACCTTCATTGCTTTAGCAGTGTGATCAGGATAATTATCTTACAGGTGGTTGAAGTACCGTCCAATGATTTTGGTTGAATTTGAAATAATAAGACGCTTCTGTACAATTCAGAGTTCATTCTGCTGCTACTGTCAGCACTTCCATCCTCAATGAAGGCAAGTGAGCATTTCCTTTGGGCCTCCACACTTAGCTCTTGCCATCACCCTGATACAAATAAATCTTGGTCTCATATCACTCTGATACAAATAAATCTCTCACAAGACCTTTTTCGGACCTTGTGAACAGAGGTTCATCGTCTTTTTCGGTTTCCTCGGGTGGCCTGGCATGGCGGCTGGAGCAAGGGCCAACGAGTGTGTGAAGTAACAAGAACATTTCCCAACGACTGATGGAGGGGTGCTCCCCACATGACACCAGCCACATGGATAGTGCTCAACCAATCAGGCTCATGGTCATGATTTGCCCCGCTAGCTTCAGGGTCACACACCGATCCCTTCAGTGCTCTCCACAGCCAGTCGCTTGCACACACTCTCCTGTCATAATCTGAAGGAAAACACTAAAGCACCAACTCCTGGATCTATTTGTTGCAAAAGGACTCAGGAGCTGACCTGTAATCTGCTTTATGCCGCTCTGCACCTGATCCTGATCCTGACACACAGAATGTGCTGAATTTCCCTACATTACCAGCACTATTCGCACCCGAGTGTTTCCATCTCTGCCCCAGCTGTTCCTGGCCACTGTCCTCCTCTCGGTGCCATCCATCAGTCTCTGAGAGATGGCTGCTACTGAGAAACCCTCATGTCCATTTCATAACTGCTACAGTAGCACCGCCCCCCCCACCCCACCCCCCACCCCACCCCCTCACCCCGACCCGGCCCACCAACGCAGGGCTTGACAACAACAGTCAAGTACTGACTCCAAATCTAATGTGCCAATACAGAGAGGCTCACTGCATCATCGCAGCCTAATTTGGGAAGGTCGCTGACATTTGTTTTTATAACAAGATATTTTGCATTGTTCCGTCAGAAGATTTGTCCATTTATGGCAACTTCTTCGGGCTCAGTGATATCACAGTTATGATGAAACACTCTCAGTGTCCAGGCCTGCTCCTTCCTAATAGGAAATCCACCCTTTTTCCTCTTTGGCTAATATAAAGACATGGATGACATTATTAAAATTATTAATGGGTGGGCAAGCAGAAAGCATGAACTAATGTTATCAGGTGTAATTGAGCAGGCAATAGCATACAGACAGCCATGCTACCTTGCTCAGATTGTCTTGATACTATCAATAAAAGCCTTGATGAGATCCTCGGATCAATAAGCTATTAGCAAACATGCGAGGAAGCCCAACCCTGCAGACTCTCCTGGTTTATGGGTTTTCCAATGTCTGTTTTTCAATTCATGAAATATGTCGGAGAGAAAATCTCATGTATCTCAGCCTTTCATTTTCTTACCTTCAAAAAAGCTAATATCGCTCTAGCTTTCTTCCAGATCTGTGCCGAACAGAGTTACAGACAAAGAAAATGTTCCTGATGGTAAGATGCACATATAGAAATGCATCCGCACACTCACAAGCCCGACAGCTCGTTGGCGTAGTTTCCTGTTGGATCTGGCAGACACGTTGACTCACTGGCATCACCACGCACGTCAATCCTTTCAGACTAGCTCAGGTATGTACGGCATCAAGTTCCCACCGGTCTTCTATCTCCTTCTGGGAGGCAAATCGTTGTGAATGTGCACATACCTGATGTACCTGTTTCCCTTACAATACCCCCCCCCCCCCCCCCCCCAAAAAAAAATATATATATATATATAAAAAAAGGAAAAGAAGATCCGAACCATATCCTGTCTAAAAACTGCTCTGTTCTAATGAATTAAAGTCTCCATGCAGCCTCCCTTTTCTTACATTTAAATTGTTCCTTTAGTTACTAAATTACAATGTATGTGTATTTTTTCTACGTATTAGACTTTGAAAACATAAAAAACCTGCTTTGATGTAAAACCTTAATTTCTTAATATAGACTCAAGACTGGCTGGGCGTGTCAGTTCTGTCCTAATTATTCATGCATTCACTTTTGATTGACAGCTGTCAGTTGTTAGCTAATGTTAGCTAGTTATCATACGACCGTAATAATGGATGACGAGTACAGCAATAACAGCATTAGAAATATTGAGCCATATATGTATGAGCCCATCGCTTACAGCCTACAATATAGGACCCTAATGTTATAGGATAACCTATGTTAGCACATAACATTATCTATTGTTTTTTTTTTTTTTTTGCGGCAGTAACGTTATAACAGTCTGGAGAATAAAGTAACGTTATACTCGCCGTTAGCTATATTTGCACAAGATAAGTACAGCTCATTGCTACATTAGCAAAATTATCGATAGCCAGACAGCAAGTAAATTGGGGAGATGAGGTTAATGGTAACGTTATAGTTGGTAGGCTTGATTCGATTAATAGCAGAACGTCATCTAGCCCGAACGGATGCTTACCGGAACCAGTCCGTTCAACCGGCCTTGAACTTGGGAGCACACACTATATAAATATTCATACTGGGTGAGTGTTTTGGCCACCGCACATTGGTCAATGCAAAGTAGAAACATTCGCAACGTCATGAATTTGGTCTCAAAACCACCAATACCAAATACTCCGCCAGGCAGCATTGTATAGTTTTTAGGGGAAAAAAACAAATTCATTACATACATGTATGAAATACTTTTAAAATCAATGTGTAAGTAACCTTATAGTCTTTGGTCATAATATAAGCATTTTAAAATCATGATTTTGACTGCAGAGGGTCTTTAAATACTCCAAATAGCACTTTTTCATTGACATTCTTCTCCCTCTCCTTTGCCCTCCAGAGGCACAGGGGGCGCCCTCCTTGTTCAACTATGTATATAATAGTATTTGAAACAATAAACAGCAGGGGAAGCATGTAAACAGAGCTGGCTGCAGCTTTCCCATGAAGTCAAGTGTTTGTAAATCCATCCTGAAATGGACACAGTATCCCCTGATGGAACAATGTAGCTTAGGCTGCTGCCAACATATTCTAGAGATCCACACCTGACTGCTGAACAGACTCACCCTTTTTTTTTTTTTTTTGCATTATGATTTTTTTCTCTCTATTGCCATGTTTGTCTGTCTGCATATCTATGGAGTTGCCAGGCATTAAAATCCCTGAAACGGGATTGGACATGTGTCGTCTCAGTTAATGAAGTACATGTTCACTGGCCGCTGCTGTCGTTCCTGCGATCGTTTCCTCCACCTCACCCCGTTGAGGCGTGTGATTAGTGAGAAAGTGGCTCGGAAATAAAAAGCAGCCCTCATTTCATCAGGTGAAGGGCCACCTCTTATTGTCCCTCGCCTTGACATTGACCATAATCACGCAATAATTCATACCTAGACTGAACTGCAGGCAGCCCTCTTCATATTACACTTGGTGATGTTTTATCGCAGATTAAATACTGGCTCTTGATTAGGGCCATTGTTGCCATTGTGACAGATGGTTTTTAGCCCTCTCAAAGAGAATATTCCAGACAAAGTCCCTCATTTAAGCAGCTTAAAATCAATTAATGTAAACAGGAGAGGGAGGAGGCCAGACCAGCCCCGCATCCTTCCAAATTTCTCCCTGTGGGGTCTCTCCTGAGGAAGTCCCGGCCAACTTTACGGCCAACTTGGCAGCAATGGTGAAAACAGCGTGGAGTGGAGCACACAGCCCTTCAGATACAGGGCTAACAGGAGCACATAGCCCTTCAGATACAGGGCTAACAGGAGCACACAGCCCTTCAGATACAGGGCTAACAGGAGCACATAGCCCTTCAGATACAGAGATAACAGGACAGGAGCACACAGCCCTTCAGATACAGGGCTAACAGGAGCACATAGCCCTTCAGATACAGGGTGTTACGTCCCCTGCCTCTGCTTGCCTGGGTAGTGCAGGTGGAGGTAGTTGCTTAATTACCTAATTGCCTGATTGCTTCCACCTGCCTGTGGCCCAATATAAGCCCAGTAGTATGAGGCAGGGGAGATTTTCTTTTGGGGCTTGTGATTTGTGTGGAGAGATTTGGTTTTGTGAACTTTGTGTGTTTTTGTTTGTAATTTAGATTAATAAATGTCTGGGTTTGTTTTTAGATCCGTTTCTGTCTTGTTTTCGGTGCATCTGGACTTTGTTTGTTGCGGCCAGTCGAACCAGCCGTAACACAGGGATAACAGGAGGACATAGCCCTTCAGATACAGGGCTAACAGGAGCACATAGCCCTTCATATACAGCGCTAACAGGAGCACATAGCTCTTCAGATACAGGGATAACAGGAGCACATAGCCCTTCAGATACAGGGCTAACAGGACAGGAGCACATAGCCCTTCAGATACAGGGCTAACAGGAGCACATAGCCCTTCAGATACAGGGATAACAGGAGCACATAGCCCTTCAGATACAGGGATAACAGGAGCACATAGCCCTTCAGATACAGGGCTAACAGGAGCACATAGCCCTTCAGATACAGGGCTAACAGGAGCACATAGCCCTTCAGATACAGGACTTACAGGAGCACATACCCCTTCAGATACAGGGCTAAGAGGACAGGAGCACATAGCCCTTCAGAAACAGGGCTAACAGGAGCACATAGCCCTTCAGATACAGGGATAACAGGAACACATAGCCCTTCAGATACAGGGATAACAGGAACACAGAACCGAAATCAACTAAACGTGTTTATGTCCCTTTAGCTTAAGGGAGGCCTTTCTCTGGTCAGCCTTTTCTGCACACGCCCTTGGGGATGCATGACCACGCCCACAAGCACATCCTTCCCTAAGATCCTGACATAGACATAATCCCTTACAGTATACACACTTCATAGTTTCGGCATCTGTTTGGGACAAACTTAATCCTGTTTGGAAGACATTTCCCTTGTTTCAGAAGGTCATAGAGCATTTAGTTTTTTTTGCCACAGGAAGCCTAAGAAACGCGCTCTAGCAGCCCAGAAATCTTAAGGGTTGCCTCGCTGTGGCAGCAAAAATTGCCAAAAGTAAATGAAAAATGATCGTAGTGATATGATGAATTTTTTAAACATCTCATACCAAAGAGGAGATTAAAGAGAAAAGTTGGAAACACACTTTCACCAACATCAGTACTTTCATAACCTTCCCAACTGCAGGGAGACAGGGCTTCGGTGTAAATATCATGCTTCAATGCCCTTGTCTCCTGCAGCCCGCATGATGAATTTAATGCCATTTCGGCCATTGTGTATTTGCTAAACTGGTGTTAAACTCATAACAAGCTTGGTAAAAGAGCTAGTACGTGGATGCCCAAATCGGGACATTGAATCTAAATCCAGCCTTGGTTTTCTTTCCCCCCTGGTAATTAACTGAACAACTGGTGCTACTGATTGTCCAGACTATATTCACACCTGACTCTCAGGTAAAGGGAGGTACCTGACCAAAACAACTGTTCTTTGACCTCAAGGGCTGTGATTTCAATAGGTTAGTAAATTAATAATTTGGGCCGCATTCTCTAATGGTAATTTTCAACTGGTGTGCTTCAGTAGTAGCCAAAGCATTACTGGCATGAGCAAAAGCATTACTCTTATCCCGAGTGACCTAGTGAAACATGAACAGCACAATCACACAGATGTGGGACTGAAGTTCACTGCCATAGAGGAGGAATTCTGTTAAGCACAGAGCAAAAAAAGTGCTGGACTCAGCTGACAACTTGTGTACCATGCTGACACATATTAGCAAACACCAATAAAACATAAAGGAGTGGTAAAGTTAAGGGTTAGTAAAGTGTTAAAGAGAGTGGAGGAGGCTAAGGGGCTGACTGAAGGGGTGGCCCTTCAATGGTGATGGGTACAGCTTCTCTGCTGTCATCACAAGAAGTTCCTTCCGAAGGGGAGGGCAGAACAGAAAGCAGATGTGTCTACGAAGTGCGAGCGCTTCTACTGTGTAGGGCAAGCTGGGAATGCACTTACTAATGAGTTTTTTTCCTTTTAAGTATGTGTTTCTAGGCTACATTGGTAGCCGAACGCAAAGCCAGACTGTTTAGCACACACAATTACCTTGAACTGCTTCTGTGCAAATCAGATGGGAAGTCGGTTGCTAAGACAACCAGCAACTGCGGAAAAAACGTGCCAATTAAACTATTTGCTTAATTGGCGAGGCATTCATGTCACACCAATTGCTGCTTAAATTAAACTCAAACCGTGTATATTCGATTTGACATTGTTTTCTGATGACACGCTTATATTGTAAGTGCGCAATGGCATTACACAATTGCGTTATTTCCACTCGGAGAGCAAGTTGTGGTAGTATGGAAAGTACAGAATACGGAGATATACTGTGTTGTAATACTGTACTGCCATGGTCAGAAATGACTGATGATGCTTATTAGCATACTTTATCGCTTGTGAGAATCAGTGCAACGGCGTGTGCCCCTGTGTGCGAGAGTGTGTGCGCGTGTCTGTGTGTGTGTGTGTGTGTGAGAGAGAGAGAGAGAGAGAGAGAGAGAGAGTGGCCGTCGCCACTGCTCTAATACGCATCGTTGCACGCCGCCGCTCTCAGAGAGGAAGCGAAGAGAGGAATAGCGCGTGTTTCAGCCGTCAAGACTGCTGCCATCTGTTTCAGGCTTTCCTTCGTCAGTATGGACACTTCGGTATTTCGGAAAACCACTGCTAAAGGACCGAAATGTAAGTGGTTAAACTTTTATTCGTTTGTCCTTATGCATCTACTTTGCGACAGTAACTAGCCATTGCCTTTCTCATTTACCTGCTTACCCATGTAGCCAGAGACTGCTGTGCGAAGTGCCCTCACGAGCCAGTTACACTTGTTGGAAAATTGTATGATAGTTATAATACTATATATATATATATATATATATATATATATATATATATATATATATATATATATATATATATATTTTTTTTTTTTTTTTTTTTTTTTTTTTTGGAGGGGGACTGAATTTCAGTCGACAAAGGATACATGATACGCTTTACTGTACTTACGATAATATGTTCCATCACCATTGATTGTAGTTAAATTACCGTTGTTCTTTGATTGACTGCTTTTTGACACTGGACTCGAATGTTGCTTTTTTATCAGTAATGTTTCTGAAAACCGTACATATGATTAACACATTAGTAAGGAATCCAGGCTGTTTAAAACAATGTTGTACATTTATTTAACTATCCGTTCTGCTAGTTGTCTTGCTATCCGACGGCGTTCACTGTGTGCCGTAATTACCTGCAGTAATATTTGTAGTTTAATAATATTTTTATTGTTCATGCCAAAAACACGATGAACAGTATGGACATATCTCGATAGTTCCAGTTAACCCTTTATTGATAATACATATGCAGTTGTCAACGTGACGCTTAGTAATTATTACCATTACCATGGTATAACTAAAACATTACCACCCACACAATAATTACTGCTTTGACAGGATGCACAGTAAAATTGATGCTGTTGCAACGGGACAGTGTTAAACTTCGTTTTTTGAAGTGCATTCTAACTTTAAAAGGTAGTGTGGCATTTGGCTGCGTATTTTTCTTCTTTGTGTTGGAAAATACATTTGGGGTTGAGTGTGTGCGTGGTTCGTGAGTTATATACCTTTATCAGATTAGTGATGTTTCCGTATGTCTAGCTTCTGCCTTCTAGGTTCATGCGTGCAACTGCCTGCTAGCTGTATGCCTTGTATCCTGCCAGTTTATCACTATAATAATAATAATAATAAGCAGTTGCGCCTCGATACCACAGTGCAGTCGTGCCATGTTGCAGGTTCATGGGTGGCTATACAGGGCAAAACTGTCTTATGACGACAGTTTGAAATGAGCGCAGTTAAATAAGTTACAAACAAACACTTCATTCTCCCTTGGACATAACTACAAATTTTCACTTTGCTGAGTCAGATTGTCGCGGTGAAAGTAATTACGTACTTCATCTGTCTGGACATGCGTGCGGAAAATGAAATGAAAGTGCGATAAAATACTGCATCCTGTACGTCATATCAGGAATTATATTTCACTCAAGTACTCCTATAGACAGGCAGTGACCTTAATTTTACTATTATTGTGATTATTAATATAATTATTATTAGAGATAGTGGTAGCAGTAATAATGGGGTAGTAGTAGCAGCAGCAGCAGCAGTAGTAGTAGTAGCAGTAGTAGTAGTGATGATGGTAGTAGTAGTAATTTTAATGGCAGTAGTACTGAATGTACACTATCCTAATGCACTGAGCAGCTAGTATATTTGTTATGACATTAGTGTGATTTAAATATTTTATAATAGTAAAAATACTTCAACTAAATACTAAATTACGGATAGCTAAAATCAATCTCAGCCAATGAAAGTTCCACTCCCGGGAAACTGCTGTGTTTCTGTCACAGCCCGCCACTGCGTCTGCTTTATGGTTATGGTTTTTCATGGTTATTCATGAGAAGGTTTCCCCGTCTGTCTCAGAATCTTAAGAAATTCAGTGCAATTGTCATGAAGGATGTTGCTTACAGAAACTTTGCTTGTTAGTTGTTTTTTTTCTGCAGTTGTTGTGGCAGCTCATGGAAACAGGAGTGCCACTAGCCCCTGCCTGTCTCCTTACACAGCCTTTGTGTCCCTTAATCCCGAATCAGGGCCTCTTTGCAGAACTTTAGGGGTCGCAGAGCTGCCCTTCAGTGCTCCAGTGTCCTGCGGTTTCCTTGTTTACCTCAGACAGAGGGCAGTGTCATTTGACCCAGCGTCCACCCCCCGAGCTGTCTGTTTCCTGGTCTGCTCGCCGGTCTGCTCACTGGGGAAGTCTGCTCATCGGTCTGCTCGCCGGTCTGCTCAGCAGTCTGCTTGCCAGTCTGTTTCCTGGTCTGCTCTACGGTCTGCTCGCCGGTCTGCTCAGCAGCCTGTTCACCGGTCTGCTCGCCGGTCTGCTCGGCAGTCTGCCCGCTGGTCTGCTCACCGGTCTGCTTGGCAGTCTGCTCGCTGGTCTGCTCTCCGGTCTGTTCACCGGTCTGCTCGCCAGTCTGTTCACCGGTCTGCTCGGCAGTCTGCCCGCTGGTCTGCTCACCGGTCTGCTTGGCAGTCTGCTCGCTGGGCTGCTCTCCGGTCTGCTCGCTGGGCTGCTCTCCGGTCTGCTCGCTGGTCTGCTCGCCGGTCTGCTTGCCGGTCTGCTCGTCGGTCTGCTTGCCGGTCTGCTCGCTGGTCTGCTCGCTGGTCTGTTCGCCGGTCCGAGCGTTGTGGATGGAGGTAATGCGATTGTTGTGGAATGGCAGGGGCAGAGAGAAACAGACACAAACACGTCATTATCCCCTCCCCCGCACCGCATGGCATGCGCCTGCCCGCGGAACGCTCGGCTGCGTGTTGCGCCATGCGCCCTGTCCGAGTCTGAGCTACGCGTGCACCCCCCCCCCCCCCAGCCCCCCCCCCCCCATCGCCCCTCGACACTTTCACGCATCGTTACGTCCATTTTCACACTGTCTAATGAAGTCACATCCCCTTAAACAGTCAGTCTTTTTCCCCAGCCTCTATTTTTAGCAGGGAGGGAACATCGTATTTGCGAGGAGCTTCCCCCCCCCCGTGCTTGCTGCCAGAGCGGGTTTGGGTCACGCACCAAATAGTAGTACGGCTGCAACAGGACGTCCAGACGTTTCATCACGGCGTGCGGACAGTCGGTGTAATTGCCTGCTTGGGGACGTGAGATAAGCGGGGAAGTCAAATGGCAATAGGGGGGTGGTGGGGTTATCGCCCAATTACAAGCGCAGGCTTGTCTGGTCTGCAGGCACGTCTAATTGAATCTCTGTTTCGGAGGCATCGGCTGGTCAGAAACTCAATTTGCTGGAAGGGTGTGTCGGCTGCAAGGATCCGTGAGTTATAGACCTGTGTATGGTCTGCATTTGAATGCAGCCCATAGTTTTCCTGTTGCTGCAACAACATTTATTTTGGGTTGCCGGGGCAATAAATTGAGTGTGGATTTGAAAGTTCCCCTACTTTGCATAAAAGGGGAAGTGTGTCTCTTCTGCTCTCTGGCTTGTTTGTCTTGGTGTCACATGATTTCATTAGAGCTATACTAATGTTTAAGTCATTTACTGGAACAATTATAAGAAAGCCTGAAACCTACAGTACATATGTACATATAATATTCATATGGCTTTTTCTACCAGTACTTCGGGGTGTAACTTAGGATAGCCTGGATACCATGTACGATCCTTTCAATTTTCGAAATTAGCAAGTATTTTTTAAGCAGATACAAGGCTTACAAGATCACTGCTGCTAAGTGGCAGAGTACTCTTGTGTGCCTGAAGCCTGTTTCACAGCAGCTGAGCATTTTCTCGCGCTTTACTTCGCACAGAACATCGCTGAGGATCGGGCACATCTGCACCTGCGAGCTGTGCTTTCCCTGGCCTGGCCTCACAGCTGGGGCTGCTGCTGGGGTGACCTGTAGGCTACTATAGTACCACTGAGGCCCCCTGGGAATTAGAGTTTTTATTCACTTTGAGTGTACTCCCTAGTGATATTACTTCTGGCAGATTAACTGACTGTTTTTCAGCACATCCTGGTTCAGAATTACATATATATAAACAAAGCCTTCACTTGGAATGTAAACAATGTAAACACCAAAAATATACAGCTGATATATAAACCAATAAATGTGCCTTAAAAAACAAAAACAAAAGCTGTCTTTTGGAATAAACAGTTGAAACAGCATTTTGTAGCCACCACATGGTAATTGAATTCTGTTTCAGTGTCTGTTGTAGCGACTAAACTAACCCAAAACATAAACATGTACATGTTACCTGACAAAAGTACCTCCATCCTTTAAGCAAATGGTGAGTGTTTTCATGTGTAAATCTTTGATTTAATCTGAATACTCTGGGAATAGAGTAGAGCAGAGCAGGTAGGCGAGCGGCTCATAGAGCACAGAGCAGGAAGGCGAGCGGCTCATAGAGCACAGAGCAGGAAGGCGAGCGGCTCATAGAGCAGAGCAGGAAGGCGAGCGGCTCGTAGAGCACAGAGCAGGAAGGCGAGCGGCTCATAGAGCACAGAGCAGGAAGGCGAGTGGCTCGTAGAGCACAGAGCAGGAAGGCGAGTGGCTCGTAGAGCACAGAGCAGGAAGGCGAGCGGCTCGTAGAGCACAGAGCAGGAAGGCGAGCGGCTCGTAGAGCACAGAGCAGGAAGGCGAGCGGCTCGTAGAGCACAGAGCAGGAAGGCGAGCGGCTCGTAGAGCACAGAGCAGGAAGGCGAGCGGCTCGTAGAGCACAGAGCAGGAAGGCGAGCGGCTCGTAGAGCACAGAGCAGGAAGGCGAGTGGCTCGTAGAGCACAGAGCAGGAAGGCGAGCGGCTCGTAGAGCACAGAGCAGGAAGGCGAGCGGCTCGTAGAGCACAGAGCAGGAAGGCGAGCGGCTCGTAGAGCACAGAGCAGGAAGGCGAGCGGCTCGTAGAGCACAGAGCAGGAAGGCGAGCGGCTCGTAGAGCACAGAGCAGGAAGGCGAGCGGCTCGTAGAGCACAGAGCAGGAAGGCGAGCGGCTCGTAGAGCACAGAGCAGGAAGGCGAGCGGCTCGTAGAGCACAGAGCAGGAAGGCGAGCGGCTCATAGAGCACAGAGCAGGAAGGCGAGCGGCTCGTAGAGCACAGAGCAGGAAGGCGAGCGGCTCGTAGAGCACAGAGCAGGAAGGCGAGCGGCTCGTAGAGCACAGAGCAGGAGGGCGAGCGGCTCGTAGAGCACAGAGCAGGAAGGCGAGCGGCTTGTAGAGCACAGAGCAGGAAGGCGAGCGGCTCGTAGAGCACAGAGCAGGAAGGCGAGCGGCTCGTAGAGCACAGAGCAGGAAGGCGAGCGGCTCGTAGAGCACAGAGCAGGAAGGCGAGCGGCTCGTAGAGCACAGAGCAGGAGGGCGAGCAGCTCATAGAGCACAGAGCAGGAAGGCGAGCGGCTCGTAGAGCACAGAGCAGGAAGGCGAGCGGCTCGTAGAGCACAGAGCAGGAAGGCGATACAGGAGGCTGATGCTTCCTCACAGCAGCCCTTCCCTTCTGCAGGTTACCCAGAGGAAGCCAAAGCATTTCCCCCCAAATGCTCCCGTGCTTGACCCCCCCCCCCCTCACACTCGGCCTGAGAGAAGCAGAGAACACTCTGTTTCACGCCCTGAAATTTGGCCGTCCTGCTACAGACAGTCTGTCCTGTTACAATGAGGGATGCCAGGAGTTGTCTCGCTTTCCATCACCCTGCAGTCTCCCGCGATGGTGATGGAACGGGAGAGGATGCACAGAACTAATAATCTGAAATGTCTGTTTTAATGCTAGAATCGTGAAAAATACATTATTGGACCTTGATGCTGAAAATAGTGGGGGCTATGACTTGGTTGGGATTATAGAGAGCTTGGGGAGGAGGATGGGGATGAATATAGTATAGAGGGGTACAAAATCATTTGGAAGGATAGACCTAGTAAGAGAGGTGAGGGTGTAGCTCTCTGTAAAAGAAAATTTTAATGTGCAGAAAATTCCAGAAATTGACCAGCAGTGAATGTTTTTGGATTAAGCTCATTGCGGAACATGAAAAGGGCCTTACGGTAGGTGTGTGTTACCAGCCACCAGCTTCAGACAGTAGTGTGAATTCAATGCTCTTTGGAAACAAACTGGTCAGGATTGTTACCATTATTATGGGTGACTTCAGTTACCTTGCTATTAGTTGGGAAATGGTGACAGGACAAGGAAAAAGTGAGGAAGAATATTTAGATGTTATAAATGACCTTTTCATGGCACCATATGTCAATCAGCCGGCAAGAGGGAAATCAGTTCTGGATCTGGTGCTTTGCAATGGTTCGGACAGAATTAGTAGCATTGAGGTTATCGAGCCACTTGGAACTAGTGATGATTCTGCAGTTTGCTTTGATATATTTTGGCAAAGTAACAAGGCCTCCTCTATGGCTAAAATTTTGTTAGAAAAATGAAGACAGTAGGAATTAAAGTACGTATTTCAGAGTGGATTCAGAACTGGCTACAAGATAGAACACAAATGGCGCTTCTCCACTGACCAGCACGGCGCGGTACAGGATGGCAAGCATTCGTATCCTACCCTTGCCGTGTTGCCTGTTACGCTTCTCCATTACACAACAGACCTGTGAATGTAGGAGGAGTCATGGGAGGAGTAAAGCAGAGTAAAGTGTCCTAAATATGTAATAATTAACTCTTGTATGTATTTCTATGCTCTGTACTCTTGTATGTTTTCTTGTATGGGGATGGGACAACATTACATTACATTACAGGCATTTAGCAGACGCTCTTATCCAGAGCGACTTACACAACTTTTTTACATAGCATTTTACATTACACTCTCATCATCACTGTTGCATGCATCACAAAAACTATTACACTACTAACAAATGCTAACATTACAGTGTGAAATATCCACATATAATACCACTAACCTATTTAAAGACACTTAATTTAAAAAATAACGTATATAACCAAAATATTTGACCAGTAATACTTACATTACGTCTCTCGTCTTTTACTGCTATCACAGAGTAAGTTATTGCGATGATAAGAAAATTTTTGGTTACGCTGACCTATAAAACACTATTCCAGAAGCAAAATTAGATATGTTATACATCGTTAGAAAGCTTATACTCTCACCTACTGAATAAATTAATTGTCAAACAAGCCAGACTATACAGCTTGTTACGCACAGCTTGTTATTTACAAAGGTACCCAGGCATTGTCATATATTGTCCAAGACAATATATGACTACTTGGTCTCAAAAGGGACATCTCTACGCGTAGAACCAATGGTAAGGTTGTATATTTATTCAATATTTAGTCCCAGATATTGACTGTAAAATTTGCTAGTTAACGTTACTCCCTCTTGCTGTTGTGGTATTTAAAAATGGTGGTTGCTGCTGGTGAACAAACTGAACATGGGATGACGTTTTGTGACTATTTCCATTGACTAATCAATGGTCTGCAGTATTGAATTGCAGCATGGATAGTACCTTTGGTACCTACCCCAGAGCAGTAGCTAAAATCGGCACGGGTCAGGTGGCAGTGGAGAAAGCAAAACAAAGCGGGAGCACGGATTCTGGCACGGCACAGTGGTGGAGAAGCACCAAAAGAGTAGTAGTAGGGATATTATCTGAGCAGGGAACTGTTGGAAGTGAAGTCCCACAAGGATCAGCTCCTCATATATCAATGACCTCGACAGGGACATAGAAAATACATTAGTCAAATTTGCAGATGATACAAAACTGGGAGGCCCATCTAATAGTTTGGAATATATTAAAGCAATCCAAGAAGATTTAAACAATCCAGAAGTGGGAGGAAACCTGGCAAATGAAATTCAAAATAGCCAAATGTAAAGTTCTGAATGTGGGAAATAAAACAATTAGGCAACATTACTTTTTGGGAGGAACAACTGGAAATTGGAATATTCTTAGTTTGAAAAAGACTTGGGAGTAAGGTTTGATCAAAGCCTTTCAGATTCTAGGCAGTGTGCTGTAGCAATAAACAAGTATGAAACCTTCCAGACCCACGGCGCACCTGTGCTAACTATATAACTAGCTTGCTATGGCATGCCCTCACCCCTGTAACATTATTTGTTGTCCTCTGTGTGTCCATACATCTGTATCGGTGGTTGTAGCTGTGTGCCCTTAGCTCCTACTCATGCGTGCAGGATAGCATCCATACGTGCTAACTAGGTTAACTAAAGTAGGCGATCTGTACTCGCTAAGTAGGTTAACTAAAGTAGGAGAAACGCGAACATGTTAGGGTTAGCTAAAGTAACGTTAGGCGATAAAGCTGTGCCTAAAAATGTCGTGCCTTACCACCTGCACATGTGTCCTACTAAACGTCCTACTAAACGAAACACCACCTGCGCATGCGTCCCACAAAACGTCCCTCAAAGGTCATCCATGGGTGAGTGACCACAATTTGCCATGCATAGCCCATGGCGGCAGTCCTGCCTGCGCACCGTGAGAATAAGACCAATGGGATGCTGGGATATATAGGCAAAAGTATTGAGTATAAATCCAAGGAAGTTATACTTGTCTTATACAATACATTCGTTAGGCCACACTTGGAGTATTGTGTGCAGTTCTGGGGAAAGATACAAGATCAGTTACATGAAAGATATAGAGGCTCTGGAAAAGGTTCAAAGAAGGGCAGCCAAAGTGATTCCTGGTATGAAAGATAAAAGCTATGAGGAAAGACTTAAGATGCTTAATCTCTTCAAGTTTAGTAAAAGGGGACTTAGAGGTGATTTAATTTAGGCTTTTAAATTCATAAAGGCAATCAAGAATGTGAACTACAAGAGATTCTTGTAGTTCACATTCTCTCGAGGTTGAGTACTGTTAGTAGAAGGAGACATAAATGGAAATTAGCAAATGGCAAATTCCGTGCAGATACTTGGAATAATTTTTTAATGCAGAGAGTAGTCAAAGTGTGAAGCCTGACAGTTCACGTAGTAGAGGCAGGAACTCTGGGGATTTTCAAGAGAAGGCTTGATAAGGTACTATCTGGTCTGAAGGCAATCAGAGGTAATCAGAGCGCTAGGTACAATTTAGTCAGGAAAATGGCAAGCACTGTTGGGCTGAATGGCCTGTTCTTGTCGTTATGTTATGTTATGACGCAAATGAGCGCGTCAGAGGCGGCACCTTCGCTGCACAAGGTGACATGTCCGAACGCTCGCACGCACCCATGCACGGGCTGTTAAACACACGCGGAGATGGTGCGCCATGTTGCTGACTGGAGCGGCAGGCCAGCTGAGCCAGCGTGATTCTCGCGGTCCTCTCGGTCGGGAACCAACTCAAAAATCTGCCACTTTTATTGAAGTCATTAATTCTCCTCCCAGGACATCAGCCCTGGGCTCTGCAGAGCCACTCCGCTGCCTCCCCAGCCGACCGTGAAATGGGTAAAAAATGAAGCACCTGTGCTGATTCCTTGCCATGCAAAGGGTGCTGGCCCTAACCTGCCGTCGCTGCGCGTTTACATAAGCCGTGCGGGCAGGCCTGTCCTTGGGTTTGGAAGCTGAGGGGCGCCCGTGAGCACTGATATCTTATTGCTCCTTTACTGTCTACTGACATGCCCACAAGTCCCAGGAGAGTGTGTGTGTGTGTGTGTGCATGCATCTGAGTGTGTGTGCGTACGTGCATGCGAGTGTGTGTGTGCGTGAGTGTGTGGTGTGTGTGTGTGCGTGTGTGTGTGCGTGAGCGTGTGTGTGTGTGTGTGTGTGTGCGTGCATCTGAGTGTGTGTGCGTACGTGCATGCGAGTGTGTGTGTGGTGTGTGTGTGCGTGTGTGTGTGCGTGAGCGTGTGTGTGTGTGTCTGTGCTTTGTGTTCTCAGCTCAAAGGTTATAATGACATTAGCACCTTGTGGTTCATCAGAGGAGGGGAAATGGCAGGGTGTGATGTACTGGGCCGCGTCCTGTTCAGTGTACCGCCTGCTCGTCGTCCTTCACTCATCGCTGCCAGACTGAATCCTCTTCCTCCTCTAGATGCTGTCGTTAAAGCTGCGGTCCCAGTGTGCTGCCGATTGGCCACATACCCCCTCTCTGGCAGCGTGGCTGAGTGCAGAGAGCAGCTCCGTTTTTCTGGGTGGGTGAGAGAGCCACCCTTGACGCCATGGCTGCCCTGTCCAAAAACAGCAGTGAAAAGCCACACGGAAACCCCCCTCCCCCTCACCCCACCCCACCTCCCCCCCCCAACCGTGGGTACACATCTCAGAAAAGAGACAAAAACAGCAGAAACTGCGTTGTTTGCCTTCCTGAGTGGTGTGTGGTTAGATGAACCGCACATGCGTGCCTGGTGGCGGGGTGTTTGTTATGAGGCTCCTCGTTTCTGTGCGAACTGGGCGGACTACTCCGGAACTTGGTATTCATTGCATCACTCTTGCCAGTCTCTTTTCAATGCAGCCTTCTTTGGTCCTTTTTAATCTGAGTTTAATTGTGGCTGAACAACAGATGTGGGGGGGTCGGGTGGGGGGTTGTTTAAAATCCCTCTAGGGAAGGGGGCAGAATCGTGGCCTGTGGGTTTCAGTTAGTTGCTGTATGTCCCCTGTACTCTTACACTCAGAGTTAGGCACATCTCTTCCTTTAAAAACAATTTAACTGTGTGCTTTGATGTTAAAACCCTTTAAGTTGTGAAATCACAAATGTTGTTAGAATGTTCTTAACTGAACATTCTAATGCTGATGTAACTGATGTAAGTAATTGAAAGCAATGAATTTCTGGAACACTGACTTGAAAAAACATTCCAAATAACCTACTCTTCAGAGGATTAACTCCCTTGAGATAAAAGTGTTTATCAACTGGCTGAATAAGATAAGATGGCCATTAAAAGCCCTGCTGATAGGCCCCTTGGTCATTTATTTATTAACATCATGAGGCTGAATCTCCAGGGGTTAGGAGCAGACACAGGTCCATTCAAGTGTACAGATTTATGAATAATTCTCATGGTACCCAGCTGAGCCGCAAACCTCCTCTGGAGATGCTTTATGAATATGGGCTACTGTTAGTACAAAATTGCCTGCAAGTTATATGCATAACGTACCTGAACCAGGCCTTGGTTTAGTTCTATTCTTCCTATATGCCACCCGTGCCACTGTTCTTCTGTATGGCACCCGTGCCACTATGCTTCTGTATGCCACCCGTGCCACTGTTCTTCTGTATGCCACCCGTGCCACTATGCTTCTGTATGCCACCCATGTCGCTGTTCTTCTGTATGCCACCCGTGCCACTGTTCTTCCTATACTGTATGCCACCTGTGCCACTATGCTTCTGTATGCCACCCGTGCCACTGTTCTTCTGTATGCCACCCGTGCCACTGTTCTTCCTATACTGTATGCCACCCGTGCCACTATGCTTCTGTATGCCACCCGTGCTGCTGTTCTTCTGTATGCCACCCGTGCCACTGTTCTTCCTATACTGTATGCCACCCGTGCCACTATGCTTCTGTATGTCACCCGTGCCACTGTTCTTCTGTATGCCACCCGTGCCACTGTTCTTCTGTATGCCACCCATGCCACTGTTCTTCTGTATGCTACCCATGCCGCTGTTCTTCTGTATGCCACCCATGCCACTGTTCTTCTGTATGCCACCCGTGCCACTGTTCTTCTGTATGCCACCCGTGCCACTGTCCTTCTGTATGCCACCCATGCCGCTGTTCTTCTGTATGCCACCTGTGCCACTGTTCTTCTGTATGCCACCCATGCCACTGTTCTTCCTATATGCCACCTGTGCCGCTGTTCTTCCTATATGCCACCCGTGCCACTGTTCTTCCTGTATGCCACCCATGCCACTGTTCTTCCTATGTGCCACCCATGCCACTGTTCTTCCTGTATGCCGAGAGACATGAGACCTTTATCCTCCACCCCTTGCTGCTGGTCGTGGCCTCTGCCCCACAGGGAGTTATGTTAATCGTGCAGGGTAGGGCAGTGGTTAGGGAACTGGGCTACTCACAAATGGGGCTGTGCCACTGTGCCCTTGAGCAAGAAACTTAACCTGAATTAGTTCAGTAAGAATCTCCATAAATGGGCTCTCAGCAAGAGGGTCGGCTAAAATGTAAAAATGAACCTTCTTGCCCCTGTGTTTGTGGCTGGTTATGAGGTCACCAGTGCGCAGCGGTACTGTTCTGACTCATTTGAACTCTGATGAATGAACAGTCAGTGTGTTGCATTGCAGAACCGGCATCCTGTTTTTTTATTTTCCCTCATCCCTCACCGAAGGAAAGGAAATGTTCCTCTGCTCGTTGCTAGATTACCGCCTGTTGTTCTGTGATTGACGGGATGACGCTGGCTGGGGTTTGACAGAACCCTGGGATGGCCTGCTGATTGGCTGGATGCTAGGCTTGGTCCGCTAGAACAGCGCTCAGACATGCCACAGAGCTGCGGGTCCAGCTGCTGAAAGCAGTTAGTCCACTTCCCCTAACAACAATGCTTTGCAGACGTACGCTCTGTGTCTGACATTTTACCCAGTTCTGAATTAATGACACGTTGAAATTGATGGCATCAGATGTCATGCCGTTTATTTGCGAATACAAGTGCAAATCAATGTGACAGTAGCCAGGCTGTCTTGCACTGTTCAAAATTAAGCCATAAAGATCAGTGATTTCGGATGTTCCAGATGCCGATACCAAGATTTACAAGCATGTGGGGACAATCCTAACAAGCCATGGAGCAAATCTTAGGTAACGTAGGCTAGCTTAACGCAAGATAAACTTTTGTGAACCTAAGTTATTACCGGGGGCTTATAAAGCTAAATGAGCTTATTTGACAGAAATCTGCCATGGCTCATTGCAAAATTAGCCTCCAAACACAACATTTCTCATTTTCTCACAACCTCACAAGATTAACCTATGTCCTGTTGGACATTTTAAATTGTGACTGCCAATGCACAATTCATAGGAACCAGAAATACATCGATCATCCATTTCTGGTGGATACATTTCATGGGTCCTTGACTTTGAGGAAATGGGACCTTGAAGCTCTTGAAAAGTGCTTAAATTGGTTGCATGCTGTAGGTAAGTGTGGGATGTGGTCTTAGGGCAGAAAAGGTTGTGCTCATTGAAATCACCATCAGCTGATTCTAGGACATGAACTCCCAGCTTCTTATCCGCCCAAAAGCTCTGTTTCCCGCTTTTGTTGCCACGGAACTGGGAAAATGCCGGCGTTCACTGCATCCGTAACGGCATTACATAGTTTGCATAGCAGCGCTTGTAAGTATCAGATGGACTTAATCACATAAGATATGGGTCTTTGAATTGGGGTCAGGACTCCATTGCTATCCTGATTAAAACGTCATAGTTTGTGGGCAGCTCTGTAGCTAATCCAGAGGGATTCCTAGTGTTTTATTACAAGCCGGTGCCTTTAAAGCACTTGAAATAAGCGTTCGTGTTGTGTTTACCTCTGGGGAGAAGGACTTGAAATTAATTATTAATGTCAGCTACTGTAAAGTGAGGACAATGACTTTGGCTGGATCCTGAAGACAGTCATCAGGAAACAGAACTGGGTATTCGCAGTTTAAGTGCATCCAGAAATACTCGTGGAAATGGGAATGTGTAAACTTGCTGAGTTCAACTTGCAAGCACACGATGACCTGAAACTGAGAACACTCCAGATCTGGCAAAGGCATCTCCACCACTTTTGTGTTTGTTCTTCATTCAGTCATGAAAGGTCCTCCATCAGTTCATCCAAAGGGCACCTCAAGATCCTCTCTGAAACATTATCTCTGCTGCACTTTACCATTCAACAGTGGAGCTAAAATGCAGTGGCAAGAGAGCTCTCTGTGAAGATGAACCACAGGAGAAGTGTTCAGTTAGGCCTGCCAGTAAAACCAGGAACAGCTCTTTTTACTTCAGTCCATGTTCAAGGTTTGGGAGGGTTCCTGGTTTTTCTCAGTACAGTTATCCAGCTAACTCCGTAATCCTTCTCTGCGATACAGGGTTTTACTCAGTGCAGTTATCCAGCTAACTCAGTAATCCTGCTCTGTGATACAGGGTTTTATTCAGTGCAGTTATCCAGCTAACTCAGTAATCCTGCTCTGTGATACAGGGTTTTACTCAGTGCAGTTATTCAGCTAACTCAGTAATCCTGCTCTGTGATACAGGGTTTTACTCAGTGCAGTTATCCAGCTAACTCAGTAATCTTGCTCTGTGATACAGGGTTTTACTCAGTGCAGTTATCCAGCTAACTCAGTAATCCTGCTTCATGATACAGGCCCCTCCTGACCTCAGAGATCTGCCTGGGAGTGGGATTTGATGTGCAGTGGGTTGTAGCCTGAACGTGTCGCCCATTGACAGGCAGTGGGGTTCAGCAGGGCGGGGATTTGCAGAGATCTGAGGTCTGGGCTCACCTGATCCAAAGCAAGGCCTGGGCTGTTGTAACAGCAGGAAGACTCACACCTGAGCCTCACTGTGAGCACGGGTCCATCTGGAGCGCAACCAAACAAGCGCTCCTCATCTGTGTGCTCATCCTGACTGGAACAATGCGGATAAATCACCAGAGAAAATGTTTCCAGGAGCCGCATGTGGACACGGCCACTTGAACCGCTCTATGACCTCCTCTCTGATAACCGCCGGTCCTGGGGTTCACACGCGATCCCCGGAGAGCGAGGGCTGCAGAGGGACGAGTGACCATCCCCGCTCCAATCGGAAAGGGAAAAGGAGTTTCTCTGGACGTCAGTGACGTTACTGGGATGTCTTCCAGAGCTCCCGAACCTTCTCGTTTTGATTTTACATGCTCATTGGGATAGTTTTGTTCTTGCCTGTATAGCGTAGCTTTATTTTCAGTAGGGTAAATGACTAGGTCTCAATCAAGTCTTTAAGTTGTCTTCCAAGTTATGACAGAGCCTCTGCTTTCACAGATATGTGGTTACCTAAAGGGGACGCTTTTGCTATGATCAGACCCCTTTTGCGCACACCATACTGTACTGCCAGGCCGTAACCTGCTCACATATCCGCTTTCTTGCACTTTGGAAAGATGTTTTTTGATCTTTTGAAACAACCATGTAAAAACCTACAGCACAATTTGGTGTAAATACTGGACTGTGTGCTAAATACAAGGTACTGTAACTCGTTTTATTTTCATGAAGTGCTCCATCCTGGTACCAACAGATCTGGTTTGGTCGGATACTTTCTGTGGTTTTACTAGCCCTTACATTCCTTCCATTTTTTTCAATTTTTTTCTTTTTCATTTGTTTCCTCTTCATTTGGTTGTTAAATCTCTGCCTGCATTTCAGTATGTTAGCTAAACATAAAAATGAATTAAAAAAATTCTGTAAAACAGGAATTTTGTCATTTCGTAAAAACGTAAGGGAATTGAGGACAAGAGCATGTGCTGTATGACCCTGGAGATCTGCTAATAGAGTGAGCGTGGGTGTGTGTAGGGGGGTGGGCGATGGGTTAATCTGCTCAGGGCTGTTGATGAAACAGTAGCTGAGTCGTTCCAGGTTAGCTGGAGTTCCCTGGCTTTCATGCCGGAGTTCCCTGGCTTCTGTGCAGGAGTTCCCTGGCTTTCATGCAGGAGCTCCCTGGCTTTGGTTTGGCCAGTGTTTGCTCTCAAGCCCAGCTTCCTTACTTATTGCCTCATCTTATGTCCTGAAGGGTTGTCTGTGAGGCTGGAGGAACGGAACAACCGCAGGTGTATCCTGTCATATCAGTGCTGGAGAGGGTGTGGTGGTGGGGGGACGCTCCTGAGATGGGGTTTCAGCCTTTCACTAAAAGCTGTAACAAGGAGACATTTCAGTCCATGACAATCTTGACAAAACTCAATAATGAATGAAAGAGCAGCACAAAAAACAGATGCTCATTATTCACTAGGGCTCTGTGGTATCAGGTTCATTCTTTTAGTGTGATATTGCTGTAGAGTGAAATTAATCGCCATTTTGGTAGTTTCATTCATTGCTTTCATGAATTAATGATGATGATGATGATGATGCTGATGGTGGTGGTGATAAATAGCATAGTAATGATTGACCTGTGATGCAGAAGAGCAGTAATGATATGAAACTGCTTATTTCCACATGTTGACACATCTCTCAGCTGTTCACACTCCCTGTGTCTGCAGAGTCATGCAGGAGACTTGAGTTTACCAGGTTCACGGATAATATACCTTTGGTTTTTTTTGTTTTTTGTTTTTTTTGTGAAACATTTGGTCAGCATTTTTCATTACTGCTTAACTTTGCAGCGAAAAACTTCTGCTGTTGTCATAGTAGTGAATACTCAGTCCAATCAGAACAGCAATACTATCACTGTTGTAGAATGTTGATTAACATGGAATTCTAACATGGATTAGCATGGAATTCTACTATTCCGCTGGCTGTTGACTGCCATGATTTTGCTTGCTGGAAAGTTTGCTAATAAATAAGCTAATTCCCGGTTCATTTTCTGGTTAGTACGAGAATGACTGCTTTTGATTAGGGAAAAGAAAGTGGTTGAACTTAACACAGTTTCTTTGTTTTTATTTTGGTCTGTATGTATTGAAGCATCTGATATTTATGGGCATTATATTTAAAAAATGAAGTGCTGTCAGTAATGGTTACAGTATTTGATTTAGCATTTAACTGTGTGAAAAGGGACTGATGAAGGACAGCTTTATTTTAACAGTAAGTAAAAACAGAAAACTTCTCCCAGCCTCTGTATCTCTTTATGTTTGTACCCCCTACAGTTTTCCCTTGGGCTGTTACCATGTAGAAAAGCATATAGTGATATCAGACATGGTCATGTGATACTCCCTGACTGTGCAGCAGGCCTATATTTAGAGTCTCGGGGGCCCGAACCGGAACACTACCACCCTGACGGCCATTATGGCTCCGGTTCAGCCCAAGTCCCCCACCCAGGGAGGGGGCTGGCTGAGCTTTGCAGCTCTGTCTGTCTATCTGTGTGTGGGGCCTGCTGAGGCCTGCTGCACATGGGGGTTGGATCCAGGTACTCCACACTGGCCCTGGCCCTCTGAGGCTTGCTGCACATGGGGGCTGGACCCAGGTACTCCACACTGGCCCTGACCCTCTGAGGCCTGCTCCACATGGGGGCTGGACCCAGGTACTCCACACTGGCCCTGCTCCACATGGGGGCTCTATCCAGGTACTCCACACTGGCCCTGGCCCTCTGAGGCCTGCGGCACATGGGGGCTGTGTCTAAGTGCACACTGGTCCCGTCCATCTTCATTCCTCTGCCACCCATGGAATCCTGTCCCTTAGGTAACCTGTAATAGCACAGCACGTCGATGTGAGATGTCAGCTGTCACACCGCGTGCCTGTAGAGTTCTGTACCCAGAACCCCTGAGGCACGTTGTGCAGAGGACTTACACTTTAACATGCAGCAATTTAGGTGTGCAAAGAGTTACATGTTAAAGCTGAATTTATATGAGCTATGTTGCCTATACATGTCTATGCATGCAAGTGGTGAGGTTTTAATTAGAGAAAGTGTGGCACTACCAGAAAACAGGCTAACCAGGTTGGGCAGCGTGTCAGTCACTGGGCTTGCTCACGAAGCCACCAGCGACACATGAAACGTACAGTTTCCTCCCTCTGAGGGGAGTTAGTTAAAGGCTTGAAAGAACGTCGGAACCCAGCCAGGTTCCAAGGGTGTCTTTACGTTGTGCTGATTCTCCGCGTTCTCTCAGTGGTTTGGTTATGTGTGAGTCCTGCAGAGGTTCACGCATTACATTCACCTCATATATCCGAGACAACAAAATTAAGAGATTTCCGTCTAACAATGCGATTTCTTAACATACTTTTATCCAGTGTCCCTTCAAAGACAAATGACCAGCTTGTCTGTGGGGATGTTTTTCTCCTGCTGCATATTTGTCTTCAAGTGGGTGTTTTTAATTAAAACCACACCAATTGTAGGCAACCTGAATATTTTTATGAACGTGAGTTGGTCAAATTTATAGGTCACATTAACATGCCATTGAGAATCTTCGTTGCCAAATTCTCTCTCAAACTTGCTCAATAACAACAGCAACAACAAAGTATCTTAAAAGTAATTAAGTCGATAAAGCAAGCAGGTATTAGTAGGGCTTAGGTAGGTAATGGCAAAAGGGCTCAACTCTATGGCCAAAAGTACAGTTTGTGAACACCTGACATCCAACATCCCATCCAAAAGATGGGCTTTTTTTTTTTTTACATTACAGGCATTTAGCAGACGCTCTTATCCAGAGCAACTTACACAACTTTTTTTTACACTTCCATTTATACAGCTGGATATATATACTGAAGCAATTTCGGTTAAGTACCTTGCTCAAGAATACAACAGCAGTGCCCTACCCGGGAATCGAACCTGGGACCTTTCTGTTACAAGCGCAGTTCCTTACCCACTGTGCTACACTCCGGCTTTAATATGGAGTTTGTCCACCCTTTGCTGCTATGACATCCTCCCCTCTGGAAAGGCTTTATACTAGATGTTGGTGCATTGCTGCAGGGATTTGCTTCCATTCAGCCAGAAGAGCATTAGTGATGTCGGGCACTGATTGGGCGATTGGGCCTGGCTTGCAGTTGGATTTCCAATTGATCCCAAAGGTGTTAGATGGCATTGAGGTCAGGACTCTGTGCAGGCCAGGCAAGTTCTTCCACACCATTCTCAACAAAACCATTTCTATATGGACCTCGCTGTGTGCCTGGGGGCCCTGTCATGCTGATACAGGAAAGCCTTCCCTAAACTCTTGGGGAAGCACAGAAGCATCTAGAATGTGATTGTATGCTGTAGCATTAACATTTGTCTTCATTGTAACTAAGTGGACTAGCCCAAACAATGAAAAACAACCCCAGACCAAGGGGTGTCCAGATACTTTTAGTCATAGTGTATCTTTGAATAGATTTGCTTTTCAGAAATTGCAATTGTCTCTGTAATGGGTTTTGAATCTGTCTTTATATAGGAACATAATTAATGAGAATCTAAGAGGTGTTGTTAAAAGTGGCTGAAATGAACCAAACGATGGAAACAAACACAGCTGGATAAATACCGCATCAGGGCTGAATACACAACAGGCATATTATGAATTACACAGACATCTGTTTTTCATTAGTCAAACTTGCATTGTGTGAATGGGCTGTTGAAGAGTTCATAATTGCTTGATTGCATGAGATCTGTTATAAATTGATGTAATTAATGGAGCCCTTTAACCTTTTTCAGTAGAGCAGTGGGAACCACAATCACAGCTGGATCCTGTGTCCTGGCTCTGGTCTGTGTGAAAATGACCACTTCCAGAAAGTGAACTGGTTGTTTTTCCAGTACGTGACAAAATGCGGTCATTATTCAAACAAAGAAATGATCACAAATGCCTTTCAATTCAACATGCCAGAACACATTAAACATACACCTACGATGCAGGGCCTGTGGCTAAACTGGGGAAGAACAGGGAGAAGCCGCGCCCCCGAGGCCAGGCCACAAAAGCCATTTTTGTTTTACCCTTGAAAACCTTATATTTGTTTACGGTTTAATTTTTTAATTTATTTTATAAAATGTTGCCATGCCATGGATTTTACTGCTTGAAACAACTGAATCTCTGAAAGAATGCAGTTTCCCTCCTGCAAAAGGCCAATATAAGTACTGGCTGAACATCACCATACCAGCTGTGGTTGTGAACTGTGTGTGGTTTTTGCGCCCCCCAGTCAAAGGCAGGGTCCTATGCCCACCCCATCTCAGAACAGTGGATCAGGCTGGACTCCACAGTCCTGCAGTCAAAGGCAGGGTCCTATACCCACCCCATCTCAGAACAGTGGATCAGGCTGGACTCCACAGTCCTGTAGTCAAAGGCAGGGTCCTATACCCACCCCATCTCAGAACAGTGGATCAGGCTGGACTCCACAGTCCTGTAGTCAAAGGCAGGGTCCTATACCCACCCCATCTCAGAACAGTGGATCAGGCTGGACTCCACAGTCCTGTAGTTAAGAGGAGTATCGTCCCCTCAGGGTCACCAAACCAGTCTCGTTTTGTCATGACCTGCACCTCGTGCGTCATGCACAGTGGGGATATTTCCTCAACTGAGCCAGCTTATCTTTTTCAGTCTTTTACAGTGTTGTTCTTGAGAGGTATTTGACAGTCCCCATTGGAATGAAGTCAAACAAAATGCAAGGGGAAGAACAAGAATGTTGGCATAAGTGGCGAGGAATCACATTTCATTTTCTTCTTTTCAGGAGATGATATTTTGCCTGCATCTGTGCTTGTTGAACTGTGTGTCCGTGTCAGAGACTGTCAGGGAGGAAATGAACAGCTGAAATGAAGTGAAAGGAGAATAAAGCAGACTGTGGGAAGACGGATAGAAATGGGGATCGAGGCTGGCGGACTGTCTCGTTAAAGAGCGTTTTCTCGCCAGACGCGCTTTGAGTGTAGCCTGGAGCTCCTGTCAGAAATGTGAGGATGGGGGGCTGTTCAGTCTCGACTCCGCTGCATCCCTGGGCCCGCAGTGTCCCTCTGCAGAGGCCATGAGCTCCCAGCATCTCTACAGGGAAGGCGCTCTCTGCTCTCAATGACTCAAAGGCTCCCTGCTTCGCCACCCAGTCTCCTGGCAGCTTCATTACCTTCGCCTTCCATTATAAAACACTTTTCCCTCTCAGCGAAGTGTCAACAGCCAGAGCGATGGAAACCAAACGGCTTTTATGAGTAAATGATTTGCGCCCGACATAACCGAGCGCGACCTTCTGTTCGAGCGAAATTACTGAACGGGCATAATCACAGCTGGCCGCTTGCCAGGCCTGGAATAGGAACGAGTTTTAAACGCTCGGAAAATTACAGCGACCGCGTCGCACGTCCAACGGTTTTCGTAAAAAAAGGAGCGGGCTGCCGGCCTCGAGCCGCGCCACGATCAGGCTATCGTTTCTGGAAGGTTCTTTTCGATCTCGGCCCCCTCGTTTCCTGCACTGCCTGTGTAATTTGGCCTGGAACAGTGGCATTGCACATTCCTGCTGCGAGTCCCTCCGCGGAACTAAACTAAATTGTGTTTGCTGGCATGACCGCCTGACCTCAGCGCTGTCGATGCGTGTGAGATATCTGCGGAGATGCTCCTGATGTTAAGCAGGCCCCGCGGCTCGCCCCGCCCACAGTCGCCCTGGCCCTGTTTGCGCGCGGCGAAGACGCACACGGTCCCCTCGGCCATTTCCTCTCGGCCTTTAGTGGGTCATTACTGTTGTTATTGGGTTTTCTCTTCCCAGGGTATCCATGACGATCGTCGCGTTGTTTATTTTGACTCGTCGTTAAGGCCTGTTCTGCGAGGGCGTTCGTCAGATGCGATTCACGCAGATCTTTGATTATCAGTGTTTACACAGATAAAGCCGGGGTCTTTGCCAGTTCGCACTGAAGCTGTTGTTCTTGTTCTTCTGCCCTCCCCCTGGACACTAAGAAATGCTCGTTTGGTTTTAGTAGTCTTGGATTTGGGAAACGGAGGGGGGGGGGGGGGAACCCTCCGGCTCAGGGCCTCTACGTACGTGCATCTCAGAGTAAGAGCGCTGTTCTCGGATCAGTTTTGCATTTCAGCTTAAATGGAAACGTCCAGATATGGACCGGGCCGCTAGCTGATGGTAGTTCAGAGCTTGTCGTGGGAACACAGCCCCCATCCTCTGTGTTTTGATGGTGTGAGGACATTGCCTTTGTGCTCAGTAAATGGGAAGAGTAAATCTGTGCATGACATACAGAACAATCGTGAACAATCGCAAACTGACAGCGCTTTGTCAAGGGTAACCTGAACAGTGCCACACACAGATCAGTTTCATGGAAAATACACCTTGAACCATAGTAATTACCTATAATTCCATTAATCAGGGTATCAACTGCTCAGTTAAAAATGTACAATGGAAATTAATTATCACTTAATTATATACAACTATATATACAAATCTTAGAGTTGGTGAAACAGGAACAAAAACAGCCATTAGAGGTTAAATAGAGGTTAAACTAAAAACATTTTTATATGTGTTGGATTATGTAGATGTAATGTCCTTAAACAACTAGAAGCAGTGTAACAGTGCAGGTTTATTACTGGTGACAGTTTTAGAACGCATCTCTATACGTTGTATGAGAAAATCGGCTGACTTAGTACTAGAAGAGAACACTACTGACTTATGTTCATTTGCAAAGTACTGTTAGATAAGCTGCCATCTTGTATCTGTTCCCTTTTTCAGTTTAGATCTATTGAAGGGCATATTCGCTTCCTGGAGTATTTAACTCTTTGTAACCCCCTTGTATGAATGCAAAATTAGGGAAGACTTCTTTTACATTCTACGCACCTTTTAAAAGGAATCAGCTCCATTACCCTCCATTTGGACACACTGATTAGCATTGAGGGTTTTCAGGTTTCTTTTAAATATTTTTTTTCTGGGAAATTGCACTTACTGTATTTATTTTATCTGTATATTTCCATCTTGTTTGCTGTACTTCTGTGGTCAGCTAAAGTATTGCTGAGTATTTGCTACATTGTATCTGTCTGTCTGTCTGTCTATCTATCTATCTATCGAAGAATTCAACATGTGTGTGTGGAGCTATGTTTCAGGTGTAATGTTTCAGAGTGCAGGTGTGTGTATGGAGCTACCTTACATACTACAGTGTAATGTTTTAGGTCAGTGATATGCACAGAAGCAGAATCATTTACATATTTCCTGTGAATAGTGGAAGTTAAAATGATAGTAAATCACCATGCTAACGAACTGTAATCATTTTATTAAAGTGTCACATCGGCAGTCTCACGGGTATGGAGATACTGACAGGCCGTGTGGAGTGCTAAATAAACAGAATGAAATGTGCTTCATTGCTATTGGCTAATGAAACTGAACAGGTTTCAGCTTTTCAGGCTCGCGGTGGGTACGTAAGGACACTTCGGGGCCGGGATGCTCCAGTTCCTCTTTTAAACCCGTGGGGACCGCAGTTCCGAGACGACCAATCGATCCAGGGCACTTATCGCTTAGACAGCACACTGCCAACGTCACCCCTATCTGTATGCCAATTGCTAATAAATTTCTGCAGAGACATCATTATCTCCTTTTCAGTGAAATGTCTATCGGTGTGAAAAGCGGTGTCTGTTTTCTGTGGTTTTCCACAGCGGCTCTTCGCGCAGTGACACAGGATGTAGCAGCGGTAATCTTTATTATAGTCAGGCCGTCTGTGTGAGGGGGGTTGCAATCTTTGGTGCTGTGTGTCTGTAATGTTGATGGTGGACTGGGAGTGGGAGCGAGGGCGAGGGCTATTTCGTGCAGAGATTAGGTGCGCAATTCCAGTCCCGGTGGGCCTGTCTGCGTTTCTGATCAGGATATGATTGAGCTATTTTAAAAATTGATTGCAGAAGTTGATGCAGAATCCTTTTGGGTGGGGTCCTTGTGCACCCCACCCAAATGGCATGTCTAAATGTTTTTGCACTTTTATTTGAAGCCGAGGAAGTGGCCCACATGAAATCACACCTTTTTTCACTATGTTGTGAACATGCACTTACACACACACATGCACACACACACACACACACACACACACACACACACACACACACACTGGGCCAGTCCATTTGATATGTCCTCCTTGCATTAAATACTTCACAGAAGAGAGTCAGGCTTTTGTGTTTGTGGGACATGGAATGTTACCCTTTTTCGCTTTGGGTAAGGGACAGGACCAGGACCCCGGGGTTATCTGTCATTATTACTGGACAGGAGGAAAGAGTCTTGGGACCTTTAACAACCGCAGTGAGTCAGGGGCTCAGTTTCGGAGCCTTAGCATACATCAGATTTGTGTGCTGTGCCTCTGCTGCTCACCTTTCAGCCTCTCCATCTTATCTTTGGAGCTGGCAGACAGACAGGTGGCTGGGGGAAGTGGTCTCTGACTGGAGAAGCGCTGAGGGAGAGCTCCATGAACGGGACAGATATATGGATCCTATTACCACTGTGGGACTGTCCAATTACCTCCATCAAAATGGATGCACTCCACGTGTATGCAGCAGTGAACTACCCTCTTACTGTAGGAAATGTTCTTTTTAATACAGAAATGTATATGTACAGCTATTTAAATATGTTTTTGTATGTTGTGTTATTGTTTTTTTTGCTTTATTCAAGCAATAATAGAAATCAAATCAAAGTATTGTTGTCATTATTATTAATCGTATATTATTATTAAAAATGATGATAAAAATAACATTTCTATTATATTGTATGCAAAGCATTTCATAAGGAGCAGTAGATAATAAATATATCCTCAATAAAATGTTATTATTAAATGAAGCTTTGCCATGATTATACTGTATGTAGGTGGTAATGAATGACAGTTCGTTCTGGAAGTGCTTCTGTTTGCAGACCGGGGCATGGGAGCTGTAAAGCTAAAGCTACTGTGCAAGCTTCCTCAGCGCGTAGTGGGCAGAATAAACTCCGCCTCTCGGTCTGAATTTCCCTCCTTGGCTTTGATCTCTGAGCTCTGACTTCCTGGGTATGACTCGCCCCCCCCTTGGCTACACCGAGAAGCTCAGAGAGGTCAAAAGGACAAAAACAGAGAAACCTTTAGCACTGCTCTCTCTCTCGCTCTCTTCTTTCTCCCCTTCTCTCTCTTCTCTCCCCCTCCCACTCTATCCCTCTTGCCCTCTCGTTCTATTTCCTTCACTCTGTCACTCTTTTTCCCTTGCCCTCTCCCTCTCCTCCCTCTTCTTCCTCTCTCCTCTGTTGCCCTCCATCCTCTCCTTCTCCCCTGTCTCTCTCTCTCTCCTACATCGCTGCTTGCACTCGGTCAATTCTCAGGACGGCTGCAGCTCTGCGTTTGTGGTTGTGAAGCCGTGGGCTGAGCCCTCACCGACATCCTCCATGTGAGCCCTTCTGAAAGCCGCGACTGTCCTCCAACGTCGCGACCGCTCTTCTTGTCACAACCGCCCTCCCTAATCACAGCAGCCCTCCTTCGTCGTGATAGTATGGTGTGATCACAGCAGCCCTCCTCCGTCGTGATAGGACTGCTGTGGTTACACCACACTCCTCCGTCGTGATAGTATAGCATAATCACAGCAGCCCTCCTCTGTTGTGATAGTATAGCATAATCACAGCAGCCCTCCTCCATTGTGATAGCATGGTGTAATCACAGCAGCCCTGTTCCGTCGTGATAATCTGGCGTAATCACAGCAGCCCTGTTCCGTCGTGATAATCTGGCGTAATCACAGCAGCCCTCCTCCGTCGTGATAGTATGGCGTAATCACAGCAGCCCTTCTCCGTCGTGATAGTATGGTGTTATTACTGCAGCCCTCTGGTCACAATACCCTGTCAGGGCTTGTTTTGAAACAATGGACTCACTGACTGTACATTATCCCTTACGTGCCAGTGCTTTCTCAGAGAAAAAGTCTACTGTTTTTCTCGCCGAGGGGCAGATTGTTGGCCTGCTTCGTGAAAGGGGGGAGCTCCCAGCAAGGGGCACAGATCTGTGGCAGAGACTGAGACAGCATCTTTCTGGGTATCCAGTGAGCGAGCAGACGAGCAGATGACACGCGGTCGCAGCCCGTGCCGCGACAGCACTGCTAACCCGCCGATCTTCGTTCCCATGTTCGCTCCCACGCCATGCGCTGGGCTGCGGGAGCCCGGGCCTCGCTAGTCAGGTGTGCAACCGAGCTTCTCCGCGTTACGGGAAGCGGTGTGGTGGTCTGGCCATAAGGGCAGGGAACAGCAGCCCTGTGTGTTACTGTGTGTGATACTGTCCCCTCTGTCAGCCTCATCCTCACACTGCCCATCTCAGCTCTAGTGCCTCTGCTCTCCGCCTGCTTCAGCAACTTATAAAGAAAAGACGTCAGAAAGAGAAAGAGTGCTTTTCTCCCCCAGGCAGGGCCTTCAAAGAGAGAGGTGACACACAACGGGGGGAGGGGCTGCTGGGGCAGCTAGCCAATTAAGAGTGCTTCACCTGGAAGGTGGGTGGAGTTAAAGGGGGTCAGGCTGGCAAGTGTGTTTGTCAGGTGCCTTAGATAGGATCTAAACAAAGGCCATTGTGTCTCCTTTCGTGTTAAACCTCACGTAGGTGGTGTCTCAGTGTACGAGCTGTCAGCTGAAAGGGCGATGTGTTCTTCTTCTTTCATGCTCTGTGCGTACATTCATACATCACCGTGTGCCCATGCACGTGCGTTACATACAGTTCCCTCCAACATTATTCACATACTTTGCTGAGGTAAACAGCAAAGACTGTATAAAATCAATGCTGCACGTACTGAGCTTTACTTTAATTTTCAAACATCTGGAAAATATTTGAATGATTCAATCACACTTTTTTTTTTTTTTTCCAAATTATGCAATTTATTTCCCAGGAAAATAAGTACAACGTAAGAAAAATAAGTGTCCAAAACATACACATCTCTGTTTTCACTACTGTTTTCACCTGTCCTTCACAAGGAGGACTACTGAGTCATCTTCTGTAGTGTTCAACAGATCCTTCAGTCTGCACTTGTGGACTTGCTGCCCTCTTCTACTCAAGTTTTGCCGTGTTTACACACCGCCTGCACTCAAGGCAGAGGGCCGGTTTTTATTGAGTGTATGTGTTTGGGCGCTGCGCTCTGGAGTCCTCCTGAACAGTTTATCTTATTCAAATAATTCCATGTCCTCCACATTTAGTGTCATAAGCAGACGACTGCAAGGCTGTAAACCGTCCTCATGAATCTTATCAGCTCTTCAAAGGGCTGTAAACAAGGCCCGAGCCGTGTGGCAAACAGACCCTACTGCCCAAAGGACAGCACAGCTTTCTCTTTCTTCTTATCAGTTTATTTTTTTCACTCGGGTGTCAATAGACCGAGCTCTTTGTGGGAAACCTTCTTTTACAGCGTCAGTGTGCTGGCAGCGGTGTTGATACTGGCCGCGGTTGTGATACTGGCCATGTGTTATCCTAATCCCTCAGTGGGAGATAATGTGCATCGGTGGCAGTGCCTGAGCCGTCTCGTCTGCGCGCGGGTGCAGGTGCGTGTGAACCTGCTGTCCCATCTCAGCTGCGGCTCCTTTTAAGTCTCGCTGGGGAAGGGCAGGCTGCAGCCCCCCACCCCGCCCCATCCCAAACAGCACACATTATTACTAACTATTGTACTGTCATAGGGTGAGAACTATGTGAGATGTGTTTAATTTTCCGAACCCAGGGGTTTTAACTGTTAACACCCTCGTTTGATGTCCGGCACTCTGAATACCAAACACAAGTGCATCAGCTGTTAAAACACCTGACTTACCCAACGTGTAAAATATATTTATTCGATTTAATCTGGTAATTATTATCAAAGATATCAATCGTCGGTTAAATCGGCAAATTCGTTGATAGGCAGAGCAAATTGTTTGATCAACCTTTATCAATAATGTACAACTCACAATTAGAAGAAAATTTAAATCGTTTAATCTAAAGACGTGAATATTTGTTGTAACTAATATAAAACAATTAACATAGGTTACAGACATGGGCAGTCACATAAGAAATGAATGAAAGAAGATAGCAAACCACAGCTTTTGCCCCAGTGTAATCCAAGTAATGCCAAAATTCAAAAA
This sequence comes from Anguilla anguilla, assembly GCF_013347855.1. NCBI lineage: Eukaryota > Metazoa > Chordata > Actinopteri > Anguilliformes > Anguillidae > Anguilla > Anguilla anguilla. The sequence goes on from NC_049212.1 coordinate 2,699,334, forward strand.
GCAAAAGACTTCAAAAAGCAGGATATTCCGAAAGAACCAGAGATGAAATGTAGAACATCTGACCTAGATGTAGGACTCAGATGCCCACTTCCAACTGTTACAAACTTCTTCTCAGTTTGCCCAAAAACTGACTGACTAACTGAAAGAAATGTTTTTCTGTTGCTGTTATTTAAAAATGGCGCTTGTGGTCTGCTTGTCGATTCTCGCGAATATATCAGCGATGTTCAGTCCTGCAAGCTCCCACCCCAAGCACCCCAGTAGTTCTCGGACTGTAGAAAAGTACTACCTCGCGAGCAGGGAATAAAAAGAGGGATAGGAATTGTGTCTTAGGAACCAAAATCAACCCTGGTTCCTCTGTGGAAAAGGGGCTGTGGAACTTCTGAGTTCCGCAAAAAGGTTTGTGAGCTCCGCAAAAAGTTTGTGAGTTCCGGAAAAAGTTTGTGAGTTCTGGAAAACGTTTGTGAGTTCTGGAAAAGGATCCTGTGGAAAAGGGGCTAGTGTATGCTGGCCAAGCCAAGCCCAGGGTGCATAAAAGTGGGGCTGCATTTGGGTTTGCCATCTTTGTGTCTGTGAATAATTTGATAAATGTCCCAGCAATGTCACACAAACTGAAGACAACACCTGTGTACTCAGCACAGACAGTCTGGTAAAAACATGTTTGTTTAGAATGTTGCAGGATGAAAGACATAGTGGAGATTGTATGGGTTTCTTGTGTTCCATCGTTGTGCTCGTGTTTGAAATGATGGATGACAGTCACAGTGCCAAGCAGGTCATTATTCTTCTGTTACTGTCTTGGCAACTTCTTTTGTTTAAGTTTTGGTGAGCACAACATAAATTGATGTTGGCTTTATGGATTACATAAAACCAAAGGATTAGACCTGCATATTTTACTGGAAATATTCTATTAACTCATTTGAAGAGAGGAGAGTGAGAGATTGAAGTAGAGGAACAAAAGAGTATTTGGCCTTGTGTATTCGGTGAACTTCAAAATGTAATGGGGCTGATGCATGCTATTAAAATAGAAATGGCTTAATGATTGAGCACACCTACGCCTTCCTGACCCAGTTAAACACAGGGGCAAGGAGAGTGTGTCTTTTTCTGTGTTTCATGCCAACTTCCGCTCTTCATTATTCATAACTATAAAACTGCCATTTTATTTACATTCATGAGTAAGCGCACGAATCACAGCTGATAACTGTTTTAACTGTGTCCCCATAATCTAATCTACAAGTGAACTAGCTTTGGCGTGTAAAGCCCGGCTTAAAAAACCACACCTTGAATAGTTTGGTTTTGCTCAACCCTTGGGTGTACCTGAATAAATATGCTGCAGACTCAGTTTATTATGATGAGAGTGACTAAAACAGTGTGGAACCTTAAGTGCCGCTGTCCCAGACCTGGATTAAGCCTAGTCCTGGACTGAAAGAAAGATTCAGCGACGATCTCCACTGAAAAACATTTTCAGTGTGGGGCTAGGTGCAGTACATGTCTGGGAAACCTGCCCTTTATCTTTTGAAGAGAAAATGGAGTTGATTTTACGCGCTTGTACCATTTTTATTACTGTGTCTTAGTCATCTTCTTATATCATGTGTTTTGTTTTTGTTTTATGCATGTACCCAGGGCTCTCTCTGCTGTCGTACATGACTGCCTTGGGTAAATAAAGGATAAATAAATAAATAAATGAAATAGCCTGCTATAGGATCACAGCCATCTGTACCTGGTACCTGGAGGCTGAGTTATGTGTGGTGAAGTCAGCGCTAATGTTAGCGTCAGCTGCACTATATTGCACTTAAAAAACCCTTTCTGAGAATAACCAAGTGATGTACAGTGTTATTTGCCAACAAGGACATTGCTGGACAAATAAATTTCAGTCAGTCACATGCTGTGTATCTCAGTATCTGAGGCATTTGGTTGTGCCATGCTGTGTGTATCTCAGTATCTGAGGCATTTGGTTGTGCCATGCTGTGTGTATCTCAGTATCTGAGGCATTTGGTTGTGCCATGCTGTGTGTATCTCAGTATCTGAGGCATTTGGTTGTGCCATGCTGTGTGTATCTCAGTATCTGAGGCATTTGGTTGTGCCATGCTGTGTGTATCTCAGTATCTGAGGCATTTGGTTGTGCCATGCTGTGTGTATCTCAGTATCTGAGGCATTTGGTTGTGCCATGCTGTGTGTATCTCAGTATCTGAGGCATTTGGTTGTGCCATGCTGTTTGTATCTCAGGATCTGAGGCATTTGGTTGTGCCATGCTGTGTGTATCTCAGTATCTGAGGCATTTGATTGTGCCATGATGTTTGTATCTCAGTATCTGAGGCATTTGGTTGTGCCATGCTGTGTGTATCTCAGTATCTGAGGCATTTGGTTGTGCCATGCTGTGTGTATCTCAGTATCTGAGGCATTTGGTTGTGCCATGCTGTGTGTATCTCAGTATCTGAGGCATTTGGTTGTGCCATGCTGTGTGTATCTCAGTGTCTGAGGCATTTGGTTGTGCCATGCTGTTTGTGGCTGGCCACAGTTGTTGGAAAGCTCCGTCCACATCAGAATATAACGTACTTTGCAAACATGCTCACTGGCTGCTAGGGAAATGAGATGTATTGATGATTATTTGAGAAAATTATTAAAGCTGCAAAACAAACATCACCCCAAGGCAATGTTATGTTTTCGTGTTTGTAAATCGCATCTTTTCTTAATAGCAGTATGTTTATTTTTTCAACATTATCGTTGAATAGATTTGTTTTCGGGATAATGTTTGATCTTGTTTAGCTGTGGTTTGTAATCAATTGGACACGCTTCCTTTGATGTTTTTTTGCTTTGAATTACGCAGACATTTTTAATGCAATAAACCCTTGTGCCTTCCAGGTGTTTTTCGTTGGAATTCGATACCTGCTGGGAGTGGGTAGATCACACTTTTTAATAATTCTGACCTCTGGACTCTGGAGTCACATGTGGAACCATTAAATCAGAGCGGTTTGAACCTTTTCCTACGTTCTACATTTTTCCCATTTTGCGTATTTGAAAAAGACCACAAAACAAAAGAGGGAATTTCGAGGCTTTAAAGCTTGTGCCTTCAGCTAGAATAAGAGCCAGTGTTACTGTCCCGTTTACAGACACCGTTCCACTGTCCTCCTGGAAGTGTTCTTAGGGTGAGGGGGTGTTAGGGCCTCCCAGGTGAAATGCACCTGTGCGGTACCTCACACTAGCACTCCTACAGATGCTCAATACTTGCTGTATATTTCAGGTTTTTCTTGCCAGTTTAATTTAGGGGTTCTTTGTTCCATTCAGAATGTCAGTCATTCAGCCTCTGAATCTCTGGCTTTCCATAAGAATTATGTTATCAAGCACAGCCTTATTTCACTTAATTAAGCGTAATTTACCCTCAACGGAACCAGTTGTTGAATGTATTGGACAGTGTGAGTTCACACACGTGCCGTGGCATTGATCTGTTCATTGGCTTTTCTTACGTCAACATTTCTCTCAGACTGTCTGGTGCTCAGGATGTGCAGCGATGGCTTGTCTTATTTTCCCCAGGTTCGCGCCTCACCTCTTAACCATTTGATGACTGGTTGCGTATTATGATGTTAGAAGATGTGGTAATACGGTTAAGTCAGTAATTACCTGGGGTTCACTGCGCCCTCAGCCTTTGCTGGTCCCAGAGTTCATGGAGCAGTTATTTGCAAGGGTAAAGTGCAGTAAGGAAAAATATATAATTATACTAAATTACTGCATGGTACATTTTGACCCATTATGGGAATTGTCACACCAGGTCTACAACATGCCTTTTCGTTATTGTTTTCTTCTGGGCCAGCAATGTCCTGAGAAATGCCTTTACCACTTGGCCAGAATGTAATACCCTTCTCCTGGAAGGAAAACACACAGAATAGGTGTGTTTTACTGGCATAATGGCTGCTGAGCTGCCCATTCACATAGTCCTGACTGGCTGATAACTCAACAGGACCTTTGCAAGGGGTTTTCCACCCTGATGGCCAAGGGTTATGTTTTTTCGCAAGTCAGTCCAGAATTGTCTCCGTTTCTTATTGGCTGTGGAGGGCAGTAGTGCCAGGTGGTCCATGACTCTCATTATCAGTACAGCAGAGCAGTCTCACTATCTGTACAGAAGGGCAGTCTCACTATCTGTACAACAGAGCAGTCTCACTGCCTGTATAGCAGAGCAGTCTCACTATCTGTACAGCAGGGCAGTCTCACTGCCTGTATGGCAGGACAGTCTCACTATCTGTACAGCAGGGCAGTCTCACTGCCTGTACAGCAGAGCAGTCTCACTGTCTGTACAGCAGAGCAGTTTCACTATCTGTACAGCAGGGCAGTCTCACTATATGTACAACAGGGCAATCTTACTATCTGTACAGCAGGGCAGTCTCACAATCTGTACAGCAGGGCAGTCTCACTGTCTGTACAGCAGAGCAGTTTCACTATCTGTACAGCAGGGCAGTCCCACTGCCTGTACAGCAGAGCAGTCTCACTGTCTGTACAGCAGGGCAGTCTCACTATATGTACAACAGGGCAGTCTCACTACCTGGACGGAGTGTAGCACAGTGGGTAAGGAACTGGGCTTGTAACCGAAAGGTCGCAGGTTCGATTCCCGGGTAAGGACACTGCCGTTGTACCCTTGAGCAAGGTACTTAACCTGCATTGCTTCAGTATATATCCAGCTGTATAAATGGATACAATGTAAAATGCTATGTAAAAAGTTGTGTAAGTCGCTCTGGATAAGAGCGTCTGCTAAATGCCTGTAATGTAATGTAATGTAGAGCAGGGCAGTCTCACTGACTGTACAGCAGGGCAGTCTCACTACTGTGGCAGAGCAGTTCAGCTATTCCCTGCACATATGTGGTAGCTATATCATCATATTACATTCACCTCTGGCTGGAGGAGTTTCCATTTTGTATGGCTGGTAATGAAACCGAAGGCCTTTTTTTCATGTAATGCATGCACTAAAAGTTACCCAAACCTGTACGTGCATATACCCTTCACAAACAACACCAGGAATAATAATGATAATAATAATAATATTTGCATTATCTAACTGGCTTACTCCTGGTCAAGGTGGCTGGCGCCTATCCCAGCATGCACTGGGTGAGAGGCAGGAATACTCCCTGGAAAGGTTGCCACTCTGTTGCAGGGCACACACACCATCCACTCACACACTCATACCTATGGGAAATTTAGACTCTCCAGTGAACCTAACCTGTGTGTCTGGATTGTACCCAGAGGAAACCCACGCGGACACGTGGAGCACATGCAAACTGCACAAAGTAAGGCCCCAGCTGGGATACGGACTCAGGATTTGAACCTTCTTGCTATGAGGCGACAGTGCTATCCACTGCACCAATGTATCATAATAATAATAATAATAATAATAATAGAGAGTTCATATTATTATTATTCCTTGTGTTTTTGAAAATATTTATTGAACCAGAAGAAGCTTGGGAGATAGTTTTGGGAGATAAGCTCCTTCATCAGAGCATCAGTGATCTGACAGCGCAAAACGCGTTATCATCTTGTGGTTCAATAAATATTTTAAAAAGGAGTTTCTGGCTGAACCTTCTTTTTTCTGCATGTTTATTTTTCCGTGGATAAGCACCCCATTCTGCGAGCCGAAGCTAATGTGACGAGCACCAGCACTTTTCATCTGTTACTGTACATCAGAGTGAATGTGATGTTATCAAATGAATGCAAAAGCAAAGGTTTATTTCAGGTGTTCTACAATAACATTAGAATCGAGCTGTTTTCAATTTCAGTTTTTCCATTTCAAAACTGATCTCAGTGTTTTTCTCCTGACTGCTGTAACCTGTCATTTCTGCTTTTTGGTGTGACTATGAGTCTTAGTCATAGTCATGCGTTCCTTGTGCTTCCCCTGTGTTTGTGTATTATGTACAATGATACTGAGTTTACAGGACGTCCGCATGGTGAGCCAAGCTCGATGGTAATAAGTGCAGCATCATCACTGATCTCTGCTCAAAGTTAATTAGGCAGTATCTGGAATATTAACTTCAACTCAAGTTCAGTTCTCTTTGTTCAATGATTGTGATAGGATCGTACAAGTTACTTTCTCTATTATAAGATTGTGTATGATAGTACACTGTCATCTATTCAAGGATTGTGATAGGATAGTATACTAGTCTGTTTGGGGATTGTGATAGGATAGTACACTGTAGTCTGTTCTGCAATTGTGATAGGATAGTACACTGTAGTCTGGGGATGGTGATAGGATAGTACACTGTAGTCTGGGGATTGTGATAGGATAGTACACTGTAGTCTGGATTGTTATAGGATAGTACACTGTAGTCTGGATTGTGATAGGATAGTACACTGTTGTCTGATCTGTGATTGTGATAGGATAGTACACTAGACTGTTCGGGGATTGTGATAGGATAGTACACTGTAGTCTGGGGATTGTGATAGGATAGTACACTGTAGTCTGATCTGCGGTTGTGATAGTATAGTATACTAGTCTGTTCGGGGATTATGATAGGATAGTACACTAGTCTGGGGATTGTGATAGGATAGTACACTAGTCTGTTCGGGGATTGTGATAGGATAGTACACTGTAGTCTGATCTGTGATTGTGATAGGATAGTACACTAGTCTGTTCGGGGATTGTGATAGGATAGTACACTAGTCTGTTCGGGGATTGTGATAGGATAGTACACTGTAGTCTGTTCTGCGATTGTGTTAGGATAGTACACTGTAGTCTGGGGATTGTGATAGGATAGTGCACTGTAGTCTGATCTGCGATTATGATAGTATAGTATACTAGTCTGTTTGGGGATTGTGATAGGATAGTATACTAGTCTGTTCGGATAGTACACTAGTCTGTTTGGGGATTGTCATAGGATAGTACACTAGTCTGTTCGGGGATTGTGATAGGATAGTATACTAGTCTGTTCGGGGATTGTGATAGGATAGTACACTGTAGTCTGTTCTGCGATTGTGATAGGATAGTACACTGTAGTCTGTTCTGCGATTGTGATAGGATAGTACACTGTAGTCTGGGGATTGTGATAGGATAGTACACTGTAGTCTGGGGATTGTGATAGGACAGTACACTTTAGTCTGATCTGCGATTGTGATAGGATAGTACACTGTAGGTTGGGGATTGTGATAGGATAGTACACTGTAGTCTGATCTGCGATTGTGATAGGATAGTACACTAGTCTGTTTGGGGATTGTGATAGGATAATACACTAGTCTGTTCGGGGATTGTGATAGGATGGCACACTGTAGTCTGTTCTGTGATTGTGATAGGATAGTACACTGTAGTCTGGGGACTGTGATAGGATAGTTCACTAGTCTGTTTGGGGATTGTGATAGGATAGTACACTGTAGTCTGGGGACTGTGATAGGATAGTACACTAGTCTGTTTGGGGATTGTGATAGGATAGTACACTGTAGTCTGGATTGTGATAGGCTAGTACACTGTACTGTAAATGTTTCAACAGGAATGCACACCTAACATTCATCTCCCTGCCTTTAATTTTCAGATGGGTTAAAGAGGAAAGACCAGTAGATCAGCACCTGGTTGGCTGACGCGTCACATGTCCTTCTGCGAGAGTTTGGACAGAGAAGGAAATGGCACAGGGATCTTCAGCAGTAGACTCTGCTACCTGGTAGCCTGCTTCCTGTCCCCATCTTCCTGCAGCTCTGACCTCCAATGATCTGTCCTGATCCCTGACGCTGGGTTAATAAGAAGCCTGGGGCTTCCTCTGGGGAAAGGTCAGGAACCAGCCATGAAAAACGGGGAGGACAAATGAGGAGCCTTGGAGCCACACCCACCATGTCACAGCACAAGGGTCCTGGGCTTGACTATTTCTCAAAGGCCTCCCAAACCTCTGAACAAGGAAATGTTTGAGCTCATTGCAGGTCCTCGCCGGCGTCCTTGTGTCTGTACAGTTCAGACGAGTGCCTGTGTGTTCATTGCCAAACCCGCCACATATATCTTAATGTATATGGCTTGAGTTGGAATACAGTGATGTTGAACGCACACTGGCAAAGATGAGCTTTTGGAACTTGCTATAAGGGGCTCTGAAAGATATACGAGTAAAGCTAATAAATGGACAAAACAATGTGCAACATCTCTTTCTGCAAAGTGGACTCCAATATAGACCATCTGTTCCAGCCAACGTTGTACATCATCGTGATTGTCTTGGGTCTACCTACCAACTGCATGGCGCTGTGGGCTGCCTACATGCAGGTCAAGCAGAAGAACGAACTGGGGATCTACCTGATCAACCTCTCGGTCGCCGACCTCCTCTACATTGCCACACTGCCCCTGTGGATCGACTACTTCCTCCACCATGACAACTGGATCCACGGACAGGAGTCCTGCAAGCTCTTCGGCTTCATCTTCTACACCAACATCTACATCAGCATCGCCTTCCTCTGCTGCATCTCTGTGGACCGCTACCTGGCCGTGGCCCACCCGCTCAAGTTCGCCAAGATCCGGCGGGTCAAGACGGCCGTGCTGGTCAGCGCGGTGGTCTGGGTCATCGAGATCGTGGCCAACTCGGCGCCCCTCTTCCACAACGAGCTCTTCAAGGACCGCTTCAACCACACCTTCTGCTTCGAGAAGTACCCCATGCAGGAGTGGGTGGCGGGAATGAACCTGTACCGCATCTTCCTGGGGTTCCTCTTCCCCTGGGTGCTCATGATCTTCTCCTACCGGGGCATCCTGCGGGCCATCCGGGGCAACATCTCCACGGAGAAGGAGGAGAAGGCCAAGATCAAGCGGCTGGCGCTCAGCCTGATCATGATCGTGCTCTTCTGCTTCGCGCCGTACCACGTGCTCCTGCTGTCGCGCAGCGTCTTCTTCCTCGTCCGGCCCTGCGACTGCCGCTTCGAGGAGGACCTGTTCACCGCCTACCACGTCTCGCTGGCCCTCACCAGCCTCAACTGCGTGGCCGACCCCATCCTCTACTGCTTCGTCAACGAGGGCGCGCGCAACGACGTCACCCGGGCGCTGGCGGCCCTGATGAGCGCCGTCAGCCGCGGCCCGCCGCCCGAGCCGCTGGCCGCCAGCTCCGTCACCGTGGAGACGCCGCTCTCCACCAAGAAGCCCAGCTTTTACGAGGCCAAGCCCAGCGCGTATAAGACTGAACTAGTGGCCCTGCGCGAGGAGTGCCTTCAGATGACCATACTCAGCGTTAAGAAATGAGCGGCCTTCAACCCCAAACACGCGTCACCACTGTTCCATTTCCCCCAGCCCTTTTCTCTTCCACTTTGCTTTGATCCTGTGAGAACTCTGCTGCGTATCAGGGTTAATGGTCCCTAACAGTCTTGTGACCATTTAGTGTACCATTAAAATTTTAACCTTTTTCCAGGACAGTAAAACTGTACATGTCTGAATGAGCTTTTGATTCTGAGCAGTAATGAGTTTCACCTAGAAAGCTGTTGAAATGACAGCGACACAAGGCCTTATTTCATAGTTCCTTTGAGTGAATCAGTGGCGTGCTGTTGGAATGAGGAAGGACTTCCTGTTGTGTATTGGTGGCTGTAATGCTCTTCACATTTTAAACCACTGAAAATGATTTGTTTATCAAAAATCAGAAGTGCAGCGATGCTGGTACTTTGGTTGTGTGAAGCGTTTTTTGGGAGAGCGTGAAATGATGATAGCATTGCGTGTTATCGCTGCAGGCTGTGCAGCACCACTCAGAGTGATTTATCCCCAGGCCAGGAGCGCTAGCTGACCTTTAGATGCCTGACCTGGCCGTGGGAGGGAAGGGCACATAACTGAGTCTCAGCTCCTTTCATCTGACACGTTTACAGTTTCTCTTTAGATACCCTACAATGCCTTTTAACAGATCCGAAATCATGAATGTCTTTGGTTTTCCAGGGATTATAAAAGCACAGATCATATCACAGGCAATCACTGTTAAAGCGATGTAATGGACAAATAAATTATTATTCCTGTCAGTCACTGTAGTTCCTGTGGTCTGGAGTGAGTGTCTGAGAGATCCTGGGGAAAATGGCAGCTGGGACGGGTCCCTGGGGGTCAGGACGCTGGCCGCGCAGCGGAGACAAGCGCGTCACGTTCAGCGGGAGCCGGAAAAGCTGCCGTCCCGCGATTCCCCCGGGGACAGAGAGCGCACATCCACCCGCGACCGCGATTCCCCCGGGGACAGAGAGCTCACATCCACCCACAACCTCCCAGCCCTGATTCCCCCGGGGACAGAGAGCGCACATCCACCCGCGACCTTCGTCCCAAGATTCCCCCGGGGACAGAGAGCGCACATCCACCCGCGGCCTCCCAGCCCGATTCCCCCGGGGACAGAGCTCACATCCACCCGCAACCTCCCAGCCCCGATTCCCCCGGGGACAGAGCTCACATCCACCTGCAGCCCCGATTTCCCCGGGGACAGAGAGTGCACATCCACCCGCGGCCTCCCAGCCCGATTCCCCCGGGGACAGAGAGCGCACATCCACCCGCGACCTCCCAGCCCTGATTCCCCCGGGGACAGAGAGCGCACATCCACCCGCGACCGCGATTCCCCCGGGGGACAGAGAGCACACATCCACCTGCGACCTCCCAGCCGAGAGACCGGGCGGCGCGTGGGACGAGCACGCACGCCCGCATGGCATGATCCGCAGCGGAAATGCGGCCTGCTCTCCCCCCCGCCCGCGTGCGTTAGGCTGCGTACCCTGCTCACACGCAGCAGCGGGAATTACACATCCACCTCTAATCAGAAGCAGAAGCTATTTATGCCAACTGTGGAAAACTGAGGAACAAACTGCTTTTTCTACCAAGTTGATTACATGCACATGGTCTCAATTTCCCGTTGATTGTTGTCTCTTTATGTACGTGTATTCGAAAGGCAGATTTAGTGTTCATTTTCATATTCCAAATGTCCACGTATTTTCTGGAACTTATTACCAAAAGAATGAAATCACTTGGTGTTCTCATTCTCTGAAAGCAAATTAGTCCCGCTGAAATTTCATGGGTCACAAACACACAGAAGAAATGGTCCAACTAAAAGAAGGTTCTTTTGTATAATAAAGTATGAAATATTTTTGTAGAGTAATGAATGATGCAGATGTTGACATTTTATTCCATAGGGTTACTGCCCATCTACAGATGGTATTCAAAAACTAAATATTCATGAACAGTATAATTTGCCTTACATAAGTCTAAGTAAATTATGCATAGTTTATCTGTAGTTATTTATGGACATGGGTAAAGAAAGAAAATACTGTTTATAATTATATTCTGCTGTTGTCAAGGCTACAATAAACACAGGCTTTTTTCTTAATATTTTGTGTTGGGGAAACCGCTCTTAAAGTGTTGTACAGACTGCCAGTTAATTCACACTGAAAGTAATCGAACTACAGCAAAGATACCCTAAAGAGAAATGTGGAAATGTGAGACACAACACAAAAAAAAAATTATTATAATATTCCCCAGGCATAACACGTGAGAGAAATGCCTTCTTTATATGAGAACCATTATAAAGCTCAGTGGGAAAAACTAGCTGTGTGTGGAAAGTGGGAGTTGATCATTGGCAACTACAGTGGAGCAGAGTACTTCTCACCAATCAGGATTAGAGGGAAAAGAGAGAGGAGGTAGCATTTGGTCAAAGGGGTTTGAGGAAAAAAAAATATTTTAGGGCCAAAAGGAGTTGATAGCTCTTGTTGTTAACTATACCTCAGAATGACAAAAAATAACTTCTACAACCACTACACAAATTTGAATGTAGTTTAACTACCAGGAAAATGCTGCAAAATGTAATTGAACTGCTCCCCAACACTGCTAATATTGAATGGAAAAATTCACTGACTTCCTGTTTCACTAAGTTATTGTGAATGCTCACACTGACTGCCTGTTTCACTAAGTTATTGTGAATGCTCACACTGACTTCCTGTTTCACTAAGTTATTGTGAATGCTCACACTGACTGCCTGTTTCACTAAGTTATTGTGAATGCTCACACTGACTGCCGGTTTCACTAAGTTATTGTGAATGCTCACACTGACTTCCTGTTTCACTAATTTATTGTGAATGCTCACACTGACTGCCTGTTTCACTAAGTTATTGTGAATGCTCACAGGCAACTTAAGCTGTCCTCGCACTGCACATTTGAGCCTTAATGAAGACTCTTCCTCTGCAAACCATTTCTGCTCGATGAATAAAGCCAGGACTTTGTAAGCCAAGCAGATCAGTCAGTGTTTGGCTTACGCTTTTGATGCACCTGTTGTCAGTCTTACTACACTTCAAATAACTTGATGCACCTTCGCACTGCTAATTCATAATGAATGAAAACAGCTCAAGAGTGTGTTTCTCACGACCTGGTCTCTGCATTAAATGCTGAGATATGTCACGTAAGGGAGTCTTAGAGTAAGTACTATAAAATTTAAAATAGGAGTTAAACGTGGCCCCTGTCTGTGTGCCGTATCCAAAGACTGCCGAGGTACTTCTCTGATCCTGGAGGAAGGTGCAATATTAACAAGCAGCACATTATTTAATCCCCCCACATTATTTAATCCCCCCCCCCCCCCCCACATTATTTAATCCCCCTGGTGTTCTTCAGTTCTCAGGGAGAAATCATCTCTCTGAGGCTTGTCTTGGATTCCTGTGTATCAGCTGGGGCACCTTGGCTGAGTGTTTTCAGTGTGACTGCCAGCACTGCTCGTGTTTACATGGTTTTAAATGGCTGCTCTGTACCTGGCTGTGTTCGCAGTTTCAGTGTTCTTTGAACAGGACCTGCGCTTAAGGGGTGGCCATTTGTGGTCGTCATTTTGCACACCTGCACATTTGCACATTGAAAGCCACATCATTTGGCTGAAGGTGCCACCCGCTGCTCCCAAGTACTGCCGTCCAACATCATCCAGGACTCAACCACTCCCTTAAAAAAAAGGGCCTTCATATCAACATTGCAACGTCTCCCAAAACATAATACTAATACTTAGAATGTGCCTTTGTGATGTCTTTTCATTTCCTTTCTATTGTTCATATGAGAACATAAATTTTGTATTACTGATATAAACTAAAAATTGTACTGTGGACAGTGGTAAAATAAGAACGTACTGTATAATTGCAAATGAGACAAAGGGATGTTTAGTAGCTGCTTAGTAAGACCCTAACTTTACTGCAATGGGATCCAGCTCAGGAACCATACTGTAGAGAGAAGAAGGGACTGCAGAGAGTTATGGGAAATGCAGATAATCGATGTAAATGTATAAGCAAAGTGTGGTGTGTTTATTGCTGTTGGTGAATTTTGAGCTTACCGGTGCTCATCCCTATGCAAAAACAGAAAGACATGTAAGGTACAGTATGATTAAAAAGAGCCATAGGTGTGTATTGTCCTTGTGTGCGCTGTGACTGTGTGGCTGTGTTCTCTGTCTTACACACCACTCAGGCTGTGGTGCTGGGAAAATGGCTTCCTCTGAAACCACGTCCCACGCTGGCTCTGATATGCTCACGGGGGAAATGGGCCCCTGTGCCAAGGGAGATTATCCGCTCCTGCTTGCTAGCTGTCTCCTTGTTAACCTAGTTTAAGCACAGAGACAATTCCAGTCGCTTCGAAGCACTTTGAGGTAGCATGTACTCGTGGCATATTTCCCCAAGGCAATCAAACCAATTTTCCATCCTCGCTCCATTATAGTGACGTAGATATTTGGAAAGGCCTTTCAGCACGAATGGATGCTAACAATGTGGGTAAAACATTGTTATTGCTTAATACATTTTATTATTTAACATTTATTTTTGAGCATTTCCCAATGTAGCTGCACTTTAGTTTCCATTTTCCCGCCTACACCTGTAACTGCAGCCAAAGCAGGCAGATGTTTTCCCACAGTACTACAGGAGGGGCAGCACCAGTCAGCATAGAGCTGTATCTGTCTGTCCCACAGTACTACAGGAGGGGCAGCACCAGTCAGCATAGAGCTGCATCTGTCTGTCTCACAGTACTACAGGAGGGGTAGCACCAGTCAGCATAGAGCTGTATCTGTCTGTCCCACAGTACTACAGGAGGGGCAGCACCAGTCAGCATAGAGCTGTATCTGTCTGTCCCACAGTACTACAGGAGGGGCAGCACCAGTCCTCACAGAGCTGTATCTGTCTGTCCCACAGTACTACAGGAGGGGTAGCACCAGTCCTCATAGAGCTGTATCTGTCTGTCCCACAGTACGGCAGGAGGGGTAGCACCAATCCTCATAGAGCAGCATCTGTTTCTGATGACAGCTGATAGCCCGAGAGGGGGGGCATGGAGCTGATAGCCGGGGCTGGCATACAGTGTATCCTCTTCCTGCTAGATGAATCACCCAGGTTCAAGTGTCTGGTCCCCAGCTGATTAATAATAATAATAATAATAATAACAATAGACTTTTATTCAGAGACTGATAACGATGGCATAAATCGCAATGCAATATTCAGAGGCTGATAATGAATACCATGAGATTCAATGCAACACAAAAATGTTTTGTTTAAAAACAAAAAGGAAACATTAATCCTGAAAACATTTAATAGACATTGAAACTGAGTGACAGTAAGGGGAACCATTTAAAAGGGCTTTGTGTAAGATGCAGAGGAGTGTGGTGGTGGAGGAAACCTGAATTATGAGCAGGACAAAAATAAAGTGCCATCAGAGACACCAGCCCAGAGTGAACCGAAGGCAATAAACCACAGAAACAATGGAGGAGAGATGGGCTTTCAAGCAGAACCATTTTGTATTATCTGAAGAGAACAGACCATGAGAAGTCAGCAAAGAGACAATTCAAAGAATGCAGGTCAGAGATTAATAATACTCTGACAGGGGTAGTGTTGGAAATGTTATTAGGGATGGAGTCTAAATATTTCCTACAAAGAATATTCCAATGCACAGCTGGATGCTTTAGAAAAGGAACTGAGAAGGTGGTATTTTTTTTGACAGAAGAGAAAGGATTGACAACGGCAGATTCTCTGTTTTTTGTGTAAAATTGTTTAAGAAAAGAAACGGTGTAAAGACATTCAGAACGGCATGGACAATTGACTGTGAAATCCAAGGGGAACCTTGTCAATCAGACGGAGGATAACAAAGATATAAATGTCAGAAGTAATAAGCAAGTGACAGGATACACATTTGAAGCAATGAAAGTGTATCATGCAAAAATCCTTAACACAGTCGTGTCGACAGCCAGTCCTGGAGGACCATACTGTCTGCAGGTATTTCTGTCAATCAGCAGGAAATGAAGACCTGGAGAACAAGGTGTGTGGACTCTTCCGCCTTTCTGTGGCTTTAATGAGTCACTTCTCCTGAATCACAGACATTCTGGCCCTCCAGGAGTTGCACATCCGTCTTCAGATTATGCTGTTCCTCACATAAATCCTATTTTTTTCGAAGGCATCATTTTGAAACATTTCCATTGGCATGCCGGCCTTGGGATTCGACAGATAAGAGCAAAACATTGATAACCAATATTTAGGGTTTTTTTTTTAAATGGAAAAAATAACTATAAATAATGTACTGGTAAAGAAGGAGAGGCTTAATTGCGCTTTAAATTCATTCACATGGTGTGCTGCGTGTCATGCCAACAGGAGTTCACCAGATAACATTGTATTAGGGCAAATGTGCAAACAAAGCATTTGCCTTGAAATACCGGTGATGTCATACCTTGCGGGCCTTCTGCTGAACGGTGTACCGCGCTTAATGGTAGCCCAGCTCGGCTGTAACAATAGTCAAAGGGCCAGCCCTGGGTGTCACGGGGAGGGGCTGATTGTACACGGCTGTTATGTCTGGCTGTCTGACGTCCACAATGAGGTGTTGCTGTAGCAGTTTGCTCTGCGGAGCGTATCATTACCCACCGTGCAATTTGTGCAAGTCGCACGTGTTCATTTTCGCGTGAGCTCACGGTGGTGGTCGCGTGACGAAACGATGGCCTGTCGGAGCCGGACGTGTCCACTCCCCGCCATCAGTGAGCACAGACGGTGTGTCCACTCCCCGCCCTCAGTGAGCACAGACGGTGTGTCCACTCCCCGCCCTCAGTGAGCACAGACGGTGTGTCCACTCCCCGCCCTCAGTGAGCACAGACGGTGTGTCCACTCCCCGCCCTCAGTGAGCACAGACGGTGTGTCCACTCCCCGCCCTCAGTGAGCACAGACGGTGTGTCCACTCCCCGCCCTCAGTGAGCACAGACGGTGTGTCCACTCCCCGCCCTCAGTGAGCACAGACGGTGTGTCCACTCCCCGCCCTCAGTGAGCACAGACGGTGTGTCCACTCCCTGCCCTCAGTGAGCACAGACGGTGTGTCCACTCCCCGCCCTCAGTGAGCACAGACGCTGTGTCCACTCCCCGCCCTCAGTGAGCACAGACGCTGTGTCCACTCCCTGCCCTCAGTGAGCACAGACGATGTGTCCACTCCCCGCCCTCAGTGAGCACAGACGGTGTGTCCACTCCCTGCCCTCAGTGAGCACAGACGCTGTGTCCACTCCCCGCCTTCAGTGAGCACAGATGGTGTGTCCGCTCCCTGCCTTCAGTGAGCACAGACGGTGTGTTTGATGCTTTCAGAGTGGTAGTGGTGTGTTTGTGTGGCACTCCGTCCCCCGGAGAGGCGAATTGGTCTCAGCTGCAGAGGCTGGTGGAGAGGGCACACGCACCTGGGCTGCGTTGGCTAATCAGCCTAGGTGCTTACAGGTGTGCTGCTCTCCACAGTTCGGGGCCGAGCCGAGTGCCTTTATTTGAGTTGCGTTTAATTTCAGTTTTGTTTCTTTTAACAAGATGGGGACAAAATTAACCCGCGCTGAAAAGTGGGAGGAGCGGGCCAGCTACGAGCGGGGAACTGAAAAGTTGCCACACGGTTTTGCTTTCTTTTGCCTTTGTTATTTTAGTTTGTTATTTTAGTTTATTGTTTTTGCCTGGAACCCGTAAGGGGGAAGGGTGAAGATGGCGTCTATTTTATTTCATGTTTGTGGGGGTGCGCTCTCTCTCTCTCCATACGACAGACAGTGGTGTTCCCCGGCACTGCCGCATCTACCTCCCAGGGGTGTCACGCTTGGCGTGTGACAGTTGGAAAGTATTATTATATGGGACATAAGGAAAGCAGGCTTTTGAGTGTTTAATTCAAACCTTTGGAAGGCTTAGTACATTCATTTATAATGGCAGCACTGTTATTGTAAAAATGTTTCAGGGCTTGATGAATGGACTTTATTCATCAGCTCAAGGATCCAGTCATGCACATGAGCAGCTACATCCTGGAACTACGTGGCCTGAAAGGAATCCAAAGTGAAAAGGAAAACCTGCATTTAGAATTCATATTTCTGGGAAGGAAGCAGGTGGCAGGATCTGGCACAAAGTGAGTAACTCCAGCGCAAACAGCGCGCAGGGCAGACAATGCGAGCGCTGGGGGGGGCCTGGCTGTCCTGGCTGTCCGTGCATGTGAGTGGGTAAGCCCACATTTACAATCTGTGTGTACACTTACACTTACTGAGGTCACCTGTGTGCTTACCTGGAGCAGACTACTTACTGAGGTCACCTGTGTGCTTACCTGAAGCAGACTACTTACTGAGGTCACCTGTGTGCTTACCTGAAGCAGACTACTTACTGAGGTCACCTGTGTGCTTACCTGAAGCACACACTACTTACTGAGGTCACCTGTGCGCTTACCTGAAGCAGACTACTTACTGAGGTCACCTGTGTGCTTACCTGAAGCAGACTACTTACTGAGGTCACCTGTGTGCTTACCTGAAGCAGACTACTTACTGAGGTCACCTGTGTGCTTACCTGAAGCAGACTACTTACTGAGGTCACCTGTGTGCTTACCTGAAGCAGACTACTTACTTAGGTCACCTGTGTGCTTACCTGAAACACACTACTTACTGAGGTCACCTGTGTGCTTACCTGACGCAGACTATTTACTGGGGTCATCTGGGACCTTACCTGACGCAGACTACTTACTGAGGTCATCTGGGAGCTTACCTGAGGCATACACCTTACTGAGGTCAACTGGGAGCTCACATAGCTGTTTATGTATAACGTACATACAGCCAATTCGGCCAATCAGGTGGAAGGGGTGTGGCTTTCAGCACAGACCACAACAGACTCAAGATATAGGGGCAACATAGCTCAGGAGGTAAGAGCGGTTGTCTGGCAGTCGGAGGGTTGCCGGTTCGATCCCCCACCCTGGGTATGTCGAAGTGTCCCTGAGCAAGACACCTAACTATATAAATGCAGTCCATTTACCAGATCCATCACTCAGTTCTGCACAGTAAATACGAGATCAAAACCTCATTTCAGCATTTATTTTATGCAACTTTCTGTTTTCACTTCCTCAGCACTGTTTTCAGCTAAACCCTGTTTTGAACCATTTTGCTCATGTTGGAACACAAAAGGTTCCCTTTTTGTTTTTATTTTTTGTTTCTAAGCAAGCTGTGTCCTATAGGAGACACAGTCTCATGTGCTATTGCTGAACAGGAGGCAGCTGAACCGGAGGTGTGGTTCAGCTCCTAGTACTGGCAACATGATGGTTGTGGGACTCCTGTGTGAAATCTGGGTGAAATCCGTGGGGAATTGTGTTGGGTGAGGATTGATCGAGGATGAGCGTTTCTCATTACACTTGGGCCTTCTAGAGCTGTACCAATCACATTATTTCTCCTCTTTTATATTTTATGGGGAGAGAGAGATGACACACAAGGAAAGATTTGGCTTGCAGTGGGTTACCAGACCAGCTGACATGTGGCCTTCCTGCAGAGAACTCACAATAATCTACAGCATGTCTGGGTTCTCAATTTCAGTCCTGCCAGACCCCTGTGATTGGCTGGTTTCAGTCCTGCCAGAGCCCTGTGATTGGCTGGTATCAGTTCTGCCAGACCCCTGTGATTGGCTGGTTTCAGTCCTGCCGGAACCCTGTATTTGGCTGGTTTCAGTCCTGCCAGAGCCCTGTGATTGGCTGCTTTCAGTCCTGCCATACCCCTGTGATTGGCTGCTTTCAGTCCTGCCAGACCGCTGTGATTGGCTGCTTTCAGTCCTGCCAGACCCCTGTAATTGGCTGGTTTCAGTCCTGCCAGACCGCTGTGATTGGCTGCTTTCAGTCCTGCCAGACCCCTGTGATTGGCTGGTTTCAGTCCTGCCAGAGCCCTGTGATTGGCTGCTTTTTGTTGTAGCTCTTTGATCTCTTGATCAATTGAGGCTAATAAAATTGTACTTAAGGTCTATCCTTTGTTGCTTAAACTTATGAATGCAGTACACAATACCTATGAACACAATTTTGGCTTGTTACCATTTGCATTTCCAAAAACGATTCAGTTTCAGTGACAAGGTTTCCACACTAATATTAATTAGTTTCGTCTGATTTCATAGTTTCCCCACTGATTTCACCTGAATACACAGTAATTTGCTACATTTTTCACTAAATGAAGCCCAGGACTCAATGGCAATAGAGAACATTAAATGAGCATTAGCTCATCTGATGAGCATTAAATGAGCATTAGCCGATCTGATGAGCATTAAATGAACATTAGCCGTTTTGACTGCGACTCCCAGGATGTGAAGATGAGGCCTTTGAAACATCTGTGTTATGACAGCAGCGTGGAACTGCAATGGAGCTGTCACCTCCAGCCCCTGTGTTTTCATGTCACGTAGCACATCAGACCACCATGTGTTTATGTGGGTAAGCCAGAGCAAGGTCAGTATGCTGCTAGCACCGTGGATTCCAAGGGACCAGCACTGGGGAGATATGAGGAGCAGCTGAGAT
The DNA here is from genome assembly GCF_013347855.1 of Anguilla anguilla. Taxonomy (NCBI): domain Eukaryota; kingdom Metazoa; phylum Chordata; class Actinopteri; order Anguilliformes; family Anguillidae; genus Anguilla; species Anguilla anguilla. The sequence continues at coordinate 2,719,000 of NC_049212.1, forward strand.
GACTAAAGAAACCAGGGCGGACTGAGCAGGAGATACTGATAATAGCAGTAGTAGTAAAAGTAGTAGTAGTGTTTGTGGTGGTAATGGTAGTGGTAGTAGTAGTAGTAGTAGTAGTAGTAGTAGTAGTAGTAGTAGTAGTAGTAGTAGTAGTGGTAGTGGTAGTAGTAGTAGTAGTGGTAGGGGTAGTAGTAGTAGTAGTAGTGGCGGCAGGGGTAGTAGTACTAGTAGTAGCAGCAATAGCAGTAGTAGTAGTATTATTATTAACAGCAATAGTAGTAGAAGTAGCAGTAGTAGTAGTAGTATTTGTTGTTGTTTTAGTGGTAGTGGTGGTCGTGGTAGTAGTAGTAGTAGTAGTGGCAGTAGTAGTAGTAGTAGTAGTAGTAGTAGTAGCAGCAATAGTAGTAGTAGTAGCAGTAGTAGTATTGGTGGTAGTAGTAGTAGTAGTAGTAGTAGTAGTAGTAGTGTTGGTGGTGGTAATGGTAGTGGTAGTAGTAGTAGTAGTAGTAGTAGTAGTGGTAGTAGCAGCAATAGTAGTAGTAGTAGTAGTAGTAGTAGTAGTGGTAGTAGCAGCAATAGTAGTAGTAGTAGTAGTAATAGTAGTAGCAGTAGTAGTAGTTGTTTTAGTGGTAGTGGTGGCCGTGGTAGTATTTGAAGTATATTTGTAGTATATTTGAAGACAATTTGAAGGCAATTTCCTTTTGGTGATAAAAACACGTAACAGTCAGATACTTATTTTCACTGTGGTCCGCAAACCAAAAACAATGAAGCAGAAGTGATAATTACTAAAAAAGATAATCATCACATCAATGATTAATGATAGTCCATTATCCGTTCACAGGCAGAGCAGCAGAAGAAACACACAGACTAAAAGTGCAGGCTTTCAAACATCCATCTTCTAATTGCTCTATTGAAAGCCTCTCCATTACTGATTCTCTTAATTAATGCTGGTAAACTATTCCATAATGAGACTCCTGAATATTCAAATGAGTTTTTACCATACAAACACTTAAATACATATACAGTGTCTCTTACAACTGCCTCTGGTATAATAGCTACGTTCATCCCTTTCAAATGTAAAATAATATGTTAAAGAACTTCGAGAACAGCCAAAGAGAAAAGTGTGCATAGATCTTAATTTCAGCACGTTCACTCTGTCATCCAACGGAAGCCAACCAAATTTCCCGAAGTGCTTGAATTGATGTGGCTACAAGGTTTGAAGTTTGAGAATAACTCCTGATGCATTTGTTCGGTAGCCTGTCTTTCCACTGTTTTGATATACTGCCAGCGCCAAACCAGGATGTTCATTAATAACCAAAATAACATTAATTACAGTATCTAGATAATTAGATGTCCTGGCAACATATCTGATTCTTTGGATAACTTTTTGCAGCACATGGTAATGCCATGTCCTAAAATGATAAATAATTGTCAAGGACACAGGCCATATACTTAAGAGGTTTTTTGGAGTTATTTCTGTACTGTGAACCATGATGCTAAAGTCTGGTGATTGTCTCAGGCTGTATCTGTTACCAAACAAAATGGGTAGTTTTACCTAAATTCAGAGAGCTTTTGTTCCCACAGAGAAACATATTGCCTTTAACTCACAAAGTAATAAGTTGTGATTAACACTGTCAAATATGTTCTGTAGGTTTAGGAGATCTGTATCGCACAAATGACCATTATCAACCACTATCAGACCTTTTTAATAAAACCTGTGAGGTATAAAAGACACATGTCCATTCAATCTGATGCTCTGGAACCAGACTGGAAACTGTAAAGCAAGTTTATCCTGCGAACATAATCATTAATCTGATCATAAATGACTCTTTCCATTGCTTTTGACATTACAGCCGGTATTCAGACAGGCCTCTCCTTTCCGTGCTCAACTCTGCTACTTTCAGATGAGATGCTACTACTACTAGATGAACAGATAAGTTTATAATATGGGTGGCAGAAGGAGCCATCCTTCTGCATCCTTCAAAAAACAAGCAGAAATATTGTCCATCTCAGTATTTGTTAGTATACTGTATATGTTATTATATCAGAACATTTAAGACCAGTTTAAAGCCTTTATCACCTTAATTTGGGGCACTTTCATTGGATAAAAAGAATTTTGCATTATACCTTTTGGAGAAAAAAAAAAAACTATTAATATAGTTGTCATCAAACTTTCCAGAGTGCATGGGTAAATTATTAATTAAATCATCTGCAGCAGATGTAAAAAATTAAACTCCCAGAAAACTGAGCTTTGTCTTGTGCTCCACAAGGTGACGAGTATGCATGCTCTGGCTGCATGTGTTGCATGCAATAGGGTCACTTCACCTCAGAGTATACCCTCCCTTACTGGTTATCCTTCCGACCTCCATATAACTAAGGATTTTCAGTCTTGCCAGCACTCATACTTGATTCAAACTGGGGAGAGGTACCTATTTTAGGAAAGTATATTGTAAAGTGAAACATTTCAAGGGCAACTGGTGTAATTTTTCTTTACCATTCTTTACCTTTATCTTTACCATTTAAGCACATATCTATGTTCTCACAGATTCGCTGTTGAAACAGTGAATCATCTGAATAAGACCAAATAAGCAGCATGATGATGAAATATACTGACTTTTTTTCCACCAATGGTTGACCAATGGTTGAATTTGATCATGATACATATTTCCAAACATGATAAATGTGAATGTGATTTCAGGAGAGGCAAGGACAAAGACAGCACCCAAGTGTTTTATGTTGCCGTGGAGAGCACATAATTAATAAATTTTGCCACCGATTCATAGTTGCATATGCCTACTACCATAATATCCTTTGTCTAATATGTCTTCCTATTCCCCCAGGGCTTCCCAGCTGTCCCACAGGAGTGTGTCTTGTTGTGCTTGAAGCACGTGCCGTGAAATCAACCGGAAAAAAGATAACATGGCAGTATCCGTGGAAACGGGGTACCTTATGACCCATGTCATCCTTTTGTTTTTGTTTTCCCAGTCAGGATTTTTCATGGGTGGGCACTCAGAGCCTGAGCATGGAAAACAGACCCCTTCAACAACTGTGTGGTAACATCTGCCGTGTCTCTCACTTTATCTTTCTCCCTTTCTCTCTCTCTCTCTCTCTCTCTCTCATTTGCACCTGCTTTTCTGATTGTACTTGTGAAATTGCTTCTTATAGAATAATCCAGCCACAGCACCTTGTGTGTTAAGCTAAATAAACTGGTGTGAATGTCAGCATGTGACACAGGAGCTGCAGCTACAGAAACCAGGTCTATGCAGGCTCACCTCCAGGAGTGGCCTACCAGAGCCATCAATTACAGTACCAAACATTCATTCCTATTAGGCTATGCTAACTTTACCTTCATTTAAACTGAAAATGAGCAGAAGTAATCTATAAGTGCACCATTTCCTGCTTCCTTTATTTTGGTTTTTTTCCACCTCTACAGCTAGTGGCCAGCACCCCAACCAATCAGATAAATGGAAATGGCTGACATGCTGCTCAAGAGGGAAAATAAACTCTATGGTTTATGGAATTCCTGGAGCCTTATTACAATGTGAATTCCACCCTGAACTTACTGTAGCATCACTTAATACAAAATGGCCTAGTGTGCAATTCATTGAAAAAACAATTTTGAGAGAAGATCTAACTTCAAGTGACCTGAGAAATAGCAGTGTGTTTTCACATTGAAAAATAACTGAATAAGCTCTAATAGTATATTACATCAGTCCCAAAATACTGTTTTTAGAGGAAAAAAACACCACCAGTAAGCAGTCTTTCACATTACAATCACAAACACTGTAAGGGCATACAATATCAGCATGTCACGTGCAACATTTTTTTTTCTCTTTTCCTCAGGAAACTTATCTCAGCTTTTTACTCAGCTGCATGCCTGCCACTTGATTTATTTAATTATGTTATTAAAAAATAATAAATGGGGGCGACATAGCTCAGGAGGTAAGAGCGATTGTCTGGCAGTCGGAGGGTTGCCGGTTCAAACCCCGCCCTGGGCGTGTCGAAGTGTCCTTGAGCAAGACACCTAACCCCTAACTGCTCTGGCGAATGAGAGGCATCAATTGTAAAGCGCTTTGGATAAAAGTGCTATATAAATGCAGTCCATTTACCATTAAAAATGTCATTACAAAGTAACGCATACAGTTTCAGCTGAAATATTATCCACCCACAGCATGAGCTACAATGAGCTACAAAGTGCCACATAGCCTCATGTTTGTGCATCTTGCACCTGGAGCATATACCCCACAGCCTCTCACCAGGCTGCTCAATTAGCACCTCTCCTCCCATTCTCTTTAAAGAGCCTTGGTAACTCTTTCTGTGAATGGTCCTCCTTCATACACACGACACAGTAGTGCTGTAAACAAAGGCTGGTCTGGTAGCCTGAAAGCCAAACAGACCTGACCACAGGTGTGCTCTGGGCTCTGTGATCACTGAGAAGAAAGTCTTATTCAAACATGTCGACAATGTTCAGGTCTGAATCTGGACAGCACCAGCATATCTCTCACTAGTAAATGAATAATTAGTACCTGCTGAGTATATTTTAAATATGCATCTACACACATGCATGTTTTGGCCTATAGGTACCATGTTGAAGCAGAAGCTGTGCACCTTTAAAAGAAAAATTCCTTCCACATCGATAGTGCTTTACTCACAGCTCAAAACCTTTTTACAGGTGTTAGGGGGAAACTCACCTCAGCCACCACCAGTGTGTAGCGCCCACCTGGGTGATGCACGGCAGCCATTTTGCATCAGAACGCTCACCACATATCAGCTAGAGGAGGTTTAATTGGCAATGATCTGCCGATGAAACTAGGAGATGATTAGGTGGCAGGTTGTGAGAGCCAGGTTGGGAATATGGTCAGGTCACCAGGGCACCCCCAACTCTTTGCGATAAGTGTCATGGGATCTTTACCGACCTCAGTGAGTCAGGACCTCAAATGAATACCTCATCCAAAGGCAGACCTTTGAAAGCAGAGGCATAAAGAGCCCCTGCGCGTGAAGCTGCCGCCCGCAGGTCCTCGTCTCCCGGGCCCCTGGCTGCAGACTGGGCCCAGTCATCCTACAGAGATTCTTTGAGATCTGCTTGCTGACTCTGGGAAGGCATTTCTCCCAACCTTTTCATCCCCTGATGAAGTGTGATGTGAAGCCTCTGTACTGTCCATGACCTCAGTGGGGACTGCTGGAAGTGTCACTTTGGGAAAACCCAAATTTAAAACACACATGGCATGTCCTGCTGCTCATAGCCTTTCTGGGAGGAGGGGAGAGAGTCATCATGCTCACTCAAGGGTGGCTGTAGACCACGTTCTCACCATCCTAGTCTCTGTGCAGTTCAGCCCCATTCAATCAGGATTTCCAAATGCACCCAGTCAACACAATAGTGTTGACCTGCTGGTCATGACCGGACTCTGGAGATCTTCAAGGGCATGGCTGTCCAAACATTCTCCATCTTATGTCTTGCTTCAATTCTCTTGTTCATCTTATAGTTGGGTTGTCTCACAGGCATGAGGGGGAAGCAAGTTGCCACCTGTCCCACAGGCCTCTATGACAGCATGACTGCAAGCTTCTCTCAGGCAGTGGTCCATGGCTCCTTCCAGCCAATTTTGTTTTTAGCAGAATGTCCACAGGCTAAGTAAACTACTGTCCAAGCATGGGAGCATAGAGTTTACCCTGTGCTAGTGTTGATCTGTGCATAGAGTTTACCCTGTCCTAGTGTTGATCTGTGCATAGTTTATCCTGTGCTAATGTTGATCTGTGCATAGTTTATCCTGTGCTAGTGTTGATCTGTGTATAGAGTTTACCCTGTGCTAGTGTTGATCTGTGCATAGTTTACCCTGTGCTAGTGTTGATCTGTGTATAGAGTTTACCTTGTGCTAGTGTTGATCTGTGAATAGAGTTTACCCTGTGCTAGTGTTGATCTGTGCATAGAGTTTACCCTGTGCTAGTGTTGATCTGTGCATAGAGTTTACCCTGTGCTAGTGTTGATCTGTGCATAGAGTTTACCCTGTGCTAGTGTTGATCTGTGCATAGTTTATCATGTGCTGGTGTTGATCTGTGCATAGTTCACCCTGTGCTAGTGTTGATCTGTGCATAGTTTATCCTGTGCTAGTGTTGATCTGTGCATAGAGTTTACCCTGTGCTTTTGTTGATCTTTGCAGTTTACCCTGTGCTAGTGTTACCGTTTTAGAACACCCACATTTTTCCAGTTTTATTGAAATTTACACAGTTCAAGTCCAGCGAATGACCTGAAATGGTACAAAGGTAAGTGGTAAACTGCCAGAGGTTTAAAAAATAAAAGTTCAGGTTACCAAAAACTGAAAAATAATGTAAATTTCAGAATTATAAAAATGGCCTTTTTCAGGGAACAAGTAATGGGTTAACAACTTACAGCTTTCCTGCAGCAATGGAAGTAAATTAAGCCTTGAAAGTTGATGCAAATAATTCCTACAGTATCCCAACTTTTGTTGATTTCTTACAAACCCTCTGTATATATACAATCAGTGAATGTCTGGGGCTCTTTTGCTGGATCCAGAGTTGGCGACTTGCACAGAGTGACTGGCACCGTGAACCAAAAAGGCTACCACAGCATTTTGCAGCGTCATGTAATACCCTCTGGTCAACGTCTAGTTGGTCTGGGGTTCATCCTACAGCAAGATAATGACCCAGAACATACCTCCAGGCTATGTCAGAACAATCTTAGAAGAAAAGTACAAGATGGTAGGCTTCAAATCATGGAATGGCCAGCACAGTCTCCTTAAACAGACTTAAACCCCATTGAGCTGGCTTGGGTTGGACTGGACAGAAGGGTGAAAGCAAAGCAATCTACAAGTGCAAAACATTTGTGGGAACTTTTGCAACAGTGTTCGGAAGATCTTTCAGAACAATATTTGATTTCCATTGTAGAACGAATGCCACGAGTGTGGTCAGCTGTAATATCTGCAAAAGGTGGCTGCTTTCATGAGTCAAAAAATTAGAATAAATTGTGTTAAACACAATGGTTCCATGATTTTGTTTTTTAAAATATACAATTGTTTATTTGTTCTATGCTTTAATTTTAGAGTACGTTGAGATAACTGCATAAATTTCAACAAAAACAGGAAAAATGGAGGTGTTCTAAAACTTTTGACCGGTAGTGTAGATGCTGATCATTAAGATCAATGCATGTGTGAGCACGCTCGATTCATCCTCATGAGCAATGAGCTGAAGTCACAGACACTCATGTCCCACTCCGATAAACATTGGCCACCATTGATTGTGCTAATTACATACCAGAGCCTCATTATTAGGGCCACAACAAGACTCCTGCCATTTTCAGAGATTAACAACAGCTGTGTCTCCAAACCCTTAATTCCTCAATAATGCCTCGAGCTCTGTCTGCACAGAGGTGTTTGATGTGATATCCATCTCCTTTTCCACAAATCTGGGATGAAAACGGATACACTTTGAATGGTACTCTGAGGGAGAACATTAACTTCCCCATCTGGTTTTTCATGGTTCAGTGTGGAGTTTTACTGAGAGAGCTCTGTAACTGATAGAGCTTTTTGGCTTGGACAATGTTTCAAATCTTTCTTGACAGAGCCTATAAGTTTGTTAAGCTTAGGGAAAACTTTAGGGAACAAATACTACACCAAATCTAGTGTGCCACAATGTGAGCATTGCTAGTTAAATGCACTGAATTTGGCAACAAGCCTTGAAGTATGTCTTTAAGGCTAAGTTTACACCGCCTGGTAAAAGTGACCCAATTCCCATTTTTGCTCACATGTGGCACAGATTGGACATGTACTGTAAACAGGAAAAAGCACATGGAACCAGATATTTTATGATCCACACGGGCCGCATTCATATGTGGAAATAAATCCGACAGCAATCGAAAATCTGTCAGTGCCATCTAATTGCACAGATCGGAATTTCCTGGACATTGCGGTTCACACATTATTCAAAATGTGATATTCCCATACTTTTCTTGCATTTGAATTACGCGCACCACATATATTACATGTACAATCACTCTCCACTGGTAACGATAAATGTGCTTTTAAATATGTGGGGCAAAGAGTCAGGGGCTGTTTGTTGCAAATCTAAGACGCTTTGAAATTATTATTATTAATAATTATTATTATTATTTTCTGTCTCGTTTTAAGTACATTGCAGAAGGTGATATGGCCGTGGCGGCGCGGTTGTTTACTTTTGTATCGGTAACCAAACCCGTGTGTATGCATGCAGGTTGTAAACCATGTAAACACAGGTATCGGATATGGGTCACTTTTAAAAGGAAATATAAACAGTCGGTCAAAAAAATTGGATATGTGCCAAGGCAAAACATCGGAACTGGGCATCAAGATCTGCGGTGCAAACGTAGCCTGTGTGCTTTTAACATATATTGCAACTTGCACTGTCAGACTCAAAATGCTGCCACATTATTTTAATCCATGTTGTAATCCAATACGCATTCCTGGTGCTATCTGCCACTCAGGAGCTGTTCAGCACAGATATGTCAGCAAGGAGCACTTTTGGGTTTTCCTTGGAAAACCAGTAAAACATGTAAAAATTACCTGTACCATCCTTCAATTCTTCCGTGACCACAGATATGCTGTTAGTTTCAATCAGTTCTTGATTACATGCTTGTTTAAAAATGCACGTAATTTAGGATTGTCCACTTTGTAACACATACATTGTATATTTGTAACACAAAAGTAGTAACTTTGACACAAAATGTGTTAAAAGTAACACAGGTAGTAACACAAAAAGTGTGCTGGATATTAACGCATCTTTTTTGAGTGATGCATCTCTCCCTCAGAACAATATGTCGAATACCTTCACATCAGAATCAAGTAACTGAGTCATTCTGCAAGACTGGAGATGTATAGATCAATCAAATAACAAATCAGAACAAATTAACAGGACTGTTAACAAGTTATCGATTCAATATTTTCGTCGTGTAGGTATAGGTGAAGATGTGCGCTGTTCTTTTTCGATATGTTCTTACATTGTCTGAAGGGCAGGAACTAGGCTATTAGCGGCTGCAGATTTCTTGGCCACCCTTGCGATTCCTTAAGTGTGAACCAATGTGAGTTCCAGACCCTTTGAAAAGATTAGCAGAGCCGTTGCCGTGACATTGACCCGGCCAAACCAGACAACAGAGCAGGAAGCGCATCCCAGCGCCCGTCGCCTTCCTGCCGACGTCAAGTGGTTCGCTGTGGTGTGAGGTTTCGGGGGTCGCGGGCTGTGACTCTGCCGCGGTGCCTGGGGGGACTGGGGAGGAAACAGGGGACCGGGGCAGCCTGAGTGACGCAGGAGACGCGGTCTCTATTCCAGCCTTCCCTTCACTTCTGTAAACAAGACTCACAGAAGCCGCACGCCTGACAATCAGCCTCCGGTAATAATAGAGGGAAGGGGGAGGGGTGTCTTTCTAACAGGGAAAACGCCAAAGTGAAGGACTTCAGCAGCCTTTGGTTACCAGAATCCCGCTTTTGGAGTGGGATGTCCTGTTTTGTGCAGGTTTGTGGTCCTGGCAGGACAGTATATATGTCCGGTCTGGATAAGTGATTGAAATGAAATTTGACTTTTTGTAATGCACTCTTCCTCCTGTTCCCTGGTCAGCGTCCGGTTTTGAACAAAAATGATAATCTGGCTTCCCAAAATCTGTGCAATCTGCGCTCTGTAAACAGGATCCAAGCCTTCTCGGACACGTGGTACACTGTACAGTACAGTATGAATTTGCTTTCTCTTTCTCAGCTTGCTTACTGGCTTCATCAGTGCTTCAGTAAATAACAGCCGTTCTCCCTCAAAAATTAAAAAAGGTGAAGACATTTTGTTCAATTGGTGTAGAATCTCTCTCTCTCTCTCTACCCATGTCAAATAAAGACTGGTAATTCCAAATTTAACAGTCTTTATTTTAAACAGGCGGAAAGAGCGCGCGATTCTACAAAAATGACACAAAACCCCTTTCACCCTCATGGGATCCAGGTAAAAACATAATAAATTAGCGACTGGAGCCGCCACTTTACTGTAGTTCGGCAGCTGCCACAAGAAACCTGCCACTCTGCCAGCTGCCAGTATAACCGCCACAGGCCATCCGCCAGACTAGCTGCCGTGAGAAGCCAACTGGCAGGAAAACCCGGCAGCCACTGCAGTGGCCACTGGCGGCTGCAAGCTGCCCCTAGTGGAGCCATACGTATTCAGAATGGTCTAACTAGCCCTCGCTAGCCAATATGCACACAGAAGTAAATAAATACATATTATCGAAGTATTTATAATGTGTGTGGCCAAGGAATGACAGAGCTATGTATTCGCAATAGTCTAACAGCTGACATCTTTATATTTCAAGCCAAGTTCAAAGCAAAACACAAGAAGCTGCTCCTCCATGTTATGACACCATGCCATTGATTCAGAAGTACATATGTGCAGTTATTTATATATATTTGGTTTTTTTGTGAGGGAATGCAAAAGTTTTGCAATGGAACCCAAAAGTATTGCGAGGGAATGAAAAAGCTTTGCGAGGGAACGCAAAATTATTATTATTATTATTCTTTTTCCACCCATGTCCCTTCATAAATTACAATAGTCCAGCGTGATCTGTTTTTTGCTTAGCCAGTTCCTGTGCACTAATAAGTGTTACTGCCACACCACCAACTTTTTTTCCTTTCAGTTCAGAGCAATAAGTCTTTCGGGCATTGATTATAGAATTTGTCCCTGCTCGGGGGGTAGTACTTTTCAAAAGTACCAGAACCTTTGGGGTGGAGCGCAAGCGCTGAAAATTTCTTGCAGTGTTTTATTTCAACTGTTTTATTTTTAAAAATCTGCAGCCGCAAACCGATTTATTTTCATAATAACTTGAAATCAAACTTGTTATGTGGCGCAGTAGGCTACTTTTGGTTATAGCCTGCCAACGTCTTGGAATTATAACGTGTGCCCTTCTGTTCTTTTCTTGCTTTAGTATTCGTTTTATAAAATGCTAAGCATTCGTGCTGGGACACCATATTATGTACCAAAACATTCAAACGGTTTAATTCGGTTGCTGAATATTTTCTTCCGGATTTTCTTTGTTAGCCCGTTGTAATTGACTCAAAACGTTTGATACAGTTATGTGAGGTATGTGGTAGTTCTGCGTAGTTTACATTGGTGATACAGTAAAAGAAAACTGGAAATCACCTTCCGCACTTTTTGTCAGGGTAAAATAACAGGTTAATTCTAGTAATCGTCCCTTTTGATTTTTCAGACTGCCGTAATTTTACTCTGCCATTCTTCAATTCCACAAAAAGACCAGGAAGACTATGGACTAATTTATGGTGCATGGTTCGCATCTGGAGGGCATGGTTCGCATCTGGAGGGCACACTTCGCTGCTCGGCTAGCAGTAACTTTGAAAGAAAGCAAACGGTGGCTGTACCACTGCTAATTTAAATTTTCACGCAAGTGCGAGTTTTCGTTCTATTCTTGTCATTTTGCGATTAGCCTATATGGAATTGACGATGAGAAAGTAATATATTCAACAGCAAATTGTTTACAACGTGTGCATGTTTTCTGCTGTCGTTGCCAGTTATATTGGAAATGTGAATGCATTCTGTTGCCTCGGATGTCAAGACATGAAAGTGAATGTTCGCATAAAAACATAATGAATGTGTTTGAGAGGATATATAAAACAGCTACAATCTGACTATTGGCCTGTTATATCTATCTATTTGTTGCATAACAACAGTCCAAGTTCAACTACCAACGAGAGTTTTGCTTGACAACGGTAAAATATGCCCAAACGGCCGCGGAAGAATATTTCAATTTCAGGTGATTAAATCGATAAAAATCAATAAATACAAAAGTAACCATATTTAGTCATTGTTTGTCTTGTCCATCTTGTCTCTCCCTGGTATATTCACTCTCTTCCCCTGAAGACACCATTGTAGATTCACTCATGAGTACCTGGGGACAAAGTGCCCAAACATACACAAATGCTACACGGATATACTGATTTTGCTTAGCATTGCATTGTATCAGAGTTTTCCCACAGAATCCAAACAGAAGTTAACTTGGAAAAAATAAACTGCCTGCGGTAAAAAAAATATGAAATACCATCTATATACACAAATGATTATTTTTTTGTCCTGCAACATTTTTTTCATTCTTCTTTGAAATAGGTTCTCCATTCTGGCAAGGTGCACAGAAACTGTCACCTATTTGACCATAAGGACATCCTGTTTTAATGATTTCTTTTCTTTTTTTTCTTTCAACCTACATGCTTAAATTAGACAAACTGCAATGCACAAGGTATTTCTCTAAATAATATTTTAAAATGTAAAATATTTGTCACAGATCTGTATTCTGCTGTTTGTATTCTACTGGCTAATACGGAAGTTTCATAATGGATTCTTGAGATTAATAAAAATAATTTTGAGCCTCTATCTTTAATATGATTATGAATATAAACTCAGATTTTGAGGGATATACACACTCCTCCCACATCTTTGTTATTAGAACACAGCCTGAATCATAGCAAAATCTGCTGTAACAATATTTATGCAATGATGAAATAACAACTTGTGTCCTCCAACAATAAACAATAACTCCAAAAATGAAACTCAAGTGAAAGGTGAAGTAAGCTTTGTGAGCATATCAGATGTCAGATGTAGGCCTATTCTTATTATTTCACTTATTCTTATTATTTTCCACTTTATTCTTGCAAATGGCAGTTTGGATTTTTCACAACATACTAGCTAAATTATTGCACTATATTATGTTATATTTTTGCACAGAACCAATATGGAGGACCCCATAATTCAGTGTTTGTTCGGGGTTGAAAAGAAATGATTATTTTGATTAATCGGAGTAACAGGAACTTGTGTTTCATTTAATGTGTGCCAGCTGGCTCCAGGTTGTTTGAAGAAGTACATAAAACAAATACACCCTCTATGATTGACTATACATAAGTATAAAACATATAGAAGCGGCATAAAATGTATTAATTTTGGTTTGAAGTGCAATGTAAACAGGTATTTTAATGTACACAAAACAAAAATGAATCATTATGCTACACACTTGCGCCCCCATGTGTATGGCCGTATACTGGGGGAATTTTTAACAGCAGATATAGAAATTGTGCTTACAATTAATAAGAGAATGAAAACAATCGAATATAAATAATATTAATTCACAAACATTTAAACAGCCATAGCTTTACGGTTGAGGCAGGGTTTTTGTTAACCAAATACATAACATAGATTAAAAATAAACATCTATGGTACCTTCTCACACTATAATTTCCAGGGCAAAGGTTATTTTTCGAAAAACAATAAAGAGTATGCGAAAAATTTCTCCTGCCATTATCTCAAAGAATCCCCATAACCGGAACTCTTCAGCAAAAGTAGTCAACTGAAAACCGGAACTTAATTTGTGGACTACGGAACGGTGTCGAGAGTGTAATCGCGAGTGCAAAATAGTATCTGGTCACACGTGTTGAATTAGTGTGGCAGCGATGTTTGTCCTATGAACGAATTATTTATTATATTGTAGCTAACGTTAATATTAATGTAGAAGCCATGGCTGCGAAGCCGAGAGAAGTATCAAGCAGTGATGCAGAATCGGATTCGGAAAGCGAACTAGTGCAAGAAAAACAGACACGACAACGGCAGCGTAAGCTATGTTTTGTTGATACCTGTAGTTAGTACTTGAAGTAGCAAGGCAACTAGCTAACGTTAGTAATATTGGTAGCTAGTTATTAAGTAGATCGTTTTGGCGTGTCACGTTTTCAAAGGTGAAGCTAATGCTAGCTGTACAACCTCATACCTGGCAGTCAGCTCCTCCTGCAAAGTAGTTCAGTTTGCAAACCGTTTAGCTGTCCATTATCATTTAAAAGTGTAGCTACGTAAATTTGCTCTTAAGTGATTTGTCAATGATAACCAGATGAACTAGTCGCTAATACGAAATCACAGATTTAATCCCAGATGGACAGTCCTGGGATCAGAAAGTGAAAGGTTTGCTATGCATTTCTTCACCCATCAACTCTGCCTTCTGATATCACTAAATAGTTCTACTTCCTGGCTGAAGAATTGTGCTAACTTTGCAAATCCAGGTGACTGGAACCAAATACTCGGGAGGACTTTTACTGTATATACCTGAATTGTCCACTTGTGTATTTGACACGTTTGGTTGTTCATTTAAGGAATACGTAAGCCAGCATTGAACGTGGGCCTCCCAGAAATGTTTTGGTAACTAACTGGCTGTTAACCAAGTTGGACCCAAAGCAGTCAGTACTTTGAAAATCCCACCCTGTCTTTGCAGATACCAAGTACCAGTGTCCAGCGGATTTTGTCTTCTGCGACATCAGGCCGTGTGCCAGTACACGTCTGGAGAATGTGAAAGACAGCGACACAGAGCTGTGGCTCATCAAAGCGCCCGCATCGTTCAGTCCAGACAGGTGTGGTGCCTCATCTTAGCCTCTGTTTGTCATCTTAATTACGGACGTTTGTATTGTTCTAATGGGATTCCATAAGTACGTTGGCTTGGATCAATGCAAGGAATTCTCTGCAAAAATTCAAGCTAATACAATGTTCGTAAAGGACTGACCCACATTACACAAGCAGATAACTTTCAGTGCAGCACAAAATAATGCTTCAACCTTGGACCCCTCTCTCCTGATTGGATGTAATTGTTTAGAATGGGCACTATGACAACAGTACAGCAATGCTGGTCATGTAGCTTGCGGGGCAGCATAATTTCAGGAAATTGCTGTTAATGAGAATATTAGATTTGAGATTTGAATATTTAGATATGATATTTGATTCACAGTGGAAAAAACTTTTAGAAGATTCTACAAGAGAATTCTGTATTGAATATCACTAGGTTAGGCGTCTTTGTCACGAGGTTAATTAATGGGGGAAGTGCATGATCTCTGAAAGGATTTTATTTTATTTTTTTGCAATTACTGGGAGCCTTCTGTAGTCTGATCGTGTGTCTTTGAGTGACTTCCACTATCATTAGGATTGATTTTTGTAGGTGCTGTGAAAACAGCCAGGCTATGCCTTACATCACTGAACTTTGAATTAAACTTCGACAACACTGGAACGCTGTTTTCACGGTATTGTGCTCTTAGTACTTGCCAAGTGCTGCGTTAGCTGGAGTTTTAGCAGACATTTCTGATGACCTGCTGTTTTATAATGGCTGTAGAGGTCCGTATCGGGCTAGAACTGAGGCCCAAGTCTGTCTAAGCCTGATGTCTTTATGGCCTGACCTGATCCAGCCGCACAAGCTTTGGGTTGGTTCCTTTTTTAGTTATTTGACGGGTTTTGTCTTAATTTCCCCTTTGAAGTGACAGCGATGTCTAAATAAAGCTGTGCTTGGGGCCTTGCGCTGCAGGTCTGTGGGTTTGGTAAGTGAGCTCTGAACGGTTTCTCTTGCAGTTTCTCTGGTATGAGGGTTCCCGTGGTGGGCCTGGAGACCATCCAGCCGCGCAGCAGGAAGCAGCAGGTCTACAGCGTCCTCAGCACCCCCGTCGCCGTGGGCGACGCTCGCCTCCTGTCGCCCGGCAGCCAGCGCGCCGGCGGCACGCTCTGCGCCCCCGCCTTCTCCGGCATCATCAACATCTGCGAGAGCTACGGGGATCGCCGGGGCCACCAGGTTCCCATGGCGATCCCCGCGTGCCCCGCCCCTCTCATCCCGGAGGGGCTCAAGCAGCGCTTCCAGCCCTTCGGGAGCAGAACCCTGCCCGGCCAGGGGTCCGAAGCGCGGGGGCCGCAGGAGGAGGGGCCCGCCGAGGGCCCTGCAGCAGCCAAGCGCATGAGAACAGACCCAGAGGAGAGCGCCGCCCCGAAGAAGAAGAAGAAGAACAAGAAGAAGAAAGACAATGACGCTGTGGTGGCGAAGGAGGAGACGGTGGAGGAGGAGGTCTCGGCAGCGGCGAGCCATGGTCGACCAGACACACCCCCGGTCACTGCCCAAGAGCCTGCCCCAGGGGAGGAAGCGGTGGAGAAGAAGAAGAAGAAAAAGAAGAGCAAGGATAGAGACAGAGGAGAGGTGGAAGAGAGTGGCAGAGGCGTGGAGACGGGTTTGAGATTAAAAGAGGAAGTAGAGGTGAAAACTGAGCAATTGGACCTTGCTTGCAGTAGCATGGAGAATTTGGTGAAAAAGAAAAAGGTGAAGAAAGAAAAGAAGCAAACGCAGGACTAGCACACCTCATTTTTACTCTTAACAAGAGCAGAGCAAAGCCTAGATTTCTGTAAGTGATAATACAGAATTACATTTGCGAATACAGTAACCTGTCAGAGGTCTGATTTTGCAGGTTACCTGTGGATTATTCCGTGATTTTAACATAAAGGAAACCTATACTGGAAAAAATGCAAGCGCAAAATGCAGAGAATGGTAAATTAAGATTAATCTTTTTTTTTTCTTTTTTTATAATTTCATTTTTTGTGATATGCTTTTTAAAAGGCTGTTTATAAACATGGTGGAGTAATGAACCATGGGAGTGTTGGCATGTTGGCAATAGGGACCATATCCCAAGGAAACATCCGGCAGATTACTTCCAGTAAAATGTCTTGAGCAAAAATAAAATACGTGTGTACACACCCTACTGTGCAAAACTCTTCATCGTATTCTTCACCGATGCATAAGGATGTAAAGCTGTTCGGCCATTGGTGATGTTGTGCAGCAGGACATGAAACACCATTTCAGAAGCAAACACTAGTTATTGAAGGTCTCTGGAGAAATGTCAGTGGTTTTGAAGGGATAGGGTGGGCACACTTACCATAAGGTATATTGTGTTTTTTTTGGGTGTATTTAAATAAATAGAGATCTCCCTTATGCTACAAGAAACAAAACATCTGTAAATATATTGTGTAGCTCCCCCCCCAACCACCCTTCCCATCCTAAGAATAAGGCCACTGCAGTTCTGTAATGTGCAGGAGCCACAGGTAGGTGGCGACGGTGCTCTTCCGTATTGCACGCCTAGGCTGAAGTGGTTGGGCTGATTTTGTTCTGCCTCTTGATCTGCACTGGAGCATGGTCATGTATCCTAATGAGGGTAGACATCTTTAGCGGTGCTAGACTCCAAGGCTATAAATATGCCCCTTTATATATACATCACTCAATCTGAGTGTGAGACATGAACTGTTTTCTCAGTGTGTGTATCCTTGTGTCAGCTTCTTTTTTTAAAGCGTGCATTTGGGATTTGCGTGTCCTCGTTCTCTTTTTAGCTCCAGAAGGTGAGTACAGACTGCGCTGCTGCAGCGCTGGAAATAAGGCTTCAGGAGACCGTGACCCGTTAGAATTCACCGCTTTAAAAACGCTCATTTCATCTTGCTGCTGCTGGTTGAAAGTAATGGGGACAATTTGGTGCATATGCCACTCTTCACTAAAATCACACACTTTCTTTTTTTTTTTTTGTTTGGGGGGTGTATTTTAGGGATATGTACGTGCGTGTGTGTGTTTTTGGGGGTGTGAGCGTGTTGGGTGTGTATTTATGGTGTGTGTGTGTGTGCTTGTATATGTATTTTGGGGATGTGTGGGGGGAGGGTGTATTATTGGAGAAAGTGTGTCTATGTGGGGGTGTGAGTATTTTGTGTATGTGTGTGTGTGTGTGTGCATGTTTTGGGTGTATTTTGGGCATGCGTGCGTATTTTGGTTGTGTGTGTGTAATTTGGGTGTGCGCACATACATATTGGTTTTGTGTGACTGTGTGTGTGTATTTTGGCCGTGCGTGCGTACTTGGTTGTGTGAGTGTGTGTGTGTGTGTGTGTGTGCGTGCTGCAGGTGCTATTAACAGCAGTACATAACGCTATCTGCTGAGTGAATTGGCAGCAGGATATAGAACCCTGAGCTCCGTGCTCACCTCCAGGTAAACTACGCTGACCAGAGCATGACCAGAGGTTGACCAGAGGGGCATTGGTTCACATCCCAAGCAGGATGGCGTAACCGAACCCTGGACAAAAGACCCCCCCCCCCCCCCCCCCCCCCAGGATTGCTCCGGTGAAAGCATGCAGGTGTTCCTGCGCGTAAAACGTAAGCGCCACTAGCTCTGAATCGAAAAAGGGGGATTGTCTGGCTACGCGGATAAATAATTGAATGCAGTCTGAAGCTACTGGAGACGTGTCCTGACTGCAGAGCACCAGGGCTCCCGGGCGCCCGAGCACATGCAAATTAAAGGGTTTTTTTTTCGGTGGGTGGGTGGGGGGGGTGTTTGTGGTGGCGTAATGAATTGATGGAAGCCAATCTCATCCCCCCCCACCCACCCACCCACCCACCCACTCCTCCCTCCTCCACTGCAGCGATTCCTCTGTCCCCTCTGAATCGCTCTCTCTTTCTCTCTCTCTCCTTTCAACCCGTGTTCCAGCCAGCCTGCGGCAGCCAGGGGAGGTGGAGGAGGCGGGGAGGGGGGGGGCGTCTCCATGGTTACACAGACCTGCCGAGGACTGCCGATCCTCCTGGTGGACGGACGGACGGACGGACGGACGGACGGGTGGGCAGCAAGCGGAACGGGGTGGTGGGGGTGCAGGCTCCTTCACAGCGCCGGACGCTGTGTCCGGAAGGGCACCCCCTTAAACCCCCCTCCCCCCCCCCATCCCCCCGCCCCCCTCCGCCCGTCTGTCTTCTTCCGGGCCTGCATTAGAATGCGCGGGGCCTTGTGAGGGATTAGGGTGCTGGGATTTAGCGTGTGGGATAATGATGTACGGTGGAAGGGGGGGGGGGGGGCTAGCCGCGGTGCAGAATGAGCCCGGGACGGCGCGTCCGAAGCCTCCATCGCACCGCCGTCGCTCGCTAAATGAGCCGCAGCGCGGGCCAGCGGAGAGGGGGGGTGCTGCTGCAGCCGCAGCCTGGTGGCATACTAATAGGCTCCGGTATCGATGTGTGTCCCAGCACTGACGTGCAATCGCACTGCTGCTCGGGCCAGAGGAATGGGCTTTCAGAGACTGCAGGCATTGCAGAGGCAACGGCAGGCATAATTAATGCACGGAGAACAATTCCACCTCAATGGATTTTTTTTATTTTTTATTTTAGTGAGTCAGAATCATTTTTTGTGTAAAATTAAAAAATACACTGAAGGGTGGCGGGGGGGGGAGGTGTTCAGCCAAAGCCACAGTGAACGCAATATTAATTTTCCTCAAGAAAATAAAATGACGGCGAGCAGAACCGCTGCACAATAGAGCCTCTGAAAGAATCTGTTGCTATGTGCTCAGCGGCACTCCAGTCAGACATGCTTTCTGAACGCACTCCTCTCTGTAGCTCGTTTCCTTGGCAACGGGATGCTATTTTACCTCATTGTTCCTTTTTAACCGTCGCCGTCCTTGAAACGTTTCTTTCTCGGGTGTGTGGGAGAGCTCAGTTTGTGGAAGGTTCGTACACTTTACCTTTTCGATCGGGGATTTTGCAGCTGACCGTTGGGCGCTTTAGGGATTGGGGAAAGCGCTGCCTCCCCGTGACCTTGAACAGGAACACGTAGAGCAGAGTGCTGCGGTGTGCTTATTTCGTCCGAAGGGACAGAATTGATCGCGTCCTTCCCTGAGAAAGTGAATGCATCATTCATGTTCTTCGGCGTACGCTGATTACCGCTGTCCATAGGCTTTCTCTACAGCATTTATGCAACTCCACTGCCATGGCAACAATCAAACCAGTTTGAAAAGCCTCATTACAATCCTTTCACTGAACTATAAAAATGTCGTGAGCATATAAAAGTAATTTATCTGCCTCACGCAAGTGCAGCGGATGAAATATAGATTTTGTCCTCATCTCTCGGAGATACGCGGGTAGGGTAGCCAGTGTAGCCTACAGTCTGTGGACACACTGCAGCCACATATGAATGGCGCTGTTGCACACTGCAGAGCCAGTTTAGCAGAACCACTAAGAAGTGCTTCAGTAAAGAAGATTTCTGGAGACGTTCTGGTTTGGGTGCTTAAAATGTTCTCTAATTTTAGTTCTTTAAAAATGTTTTTTAAATGACAAAAAAACGGTGCAATTTTGGCACGTTTGTGCAAAATGTTTAACATTATGACCAGATCTCTCAAACCACATCCATAAACAGTCTCGACAAGCAGCATAGGATTTACACCAACTTTGACCTTCCTATTGTATTACAAATTGGCACACACCATGTGTTAGCAGGTCAAATGTGACCCGGCAGGCAGTAACATTACAAAGCACTCACAAAATGATTATCATACAATGCGGAGTTCTCCCTCATAACTAATTTACTATTCATTCCATACCATAATGTCTCCTCCCAGTTTTATATTGTGTGGGGAGTTTACAGTACTTTACAACATACCAGCCATTTTCAGAATAAATTGCTTGGGATTTTTAAAATAACTTCATATTATCAATCATAATCACATCTGTGGTGTTATGGGTCAAACCTGATCAATCTAGATGTATGAAAACATAAAGGAAAAATGTCACTTTTTAGTTACTAAAACCAAATTTGATTTTGCTCAAAATAACGCATTTAAATTGAGTGAAAAGGTCAAAAGCAGATTTTATGTTTTGGGCATATCGGGGCCCTGGGATGCTTCTGATTGCGTTCCCTCTCTGACCCCGGGGCCCTTGTCTCTCGTTAAGGCTTGAGGAACATCATACACTGCCATTATTTGACTGCTGTCTCTTTGGGCCCCCTGCTAATCAGAATCTTCGTCCATCTCAGACACTTCCTCCTCGGTTTCATCCTGCTCCCTCTCCTCCTTTTTATTGTCATCAAAGACAATCAGTAGAATCTGTTCTGCATGTAGAAATATGTCGAAGCTGCTGCAAATGTGGACAACGCAACTAGCCTTATTTATAGAGTGATGTCGCAATAAGTATGTGTATCGTTGTTCACACCACGACCCTAAACTCATAGTAGAATCTTATTTGGATCAAATTTGTTCAACAGAGCTACCCATATTTTTTTTTAATGCTGCATATCATACTATCAGCAACAGTATTATTTGCCGGATAAAATTTGACCCATAGCAGTATTTTTTTAGAAACTTGCAGATTTCAGTAAAATGGTGAAAAATGAAATATATATATATAGTTGAGGATATTGTGAAGTGTGGTTCCAATAAAACAAACTATATGCTAGTGAACACTTCGTGGATTCGTCGTATGTCAGTCGCGAGAACGCATGTAAAATGTTAAGTTAAATAATCGAAAATCGTTTTTTCCCCCTTTTTGTTCTTTTTTTAAATTCTCAGTTGAAAATAAATGGTATAAATATAAATGGTATAAATGGGTAATATAGGGGGTGGGTGGGGCTTCTTGTCACTGTGCTTACCGTCAGTTGAAAAGATGGCCAGTTTGCAAGAGTGCCGTGTGGAATAATTTTAAGAACCGCAACCAAAACATTGTTCTGTGCAAAATATGTGCAGACAAATTCGCGTACATCACGTTGACATTTATGATGTTAACCCACCAAAGGACGAAATGTCCAAGGCCAAGGGATCACAGCAAACAAGTACCCGACCCAGTTTCGTAGTGAGCCCTCATCAGTGAGACAGCTGTCCAGATGAAACCACAACAGATTAAATTGCTAAAAGCCCGATGGTCCTGTGCGATATAGGCCTACTGTTGCGCGAAAAGCCATCACCGTCAAACATCAACGGCAAAGTTGTGATAACCATTATGTCTGGACAGCAAAAAACTATAGCCTACCGAGTCTTACGTGACTATAACTCGCCACTTCATTGAAGATGGGCTCGTGTTAACCTGTGCAGTTTACGAGTAGGCTACAATCCTTCTGGGGGGAAAATAGCAATGCTTTTAAACGTTTTAATCTCGTGTTTTTATTAGCGATATCCCACATCAAACGGAAAAAAAAAACGATTAGTCGGTAACTAATCTTTTCAGATAGCAACTAGACGACGGTCAGAAATGTGTGTCGTTCACATAGGGGCAAAATTGACCCTAACACAATAGGGTGGTTAAATTCTCTGGCTCGCATTCAGCTCCATTGGGGACTTTTAGTCAATTGCTCAAGTCGGCTACTTCGGATTTAATCCATTTAAGGGCCTCATGTGTCTCTTTTGAATTTACCAAATAATATTATCTACCATTCCTGATCCGATTTAGTTTAACCACATTGCTTTCCGTATAAATGCTTGATGAAGACGAATACTAATTTTATAAACCCATTTTCCAAAAAGCAGGAAATGACTGCAGTGGGCGTGGTGATCTTTCAGTGCGCCCCCGTGCAGAGCGGTCTGGCGTTTGTTAGATCTGCGCGAATTTTAAAATTAAATGTTAAAAAATGTGCTGCAGAATGGTTATTTTATTTAAGTTTTTCCTCTCTTCTCTCAATTTCTATATGTGAGACATATTGGAGTTACATTATTGAAATTTCCCATCTGGTGGAAAGGCTTTAAAATGAGAGGCAAGATGATTAACCCGCTACTGGTTAACAAGATCATTTTAATTGCCCAGTTAGGCTATAACCGACAGTGTATGTGGCCACAGTTATCCTTAATCAAAGGAGTAGGTAGTATTGAAATGCAGGCAGGCTGATTCAGATTAAAGGTGGAAGATGTGGATTCCATTTTCAAAATCTTGCTCAACAGATTAAGTGGTAGGCCTAACGAGTGCCACTGAATTCATAGCCTATTGTATATATATTTTTTTACCAATAAGTCTAATAAGCGAACGTCCAATTCCATTATTTCAACAGCAAACTTGTTCATTTTGTCGGAGTTTTTAATAAAAGAGAGGCTGTACAGTTCAAAAACACCAGGTTGTTGAGCTGCAGTTAACAAGATTAACTTTTGCTAACGTGTTCACACTTCTCCCCCGTCAACTCATGTTCACAGCGTGAGGCCAACAGGCTGCCGCAGGAGCTGCATCTGAGCCTGTAGCCGGGGAAAGTGTCCAGACAGGTGGGTCATTATGTATCTGGCCGTCATACCTGAATGTCCCAGTTTCATAATTAGGTCTTCCGTAACTAGCTATGTAACTCTAATATTTTGTTTTCGTTTTCAAATGAGCAACAACAACTTGGTGTTAGCATATGTTAGCTAACATAATATTTTGTTGCTAGCTTGGAATAACCTCATTAAGGCCATTACAGTACTGTAGCTAGCTATATTTTATCTGCCTACAATGTCTTCTTTTGTCTTTGAGAAAGTGTTACAGAGACTGTTTATTTACCTCCAACATTAGTAGGGGGCCAAGTACCAAAGAGGCAATGTAGGGGTGTACAATTTTAACAGAGGACAAATTATCATGCAACACACTCAATAACTTTTTTTGTGATGTAAGCTGCACCATGATATTAGCCTGAAGCATTATCCTCGGACAGTGTGAGAAAAAAATTAAGCCTGTGTATGTACTGTATGTCTGCAGTGAAGATTGCAAAGTTTTGGGGGTATATTTCTTGCTTTCTTACCTAGCTTTGATATTTGAATAGCTTCTAGTTCTTACATGATCATGAAACAAAACCTATGCAGCTGAGATTATTCATCTGTCATCTAAACATAACAACTGTTATTAAAGTTCAGGGTGCTAGCTTTTTGTGCAGTGCAGGTGTAAATGAAAATTTGTTCGCGGGGAACAATTGTAACGGCAACATCAGTTCCAAAAATATTAAAATCTGTGCAAGACAGTGGCCTTATTTTCACCTTATGACGATAAATATTTTCGGCTACAGCTTGAAAATTTGTGTTCATTTCATGTGAGCTACCACATACACAAAATATAGGCTAACGGCACACTCATTTAAAGTTTAATTAAAAAAGAAAGCTATCTCCTCCTAGACAGTTGGACTGATTTGCATGGAACTTAAGTTACAACATTGCTCCTGTATATCTTTAAAAAAAAAAAAATTATGTAAACCATTTTTCTATGCTTAAAAATATGCCTGCAATAAACAATTTGCATGTGGACATGGATTTTTACGATTGAAAGTAATAAATCCCAGGCAGTTTGACACAGTGATGAAACTTGGTGTACCTTCAGTATTTACAGCTACTTCAAAAGGACAACTGTAAAGAATTGGACCGCAAGGTGGCACTAAGGAGATCAACAAATTTTAAGAAGGAAAAATTCACAAAAAATCTTTTTACTTTTTGTAAACATGAAACTGGCTAGGCTTACTAACCAACCACCTCATTAGGAATATCTATGTCTTTAGCATATGGATACATATTTGTGACTTTGAGTGTTTGGCCCCTTTAATTGCTGCTTGCAGCTTTATTTAAAAATGTGCTAATGGCCACCTAAATTAAATGTTCATTTAAAATAGTTTAATGACCACAATGAGCAAAGAACATTGTTCCAAGCACATGTACACCTTGTCGAATGCAGCTCTGATTATTTTGTGGAAGTTTCAAGTTTGAAATTAGTTGAAAGGCATCAGTTGAGTTGTTCAATTTGTAGAATATTAGTTGTCAAAAATAAGAAATGTATAACCCAAAAATATGTTTAATTAAAAAATACATATATATTTTTATTCCCGCCAGTTCTTAAGGCTGTCAATGAGACTTTAAGAATCGCTTATTAAACAAGGCTTTAAAAAAGCATCAGCTAGGATGTTGTGAACTGACAGTTTACACCTGATTAAAATGCAGCTTTAATAGAATGTAATTATCGAAAAAACGTTTCATATGATTTTAAGAAGTGTATTTCCCTCTCCCGCATGCACACACACGTGTACGGACGCACAGACATTTGCCTCAGGGTTTGCTCAGTGTTTGCTCAGGGTTTGCTCAGGCTTTGCTCAGTGTTTGCTCAGGGTTTGCTCAGGCTTTGCTCAGTGTTTGCTCAGGGTTTGCTCAGGATTTGCTCAGTGTTTGCTCAGGGTTTGCTCAGGCTTTGCTCAGTGTTTGCTCAGGCTTTGCTCAGGGTTTGCTCAGTGTTTGCTCAGGCTTTGCTCAGTGTTTGCTCAGGGTTTGCTCAGGCTTTGCTCAGTGTTTGCTCAGGGTTTGCTCAGGCTTTGCTCAGTGTTTGCTCAGGGTTTGCTCAGGGTTTATTTCTGATGTGTGCTGCGCAGCTCTTAACATGCCTGTCTCTGAGAAGCGTCACGGTGCTGCACCCTGTGGACAAGCAGCCATTTTGTAAAGGGCCTGGGTTCAGGGCTTGGCCGAGGAATTGAGCGGCGCTCTAACCTGCCGCAGTGGGCCAGCGTCGACCGTGCCAGTCCTGCCGCGCGCCCATCTGGTGCTGGGCCGCTCCACGTGCCCCGTCAGCCCCCGTTACTCAAGTCTCCTGGGTCTCTCTTTTTTCCAGGAGCGGCCTGGAAGCCCGTCGAAAACAGCTCAAGGGGAACAGGGATGCGGACATTACACGGTCCTGGCCCTGTGCAAACCTGCTTTCTGAGAAGCAGGGGGGGTCAGTGCAGCGCTTGAGTGTGGGTGTACAGTCAGCCGCTTAATGTTTGGGGCAATGACATATTTTTTTGTAATTAATTTTGCTCTGTACTCCACAATATAAGATTTGTAATCAAATAATTCACAAAATTGTTAAAGTGCACATTCTCAGTTTTTATTTGAGGGCATTTTTTTACATTTTGGTTTCACCATTTAGTCTCCTCATTTCAGGGCACCATAATGTTTGGGACAAATGGCTTCACAGGTGTTTCTGATTAGGTATGTTAAATTGATTCCTCAGTGTATGTATAAGAGCGGTATTAGTGTCTTGATTCTGGGCTTTTGATTGCCTTTGGAGTTTGTTATTGGTGTTTGTCAAACCACTAGGTATCCATAAAAACAGGATGGCCAGGTTATAGTTTGCAAAGAAATACGTAAAAGAGCCTGCAGAGTTTTGAAAAAAAAGGTCTTGTGGACCAAGATTCACTTTGTTAAAGTGATGGCAGGAGTGAAGTGTAGGCAAAAGGAACTGCCCAAGATCCAAAATACACCTTCTCCCCCCGTCATCTGCAAAACATGGTGGTGGGGGTGTTATGGTTTTGGCATGTATGACTGCCACAGGTACTGGCTCATTTTTCTGTGTTGATGATGTAACTGCTGATAGCAATAGCAGAATCAATTCTGAAGTGTAGAGATGCATCTTATCTACTCATGTCCAGAAAAAACTCATTGGGCAGCACTTCATCCTACAGCAGGACAATGATCCCAAACATACTGCTAAAGCAACCGAAGAGTTTTTCACAGCCAAAATTCTTGACTTCCCAAGTTAGTCACCTGATATAAATCCAATATGAATGAATATGCTGAAGAGAAAACGTAAGGCAACAACTAGCTGAAGATGGCTGCAGTACAGGAGAAGATACTAGAGCATCACCAGAGAAGATACTCAGCACCTGGTGACGTCTATGGGGCACAGACTTGAAGCAGTCATTGCATGCAAAGGATGTGCAACAAAGTACTAAACATGACTACTTTCATTTACACAACATTAATACGTCCCAAACATTATGGTGCCCTGAAATTATGAAATAGCACCATAAAGGCCAGAACTAGCCATTGTGGTGTTATGTATAAAAGGTGCTGTAATTTCTACATGGTGAAACCAAAGTGTATAGTAATACCCTTACATAAAAGCAGAGAATGTGGACTTAACATGTGCATTGTTTTATTACAAAAGTAAAATTGTGGAGTACAGAGCCAAATAAAAAAATTTTAAAAATAGAAAAAGGCTTTGTCCCAGACATTATGGAGCTCACTATAAGTCTTTGTGGAGATGGTCAGGGTGTCCGGCAAAAAGGCGTTACTGTTGGACTCAAATGACTTTCATTATGGATGTCTTAATATTTCTGGAATTTAAATATATTTTAATAAAATGTTTCTCCTGGGTGTTAATCATAGCATACATAGTGTACCATTAGGAACAAATATATGACAGTAAAATTAATGTATATTTTGTGATTTGGCCATTGGTTTTAAGCAGAAGCCTTTCCTGCTGTGTTTCTGCAGTTACTTCCTGTTGCATCATTTTCTGCATCTGCCTGCCAAATTCAGTGCTTCTATTAAAGTTCTTGGTTCATGAGGTGAACTGCAGGTTTCTCTGTGTCAGTACAGTCATCTGTCCTAGTGCCGTGTCTGTGGATAGGACAGCTTAATATTAATGGCTCCGCCTTGATAATCTGAGTTATGTAAAAAAAAAAAAAATGGTGGGGGTTATTTGTAACCACAAACATTGCATAAATAGGTGACAGGAGTTGCACATAATATTCTCTTATTAGCGGTTTTGTGTGGCTGGTGATGCCACCATGCTGTTGCAGAAACATTGTTGAATGCCAGGCTGATCCTTAGAAACATTCAGGAATGTTTTGGGCGCAGAATGGAACTGTATGGTGCAACAACATTACTGTTCCACAAGCAGTTTGCATGCCTATTTAGCTCCTGGCACCCTTAGTAAATTAATATGCACTTGAACAGACCTGTCAAGTCTAGGAGTAATCAACCAAACCTTTGGCACCATTTTAATGTGAAGTTCTGTGACCTGTATTGCTGAGGTAATGTTGAGTACTGTGCTAGGTGGGCTTTTGAGCAAACTGACCTTTCCTTTATGCTAGCATTTTGCTGGCATGTGTTGTTATGGGTCAATATGACTCAATGAAATACCCCTACCTAAAGGATGTTCCACTTTGTTTCTGCATGTGAATTGTCATACTTTCTGCTTTTTTATGCTGAACACATGCTGACACAATATAATTTTTAGCTAGGCATTGGGGCGATATAGCTCAGGAGGTAAGACCGATTGTCTGGCAGTCGGAGGGTTGCTGGTTCAAACCCCGCCCTGGGCATGTCGAAGTGTCCTTGAGCAAGACACCTAACCCCTAACTGCTCTGGCGAATGAGAGGCATCAATTGTAAAGCGCTTTGGATAAAAGCGCTATATAAATGCAGTCCATTTGTAGGAGCCTCCAGTAGCACCTACAGGTCAGCAGGCACAGTAGATGTACAGTCTTATATTTTCAGTTGAAGACTAAAAAAAAGTTGTACTTGCATGTAATTGTCTGCTGATCACATCCTGGTACTGAGCCATTTTAGCTGGGCATTGTAGGAGCCTGTAGCGCCATTAGTTACACTAGATGTATAACAGATGTACAGTAGACCACTATGTTTGCAGTGGAAGCCTGAAAATGGGCTCACAACTACATTTCTATGAGCTAAACAAAATCTGACACAATGCTATGTTCCCTGGGCATTTGGAGCCTGTAGTGCCACCTATAGGTCAATGATTAAACTCAATGTATAGTCGACCCCTGTTGAGTGGAACCCTCACCCTAACTGGCACACTTCCACTTTCAGGTGCTGACTAGAATGGGTACAGGGCCATTTTAGTTGAATATGGTATGAGTCTGTTTCCATCTGTGGGCCAATGGTTCAGTATGTATTTTGGATCCTTCCCTTTTTCAATAGAAACATGAAATTTGGCATAAATGCATATTGCTTTGCACTGAACACAAGCTGAGACGGTACCACTCTTGGTAGTCTGTGGCATCATCTACGGGGGAGGGGCTCAAGCTATATGGCTCCTAGGGTTAGGTTTGTGTGTGGATGCAGGTGTGTGTGTGTGTGGTAGTTTGTGTGTCCTGGATAGTTCTGTTAGCTATTATTATAGCATTATGCTGGGCTTGTGGTATGTCAGCATCCTGTTTTATGTGATATTATATATTTTTATTGAGGATGCGGTGTGGGGGGGGGGGGGGGGGGGGGGGGGGAAGTTAGGGTTTTGTGTCATATCATGATACAAAACTGGGAGGTTTAGCCAACAGTTTGGAATCTACTAAAGTAATCCAAGAAGATTTAAACAAAATCCAGAATCCAGAAACCTGGCAAATGAAATTCAATATAACTAAATGTAAAGTTTTACATGTAGGGAATAAAAACATAGGGCAGGATTACTTTGTGGGTGGTACAAAATTAGAATGTGCACATGTAGAAAAAGACTTGGATGTAATAGTTGATCAAAGCCAATCAGGGTCTGGTCAATGTGCTGTAGCAGTAAAAAAAAGCCTACAGGATGCTGGGATACATAGCCAGGAGGATTGAGTATAATTCTAAGGAGATCATACTCACCCTATACAATACGCTTGTCAGACCACACTTAGAGTATTGTGTGCAGTTCTGGGGACCGTACTACAAGAGAGATATAGAGGTGCTGGAAAAGGTCCAAAGACGGGCAACCAGATTGATTCCGGGTATAAAAGATAAGTGTTATGAGGAAAGGGTTGAGACGCTTGGACTTTTCAAGCTTAGTATAAGGAGACTTAGGGGAGATTTGATTGAGGCTTTTACATTTATTAAAGGGATTAACAAAGTAAACTACAAGAAATTATTCAAGTTGAGTTCGGTTAGCAAAACGAGGGCATAAATGGAAACTGGCAAAGGGTAAATTTCACACAGACATGGGAAATATTTTTTCACAAGGAGTGTGGTCAATGTGTGGAGTAGCTTGCCTGGACATGTAGTGGAGGCAGAAACACTGGGGGTATTCAAGGCCTGGCTGGATACAGTATTAGATACTATCTAGCTTTTAGGTAAACTAAGCATTAAGTACAGTTTAGTGGTAGGAATAGACGAGCAGTGTTGGGCTGAATGGCCTGTTCTCGTCTTACGTTATGTTGGGGTTAGATGTGTGTTGATGGTGGTTTGTGCAACACCTTGACCCTACTAGTAAGTGGTTTATTATTATTGTATTTTTTTTGGGGGGGGGGGTGGGGGGTGGGTGAGTTTATGGTCTGGCATTATGACTTCATATGCATATATAAATAAACTTTGTGTTACACATGCATACTCATGCTTTTGTAAATTGACTTTTTCTATGAGCGTGTAGCTTACTGTAATTGGACTGTAATAATTATATATATATATATATATATATATATATATATATATATATATATATATGTATATATTATATTAGAATTATTGCAATCTACCATTGGCGATTTTAGACTCTTTTTAGGGGTGCTCAAGCACACCTAAATTTCATCTCAGCACCCCTAAAAAAAAAAATTATTATTATTGTTATTAATTATTATTACTTTCTGAAATCATTTTTATCCCTCTCTAACGTTAGATTTTGCAATCTTGTCTGAGGGCTTAAATGCTTGTAAATTGAAAATCAGCACCGTTCTACACTTCCTACTCACCCCACCCCTAGTTTCAAACTGAGCTCACGAGATGTAGCTAGGTAGTGAATTTAGGATTTCATGGTGCAGAAAAACATAAGCTGAAACGTTAGAAAATTAAATTGCTGAATGTTCTGACAGAGAACGTTGGGTCAAATCAGTATTACTGTGCAGTTGATTCGATGTGTTTGGCGATGTATCAACGTAATTTTAGCGAGCTCACAAGCTAGCTAGCTAGCTAACGGCTAACGTTAGACCATCTCTGAGCTAGCTTGCTTGTAAATTTGCTAATTTCAGATTTTAAATATGGCAGTGCGTGAATGTCATTTGTATGGGTACTGTTAAAGTTAGTTAACATTGTTTGTGTGGGTCATAGTTATAGCAATTGTGTGATTGTTCATTCTGAACCATTATTATTATACACTACAATAGACCACCCAACTAATTAGGTTGCTTCTAAAGGTGACATTGTGTACCCTAATTTAATTGAGGTTTGCCAAAGTGAAAGGGGTTGAGTACAGCATACTCATGTTACAAGAAAATGGCCATTTATAAAAAGAAAAAATTCATTTTTGGTCATATAGACCCTAACATATGGGCAGTTAAGCTTTAACCTGGGTTCTCCCAAAAAAAGCTGACTCACTTTTAATCGGGCTGTATTCCCGTGGTAACTTATGCTGCATAGCTAACCTGGTCAGGAGCAGGTTATGTTCAGGCGGACATATTGAAAACACCACCCTTTGACCAGTATGGTCAAGGTTAACTTTATCGTCTTCCACAGGAGAAAATTGTCTTGGATCTGAAAGATCTTTCTGCATAAAAGAAAAACAAGACAAGATCTATGCTATGTAAAAAGTTGTGTAAGTCGCTCTGGATAAGAGCGTCTTCTAAATGCCTGTAATGTAATGTAATGTAATCTCAAATTTGACCATCACAGTTCATCCAAGTTGCCAGTTGAGCAGTGCCTCAGAAGATTCATCTTTATTCCTGTAGGACCACATAGAGCTCAGGGCTGTTTTTTCAGGGCAGAGATTATTTAGAGATCAAATAAATCCACTGGCTTTCTCTGAGGATACGCTATATGAAAGATATAGATTCCCAACATGTCCATATCCACTTGTCTCTTAATTATGGGGTATGGAGTCCCATAAAACAGTTTCACGTTTTGTTTTACGAGATAAATTACATCCATTAATATCGCAACTGTGAATTTCTAAGCCATGTGCTTTAAAAATGTAAGTTGCTAACAAGTTGTTGTATTGCAGTTACAATGGTTGTCGTGTATAGGCGGGCTAGTATGGAAAGTAGAGTGACAGTTGCCAGTAAGCGACCATTGTTGCAGTTTCAGTATAGCAACTTGTTGGCAACTTACTTTTTAAAAGCACATAATAGCTTTGAAATTCACAGTGATAATATTAATGGTTGTAATTTCTCTCGTAGAACAAAACGTGTAGCTCTCTTAGGCTTATGACCTTATTTATGACGCTCACCACAGACCTTATTTTCCGCAAAAAATGAAATGTCTATGGGAAAAATGAATTGGAAATCTGACGAGGGAACCCATGGCTCAAAAATGTGAACTTACGTCCGGGTTTTAGGACTACAAATTGTAACACTCTGTTGACGTTGCACTTGCATCACTGGTCTGGGAATGTTGAAAGCCGGGCCTGGTACTGATCTCCACACAGCTATGGAGGACGCACTTCTGTTCTCTTTCACGGTAATTTGCTCAGGGCAAGAGCATCTGCTACATCAATCAGATGTGCTGTAATGCTTCTGGGGTACTGGGGTCGCCTCTTCATTGGATGATCAGGCTAGATCTGAACTAGATCAAATCTGGTTCAGATTTGTTGTAAATTCCGAATGCGGCAGTTTAATCTATGGTTTAATAGTTATGACATTAGATGAATTAGAGGTGTAAAGTCACTGAATAAGAGGAATCTCCGTCAATCAGTGAATAAAGTTGGATGAGGGCTTTGCACAGAAAGTGGCGCTCCTAGCCTTCATCTTTATCCCCTTATGTCCAGTATGTCTTCCTCCTCCTCTCCCTCTTTATGTTTCTAGTGTATTTGTTCTTTCTTCCTTCTCTTTTTTATTCTTCTGAGTCATCCTCACTTTTTGTCATTCCCTGCCCAGGTATGTTGAGTTGCTTTTTCCTTTCGTTCAAAAGAACCCCCTCCCCCCCCACGGACACTTTGGCCTGAGTGAGGGGGTCAGCATCTCTTTTCTCACATACATACTTCCAGTCTTCCATCCTTGGCCTTTGTGTCTGTCTCGGGTTCACTGCGAAAGGCCACTGCCGTTTGCGTTTCCTCCAGCCATACGGAGGCCGCTGTGTCCCCCCCGGGGAGAATCTGATCTCCGGAGTGTGTGAGTGTGCCCCCTGGGAGCTGCCGGAGGCAACGGGCCTGTGGAGGAGGAGGGCCGAGGTTTGGGCACACTGTTTAATTTTGACTTTTAACTTGCACTCAAAACACAAACTAGTTATACTACGATTAACATCCTGTTCCAGAAAATTCTAAAGCCTAGTGTTACAAATTATCTGTATATACAGTGTTGGGTAGTAATGGATTGCATTGATCAGATCATTACTGTATTTTGAAGCCAAAAATGAAGTAACTATAATCATTCCGGGATACTTTAAAAAATGCATTTTTTTCATGATTATATTTCTTATTATTTCAGTGTATAATGTACACATCCCACATCTGCCCACACATGCAAGCAAGACAAACACGTACATAAACCACATACACACACACCACACACACACACACATCCACAGACCACATCCCCACACACATCCACACACACATCCACACACCACATACACACACACACACACACACACACACATCACACACCACACACATCACACACCACACACACACACGGCATACATACACCACATACACACCACATACGCACACCACACACGCACATCACATACGTACACCACACACGCACACCACATATGCACAACACGTACACACACACATCCACACACCGCATACACCCCGAGCACAGGAGGATGGGCAGAAACTGAATGTGTGTATTGTAGCTGCACATTCGAAGGAAGAGAATAAAACAGTCTTTTAACCCCCTGTTGATTATTTCTAGTTTTTTTGTGTTGCAAAGCCAAATTAAAAATATATATATTTTCCTACTTACTACTTTTAATTAATTAAAGCGTTGATATTTATTTAGAATTGTATTATGAATTAAAACCTGAAAATGACTGAATTGGGAAGTATTTCCCCATTTTTATTGCCAGTATAGGCCAGGTGCATTTCATTTTCTTGAAAGATCACACTAAATATGTTAATGTGGTTCACCTGTGTTGATTTTGAATCCACCTGTGTTCAAATGCATGATTTCAGAATGAATATCACAGACTGAATAAATATCACTGACTGAATGAATATCACGGACTGAATAAATATCACTGACTGAATGAATATCACAGACTGAATAAATATCACTGACTGACTGAATATCACGGACTGAATAAATATCACTGACTGAATAAATATCACTGACTGAATGAATATCACAGACTGAATAAATATCACTGACTGAATAAATATCACAGACTGAATGAATATCACAGACTGAATGAATATCACTGACTGAATGAATATCACAGACTGAATATTACGGACTGAATGAATATCACTGACTGAATATTACGGACTGAATGAATATCACTGACTGAATGAATATCACAGACTGAATAAATATCACTGACTGAATAAATATCACAGACTGAATGAATATCACTGACTGACTGATTATCACTGACTGACTGAATATCAACAGAATATTGGCTGAAACAGCAGATCAAATCAGTCACACTGTCATGGAGACCGAGGAAGCAAGGTAACATAATACCAATATATAAGGAAGGGGACCGTACTGATCTAGGAAACTACAGGCCTGTCAGCTTAACTTCCATCACATGTAAAATTCTGGAGTCTATCAT
Source organism: Anguilla anguilla (assembly GCF_013347855.1). Taxonomy (NCBI): domain Eukaryota; kingdom Metazoa; phylum Chordata; class Actinopteri; order Anguilliformes; family Anguillidae; genus Anguilla; species Anguilla anguilla. The sequence goes on from NC_049212.1 coordinate 2,752,953, forward strand.
TGGAGACAAGTTAGAAGTGGACCCTAACATCCTAAGGGATAGCCAGCATGGTTTTTGCAAGGGAAGTTCATGCCTGACAAAAATTCAGGTATTCTTTGAACAAGCTATCAAGTGTTTTGACTATAACAAGTATATTTCATACTTATATTTGATGAGGTACCACAGACGTGTTAGTACAATGAAGACAGTAGGAATTAGAGAACACATTTCAGAGTGGATTCAGAACTGGTTATATGGTACTACACAAAGAGTAGTAGGAGGAATATTATTTGAGCAGGGAACTGTGGGAAGTGGATTCCCACAAGGATCGGTGCTGGGACCACTGCTCTTCCTCATTTATATCAATGACCTTGACAGGGACATAGAATGTAAATTAGTGAAATATGCAGATGATACAAGGAGGCCCAGCTAATGATTTGAAATCTGCTAATCCAAGAAAATGTTCATTAAATCCAGAAGTGGATGGAAACCTGACAAACACAATTCAATATAGCCAAATTTAAAGTTCTGCATGTGGGAAATAAAAACATTACTTATTACATAGAAACAGGCAACATTACTTTAATGGGAGGAACAAAATTGGAATGTGTTCAATTTGAAAAAGACTCTGGAGTAATGGTTGATCAAAACCTTTCTTGATTCTATTGTGCTGTAGCAGTAAAAAGGCCAACTGGATTCTGGGATATATTGCCAAAAGTGTTGAGTATGAATCTAAAGAAGTTATACTTATCTTATACAGTACATGTGTTAGACCACACTTGGAGTATTGTGTGCAGTTCTGGGAACAGTACTACAAGAAATATAGTCGCTGGAAGAAGAGCAACCAAATTGATTCTTGGTATGAAACATGAAGCTATGAGGAAAGACTTAAAATGCTTAATCTCTTCAAGCTTAGTAAAAGAGGTTATTTAACTGAGACTTTTAAATTCATAAAGGGGATTAACAAAGTGAACTATAAGAGATTGTAGTTCACTTTGTTACAGGTTGAGTTCTGTTTGTAGAACAAGTGGATATAAATGGAAATGAGCAAAAGGTAAATTTTGTACAGACATTAAGAAGAATTTTTTCAGGCAGAGAGTAGTCAATGAATGGAATGGCCTGTCAGGTCACATAATAGAGGTAGAAACTCTGGGGATTTTCAAGACTAGGCTTGATGCAGTGATAGATATCATGTAGTTGGTGGGTGAATTGCCTGTTCTCGTCATTATGTTATGTTATGTTATGTTATGTTAGATTACGTTATGTTATGTTATGAACTGCCCAAAGAACTGCAGGATGAAGTTATTAGGCGGAAAGAAGTTTCAGAAGGCTACAAAAAGATTGTCAAAGTTTTATCTCTTCATAGGAGCAATGTTAAGTCAATTTTAACAAGTTAAAAAAACAAAAAACATTGCATGGACCCAGAGACTACAAAGATCAGATCATTCTGCCTAGCTGGACAACCAACCAAGAAGGGAAATTATCTAAGAAGCGACCACAAGGCCATCAACACTGACTGAGTTGCAAAACTCATTGGCTGAAATGTAAGAAACTGTCTAGAGATCTACAATCTCTTCAGCACTTTACAGATTTGGATCTTTTGGCAGAGTGGCTAGACAGATGGCATTTCTGAAAAAAACAACATTAACTCACTCCTGGAGTTCGTCCAAAGGCATGTGACACTCCCTGACACCTTTTAGAAGAAGATGTTGCAATGTGATGAGGCTAAAGTTGGGCTCTTTGGCCTGAAAGCAAAGCAGCAAAATGTCTGGCACAAACCAGACAAAACTCATCAGCCAGGTAACACCCATCCATCCAGATCCATAAAAGATCTGCATTGAGGGGGAGGATTCATGTTCCAACAGGACAATGACCCAAAACACGCAGCAAATGAACGGCTAAATAACAAGAAGGTCAGTGGAAATGCCTTGCCACCCCCCAGATTTAAATCCCATTGAAAATTTGTGGTATGACCTTAAAATTGTTGTTCCTTGATGCTCTTCATCTGAATGTTATTGAAATTTTTTTTTATATATATATGTTTTTTTTTGCATTGTAAATAAATTGTGTTGGTGAAGGGGGAAAATAGTTCAATATAATTTTAAATCTGGTCTAATAACAGGGCCAAATATGCAACAGTTTAAGGAGGGAGTAATTTCTGAGGTCACTGTCTGTGTGTACATGCACACACACACACATACACACACACACACACACACACACGCACACACACACAAAATTGGACAGTTGGCTACTCAGTTGTTTCCTGACCAACTGTGTGTTGTTGCATCATTAGTTCATGCACTAGAAAGAACTAGAGTTGATTCTAGGTGTGACATTTTCATTTTGAGTCTGTTGCTGTTGTTTCTCAACATGAGGACTAAAGAAGTGTAAAGCAGGCCATCACGAGGCAGAAAAATCAGAATAAATCAATCTGTGACATAACCAAAACATTGGTTGTGTCAAAATCAGCAGTTTGATACAATAAGAAGCAATACAGTAAGGATGCACTGGTGAGCTCAGCAATTGCAAACAACCTGGTAGACCATGGAAGACCACTGTAGTGGATGACAGAAGAATGCTTTCGGTTGTGAAGCAACTGCTGAACAGAGCAAGAACACTTTCCAAACCACTGCTAAGCTTCAAGAACTGAACAGCTAGATTAGAGTTTGCTAATGATAGGGGAGAGCGGGAAATAACAGTTTTTGTATTTGGATCAATTCTAAAAATATTACTTAGAGATCGATTAATCACGTGCAACCTGCATCCCTTGGCTATGATTACACACCACAATGTAATTTCTGGGACTTACCATTCTTTAGCAATCTGACTGAAGTGAAATGTTACATTTTACTACAAGGTTTGGGTAAAAACTAAAGCAGCACGTGGTACAACTAATAGTCATAATAGCTTTTAAAGTCAACACAAATAAGGCAATTCAATACAGTTCCGTGTTGTATGACAAATAGTCTAATACATTTTTGATTACATTTGTATGTTTTTTGTGGCCTACCTATATCGGGGAAAAATCTATCACAAGACTGTACATTATTCTCCGGTTGCCATCTAATGTCTGTTCGATCCAAACAGCTGTATCAGTCACATGTCACCACGTTGCCTAAAGTTAAAGTGCAGTTATGTATGAAGATCCGGTCTGAGTTGAACAAATCCATTCAATTGTTTAATTGATAGTCTACTCACAACAGGCTGTGATGTGGCTGCAGACAGCAGCAGAAGGATGAATTCTTAAGCGTAAATAAGCATTTTATCTCCTCAGATCCAACCAAATTCAAAATTCATTGGACTGTGTTTGACCTTGGAGCAGGACAGTAAGCCCAAGCACACTGCCACTGCCGCCAAGTCATTTCTCTGGGCTGAAAAGTGGAAGGACCTTGACTGGCCAAGTCAGTTGCCTGACCTGAATCCAACTGAACATGTGTTTCACTTGCTGAAGACAGGACTGAAGGCAAAAATCCCCTGAAACAGGCAGAAGCTGAAGATGGCCGCAGTACAGGCCTGGCAGAGCATCACCAGGAAAAATACCCAGCGTCTGGTGAAGTCTATGAGTCACAGATTTCAGGCAGTCATTGATTGCAATATGGATGTCAGTACCCTTATATTGCAGCTGATGGTCTGCACTTTAAGCTCATATTCATAGTTTCATTTAAAAACTAACCGTGGAGTACAGTGTGCCAGAGTGTCCAAGTGAATTGTGCTATGCTCTCGTCTCATTGCTACCACACATTCACGCCGACGTTGGGCGCACTGCTGAAGCCACAGATCCGGCTGTTTCCCTAACTACAGGCCGTGACTTATCATAGGAGAGTTAGAGCCGTGCGGTGCGGATTCAGGACCTCGGTTTAATACCTCATCCGAACAACTTCACCTTGTACAGTACAGTGTCCCCATCACTCCACAGGGGTATTGGGGTTCATTTGACAGGAAGGAAGATCACCCCCTACTGGCCCAGCAGCACCACTTCCCACCACAACTTACGTTTTCTTAGGCGGTCTACCATCCGTGTACTAACCAAGCCCAAACTTGCTCAGCCTCAGCCATTCAGCAGGAGCAGGTGGAATGGATGCTGCATCTCTCCTTGACGCCCACCGGTGACCTTTAACCTGTGCCTGGTGAATGGAAAAAATGACCCGTGCCTCACCGCCATGCCGTTCTGGTTGTGGATGAAGGGGCATTTAAATGGGCATATGAAGCGCAGGGGTTTGAATTATGGAAGAGGGCGTGCGTCTGGACTTCCTCCCCAGAGACGACGAAGAGCCAGGCAACTGTTTGGACATGTTTTTTTTAAGTATAAACCTCAGTTGTTGGCAGGGGTATATCTTTTTAACTGTTGCATCAGAGCCCGCTGTGTTGGCACTGTTGCGTCTCATCGCACTCAATTAGAATCGCACATTGTGCCTGCCCTAATTAGCCGCAACCGAACCGGGTCTCCAGGGCCCGAAGTATCTGGAAAATCTTGGAAAGACCGCTGCAGTCTCCGATGAGCCGGCTCGGCCATCTTGCTTTGCATTCAGGTGTCATGAAGACGTACAGGAGCCAGGCACAAAGCTGGAGGGTTTTTTTTGCAGCAGTTTGAAATGCGCATCGGCCGAGATGGCTGCTCTAACACTCAAACCCGAGGGAGGAGGCCTTTTTCTGAGCGTGACTTGGTGTTGCCTTAGTAGGTACTTGATGTTGGAGCTAGCGCTGTGTTCCTGAGTCCTCTGCTTTACTCATGAATTAGGTGTTGTTAGGATGGCCTGCGACACGTTCTTTGGGGGGAAAATATTCGGAATAGGACAGCAACCACTGCTACTTTTCACTTGTATACTGTGGAAAATGTGTTTATTAAAGCTCAAAAACACAAAACAACAGCTGCAAGAATGCAGAACATATCATATGTACCATAACACTGATAAAGAAATCACTGTATTTCCTACAGTGTGTTAAAGTCACAGCTTTTTCAATTGCAATTCCTAATATTCAGTGTATGTATTTCTGTAATTATGTGTGTTCATGGAATACTATAACATTCTCTAATTTATCGTAGTAAAAGGGTGACTTGTTATATGTGAAGTTAAAATGAAGTTCTTTTTAAAATGTAAATTAATTAAATGTGTGTCTTTCTTCAAACTGACAGCAGTTTCTGATTTTTGCTGGTTAAAAAAATACAACAGCCACAAACAAAAAACATACAAAACTTTATTATTACAATCATAGTTCAGAATCTTGTCCATCTGACTTGCGTAGATTAGAAAATAACTATAAATAAACAAAATAAATTAAATCAATTGAATAAATAAATAAATAATTTGATCTGACAAATACTGCGAAATATTCTGCATTGTCTGCAGGCATTCTTTCTCCACCAGGAATTGATTTGTACCTTAAGTAAAAAAATTAATGAAAGAAAACTAATAAAAATGGTCAAATAAAAAATTATTTTCCCGAGGTTAGTCCCCACTGAGAATACATCTCATCTAATGCAGGCATATCCATCAAGGATAAGAGGAAGATGCATAATTGGGATTAAAGATGGTTGCCTGTACAATTTGCATCATTGTCTTTGACAATAGACTTTCCATACTGTGGATCTTACATGAATGCCAAACCCAAAGCCCTAAGTTCTGCCAATGCAGACGCTGATGATTAAGTTGTGTTGTGAGGTGAATGCGTCACTGGAGACGGGCGTCACCACAGACTTTATTTTGTGTCTGTTTCACTCGCAAAAGGCTAGATCGAGGGCTATGGTCGTTTGGGTCTAATTAAGACGTCAGTGATTTCGCTTAATTAAATGGGGGCGTCTAGTGTTTGCTTGTTGAGGTGGTCCCTGGTGTGAATCAGACAACGTGTAATTTGGAAAGTTAAAAAAGGCTTTCATCATCCCTATCTTAAGGACTTGCAGTTCTAGAACCACTGATTCAACACTTCACTAGAATTTTCTCTAGTAGGTAAGACGCGTTGAAAGTATTGTACCTACATTCTTTCAGTTGCATTTAATGTGTAAATGTGAAAAATTGAAGGTAGGCACTGAGTACTAGTTGGTTTAAAACTGTACCAGTAAAAGCAACTTGTACTACAACCTGCCTATGATCTAAAAAGACCTGTCGTCCATTCGTAAGGAACCGATCAGGCTCTTAGCAAAGATTCTGTATCATGCTGTCACTGCCTGCACTAGTTCCACTTGACAATGAGCCCAATTACTCATATATATTAATAGTGCATTTTCAGACAAGGCATCACTATTAGCAAATATTTCATCTGAACCAGCACGGGCTCAGGACTGCATTTTCTAAAAAATGTAATTAGAACAATATTAATTCCCCTTCATTTCAAAATGTAATTTTAAAGATTAAAATCAGTCCTTCTAATAGCATGACACCAGGTCAAGAGGAAAATATTATTTTGTTTATTTCAGCTAAGGGCTTATATTGTATAATTGTTATTGCTGTTCTATAGTGTCTCAGTATATAGCCATGTCTTTACTGGAAAGAAAGACCACTTGTTTATGTTTCTCTTTCATTCATTTATGCTCAAAAGATTCATTTTCATTCTGCGCTAAATGGCGACTGCGGTTTTATTACATTATGCTCATTATGCACTTATGAAACGGGCAATGTGGCTTGTCTTGAAGCCTTGACACTTGAACCAGTTTGTAAAAGTCCAGCTCAGGGTTCCAATGCCAGATCAAACAAGCTTAGCCATTTATATGTGAATCAGGGCCGGGCTGGCAGTATGCTGGTTTATTCATCAAAGGGTGAAATAGACGGAATTTGGTCAGAACGCCTGTGCAGTACGAACTACATTTCCATAAGAACTACATTTCCATAAGAACTACATTTCCATAAGAACCACAGATACTTGGGAGACCTAGTGAAGCAAACGTTTCCAAGTTTGTTTCAGGACTCGCAGAATTGCGGAATATTTCCCCTCTGACATGTACCATCATACAATCAAGTAATTTTCATACATTTAGCAGAGGACATATAAGGGGATGAGACAGATCCTTTGAAAACTGTACTAAAAATATGTGACTACAGATGAAACCCTTGGAATGTGAGACTTTTTGCAGTCATTTAGGGCATAAAATAAAATTTGATTCCAGATCAGACAACATATATTATCCTTGTCACAGGCATAAATCTGACACCACTGAGGTATGATATGCTGATAGCCATCTAATGTGCATATTCCTGTCCTCAAATGTGTGGCCTGTGTGGTCATTTTAGGCCCTGCTGCAGAATCAGCTGAGGTGGGGGATGGAGGCCAGTGCCTGCGCTTCCAGGCAGCTCTAGCTCAGGACCTGTTTCACCGGCTGATTCGCAGGGGATTAAGAGCTTGTGTATTTCTCAGATTCCCAACATCTGCTGTTTGTGCTGGCGCGATGTGCAGCCCTCCCGCCGCGTGGCCCGGGCGGTCCAGCTGCGTGGGGACTGGAGGAGGAAACCCAGAGGACTCGGAGAACAACACGCACAGGCCGAGTCTGCACTCACAGTTCGTGGGCAAGTCTCAGCAAAGAGAGCCTCAGACCGTCATCCACACCCCCTAATTTAAGCCCCTGTGGCTCTGAGGCCATTAGACGTTCTCCCATCACTCTGCTCCGACCAGGAGCCGTGCAAAACGGACCTCGGAGAGCCGCCGGTGCAGCCCCTACGCCGCCGCCATTTTGCTTAGGTCGAAACGCATTAGAGATGCGGTGTGTAGACAAAAAAATCTAAACATTCCCATTTCAAAGCCTGCTTTTAAATAAGGGCTTCAGGAACGTTTTAGAGAACCGGGACATCGCTTGTGCCTCAGGGTTTCTTTTTGTTTTTGAGAATTTTAATTTTAGTCCCTGATATTGACCCATTTCAGTCAATTATCTATATCTAAATTTGAGCCCATCACGGCTGAGAGGCGACCAGCTATTTCCTAGCATTGACGTCATTCTGTGTTGAAAACAGCGCTGGACTACCTTCTGCTGGCTCTTACGCAGAATTCCTGCTCGATTCAAAGTGGCGGATAACTGTGCCTCAGAAGACTCGACGAGCACTACCCTTGCTGTCTGCAGAGAGACGTACGTGATCAGCTATCAGAAAAAAAAAACGGCAAGCCGAGAGAGCTCGGATTTTAGCGATTGCACATGCCCAACATCCCCCCCCCTTCCTCCCACAACCTCCACATTTCGCTCCAGCACAGAGGATCATGGGAAATTTTACAGCCCGTACTGCGACACACGGTCCATGGGCCCCATCTATCTAGAGCAGAGGGCCGGAGCGGGTAGGGCTGGTCCGGGGGAACAGCTGGCCTGAGACTAATGATGCTGGCCAGGCGTGGCTCAGACCGAGGCTGAGGAAGGGAGGGGGATCGATCATCGGCTGCAGCAGGAAAGGTGAGCAGCTGGACCAATCAGACGCAAGGCCAGAGGACAGGCTCACATGGGACGGGTACAGCATGGCCTACATTCTGTCACATCCGCACAACTGCAGCTAGTGCCTGATTTCTTGTTAATTCAGCACACACCTACACACACATAAAACAACTTTACGAATTGCATTATCAGTCCACCCTCCCCACCTCTAATAGTACACTTATAACTGAACACATAGACATTGTACTTGGCCTACAGTGGCACTTGTGTTTGTGACCTGCCTTAAAATGTGGGCATTTTGTAGAAATAAAAAAAAACCCTTTTCTGCTATTGTAAACTTTACTGAACTCATTAACTTACCTGTCCTATGGCACATGGAAGAGGCCCAAGCTAATTTGCCTTTAGTGGGACATGGGATTCATTTAGGTCCTTTGCATTCAAAGCCAGTCATTTTACAAGAGAATAAAAGGGGGGGGGGATCACAGTGATGTTAATCGTGTAGCGCGTGTGCAAAACAGCTGGATTTGTTCTGCTTTCCTTTGAACATTGGAGGTACTTCTTTAGTAATGGCCGGTTCATGACACAGATTACCAAACCATGCTGTGAGTTCTGGCCAGCCTGGAGGCTCCACAGTGAGCGAATAAGCCAATAACGGAACGGGGAAGCATTTCCGTACTCCACATCACTTCTTATCAGCTTATTGTCACCGTGGAGAGGAATGGGTGGGTGCACAGGGTGGGTGGGGGGAGGGGGTGCTTGCATGGATGGAAAATGGCGGGTAACCCATCGGAACTGCATTTGCCACGTGTAAGAAACATTGACGTCCAGCATTCTGGATGGCTGAAGCAGATCGTTTTCCTTCAATGCCTTTGATGACCGATCAGACCATTGCTGCAACTGGCCTTTTTAACGTGAACCTCATGAGATCCCCTGACTTTAGTTCTACCAGCATCCTGGAACCCTCAGGTGCCAAGTCCCATATCCCTAGTCATGCCCAGTCATGCCCAGTCTAGCCATCCCCAGTCATCCCCAGCCATCCCCAGATGTCCCCAGTCATCCCCAGCCATCCTCAGTCCAGTCATCCCCAGTCGTCCGCAGTCCAGTCATCCTCGGCTATCCCGATGTCCCCAGTCATCCCCAGTTCAGTCATCCCCAGTCATCCCTGTCTGTGCTCTCACCCCCCTTAGAGTGCTGCAGCCAGCTGTGATACTTATTCAGTACCATCACAGGCATTCATATGTCTCTTCCTTCATCATGATTTTCCACTTATTTTATAATACAGTACAATCCAAGTTTCTTTTTTTAACTTACCTTTTGTAATTGGACTGCGTTCTGTAAAAACTCACAAATATTACAGCAGTAGACAGTAGTTTTTACGTATTACCCTAATGACTTGTTAGATCACGTTTTAATGACCATTTTCAGTGAAGAATATGACTAAATCTGTACACGTTTTCAGCAGCACGTGAACCCTGACATCATTGTACTTGTTATTATTGCCAACTGTAAATGTTGCACTAATTGTCACAACATACCGTCCAATCTGACACCTAAACGTGTTGCACTTCAGAAAGGGACGCACCAAACGTACTATGCTCCCAATGCTTCCTCGTAACGATATTTTGTGTCGCGTAGTATAAGCAATTACAGCGCAGCACAAGAAATCAGATTACTCAGGTAAATCAGATTACTCCTACACATTATTCCAATGGTCTCAGTTTTTTTGTTTTTCTGGGTGAAAATTAGATTTAGTTCAGATGATGCATATCTTTACTTCTTGATGGCTAAGAAATCACAGCTGTCATTTTCCTCTGGCCTCCGGTGAAAGCATTCAGGTGAGTAGAGGGTGAGGCTGTTTAATGCAGGAGGTAGATCAGCAAAGCACCCTGAGGGCCTTCTGAATGTACTTCCTGCACGCTCGTTTTCCCGGGTCGGGTCTGGCCAAGAGTATGGTTGAGTCTTATGGGGGAAGCAAATTGACATGCGACCGACTCCTTGAAGTATGGAGAAACAGTTAATGTGGGTCTGGTCGAGTAGTATGTTATCAATGAAGAACATCACATGGTGCAGGAGGGGAGGGCGTGTGGCAGGGGGATGGCGGGGGGGGGGGGGAGGGGGGGTTGTGTGGGGACAGCGTGGGGTTATGGACTCTGATCACATGATGAACTCCAGCTAACATCAGCAGGTTCCATTGGCTAATGGAACCCTACAGGGTTTAGCTTGGTGGACACTGACAGGACACCTACCCCCTCTTCCCTCCCCCCAAACTAGGCCACTTCCTAAGACCTCATTCATGCACCCACACAGGCACACATCCATGGCACTCAGTCCATACGGCCCTGCCCCCAGACAGAGCACATGGTTCCAGGAACAGACTTGCAATGTGTTACTTGGATGAGACTGAGTGTTGTGGCAGGTGAAGAATAAGACAACAGAAGACAGGTGATGCTAACATGAACATTTATAATGACTTTTGTTGCTGTCGGAAAATAATAATCCTTAAAAAAAAAGATTTAATATATATTAGCACTAAAATGCTGACTTCACTGGTAATCCACAAGTCAAGAAACACAACTCACTACTTTTTTCTTTTCTTTTTTTTTTACAAACACAATGCTACAGTTACATTAAATATTCATTACTCTTAAAGTCACTTAATGAATGGTGTTAAAAGAAACCACTAAAGTACTGAAAAAACAAAACAATAATCCACCTTTCCAGTCATTCCCTTTTTGGAGTTGTTGTTGTCATTTATTAATAGTATATAATACGTTAAAAATAAATAGCTCATGAAGTGTTATAAGAAAATAAGACTGGCAGCATAAAAAGCTGTGTGTGGAGCTCACAGCTACCCACAGAAAGCGGTGGCCTCGCTTGTGACGGTACATCTCTTAGCTCTCTTAGCTCGTTTGATTTGAAAGCCCACTGCCTCCTTCATGATCAAGACATACGTTTTGGCACTAGGGTTCTTGTTTTCTTTTACCCTTCTGACACATCACTTAAAACAACAATTATTCTCTATAAAATTTGACCACATGAACCATGGTGACTATATTGCACAGAAGAGAGAGCTATGTACACCTTCCCTCATTGTTCAGGAGGTATGCAATGTAGCATTATGGTACGATTTCTATTAATCATGTAGTCTGATATACTTGTCTAAAGCCAAGCAGGTAACCACAATTTGAATACAAGCAGCCATGTAATCAATGATAATTCTATAACTGCCCACAGTTCTATTTAATTCAATTCCTGGGGTAATTTATCAACATCCCTTTTTACATAAGTTGCATTCATGATACTAATCTTCATAAACGGCATGACAGCCCATGCAAACAAAGCTATCTAAAGCACAAAGTTGGTGCTTGAAAGATATTATGCGAAAAGAAGAGATTTAAGAAGCACACTGTGGACTGATCACTGCTAGCTCAGTAGTGCCGACATGCCCTGGTTTGATAAATCTGTCGTTTGTGAGTCCTACTTCCACAAAGCAGATTTTATGCTGCCAGCCCCATTCTGTTGAACACGTTTCTTTTTTACAGTTCAACAAAATCAGACAAAAATATTTACAATGAGAGAAAAAATGAAGGTGTGGAGAACAGTTGTTTGGGTTTTTTTTTGTTTGTATTTTTTTTTGTTTGGTTTTTATTTTTTTATTTTTTTTTTTAATCTGAGAATTGTCCCAATGGCGAGAAACAAAAAAAAACTCCAATCATATCAACTAAAATTGCACAGTCTCAAAAGAGGTTTGGTGATGGAATGGAGATTTTAAATCCAAACAGTTTGATGAACATAGAAGGGAGGAAGAAGGTCAATAAAGTTCATGAGGGGTGAAAAGTTCAAAGTTCAGAAGAGAGAAGATGGCTGCGCAGCTGGCCTTCATACTCCTCACACCTTTTTTAATGTTAAAGAAAAATCGTCTTAAAATGGATTTTTTTTTTTTTTTGTTTGTTTTTTTTCCCATCGAAATACAATGAAGAGACTCAGGGTGAGGAAAGTGACAAGTGCCCTCAACACTATGGCACACAATCTATGATGTCCTGGAGGCTGAAGAGATGAAAGAATTAGGAAAAGCAGTTTATGAGAGGTAGCCAGCCTTTACCATGTTAATCCAGGTCTGCTTTTGCTTTTTCTGCTGGGTGAGGCTGAGGCGCCATGACTGACATCATGTTATGGAGGAACATGCTGGCTTCATGAGTGCGTCCGATGAATGTCCAACATACAAGAAAACTCAAAAAAGTTTGGAATGGTACAGCTTTTGTTTGGCACTCAGGAGGAATCTGGGAGGAAGTGGGGGTTGGTTGGGGGAGGTTTGGGGCAGAAGTGGGGGTAGTGGGTGGAAAGGGGGCAGTGGAAGTGCAGGGGGAGTAAACAAGATACATATGAATGGCATTTTGTTATAACTGGTTTAGGTTAGAGAGCATCGTACAGATAAAACAGGAAATTAAAAACAAAAGGAAATCAACAGTGACATGACAATGCAGTCTAACATTGCTGGTGCTTTGATGGGAACAAGCTCAAGAATGACCACTGGGTTGGAGAAACGAGGGCAGAGGGGCTTGGAAGAGTAGAGCGCTTTACTGGCACACCTGTGAAAGCGACGACCTTACCAAACACCAGGCTGGCCCTCAGTGCCCTCTCCTCATCTCATACAGCAAGCCCTGCGCTTCCAATGGTGTGCGAGTGACAGAGCCACTGCAGGCACGCACACCGGATAGTGCTCCAGGACGGCCAGATAACGGCAGGAGCAGCCATGGAAAAGGTAACAGAATCACGTTTCTCCTATACACCCACCCCCAACCCCACCGCCCCAATCTACTCCTTTCAGTCTGCGCACACCGCACTTCTCCACATGCACACGTCCCTGGGCAGGAGGACTTGCTGCTGACCGAAGCAGTTGCAAGCCTTTTTTTTTTTCTTTTGCAAACGCTTAGTTGCAGCACGTTCTAGTCTAACATGCTTGGTCGCAGACTTTTGGAAAAGGTTGTCACTTTTAAACTTGTCCCTTATTTGGCACTTTGTCTCCTCATAACGGGTTTTGAGAAGAGGAACAAATGCTCCTTGCTGCTGGATGAATCTAAGTACATGTCACTCTGGGGTTTATGGTACTCAGAGACCCTAAAGTCAATACTAAGCCGTATGCTTATGCACAAACACGCATCTAATGCCAAGACTTTCACTTTGCTGTTGTTGGCCAATTTGTTTTTTAGTCCCCCTTCCAACTTGCAAACACCCAGGCCATACACCTGAACTGATAAATGGTCATGATATCAATATCAATAGTGAATAAAAGCAGTCACACTGGAGTAGAGTACTTTGCATAAAAGAGGACAATGAATCTTGTCACTCCCACAGCTGACCCAACAGCTCTGCGGCAGGTAAAAGCCAGGGTGAACTTTCTGGCTTGCTCATGATTTGAACATTCTACGACTGGTTTTTAAATAAAGTTTGGTTCTGAAGGAGGTGAAAAAGGAGACATCGCGTAATGAATAGAGGAGCTTTCATCACGTCACAAGTGTCCCTTTGTGGCTTTCCGGAGAGACCCAAGGGACTATGAAGATGAAATAGCCAAACAACAGCAAAGCAGAAAAGAAACAGACAACAAAAAGAAACAACTGTCTACAGCTGTTGCATCAGAATTGTTCGCCTTGTTTTGCATCCACTAAGGAGAGATGGGGGATTCCCTTAAAGGTGAGACTGACGGATCAGTAAAGTGCAGATTTACGTAAAAATGGGATCAAGCTTGGAGTGGATCAGAACTGGTACAAGAACAAACTGGTTCCATAAAGTTTCTAAAGCCAGATTTGGCCCACCTGACATTGGTGGTTCACATATAACACTTAACGCTCAAGCCCTGAAATAATATTCAAAAGAATAATAGCATAATTTTAAACATGTTTGTTCATAAGTTTATGCAAATGTGAGTACATTCATGGATTAGATCTGGGTTATAGAGGTTAAAACCATAGTTTTAAACCCCCTTTTTTTCTCTTTAGTTTATTAAGCAACTATGTCGGAACCCAAATCCAAGTGTAATTACACTGCAAAAGACTTTTTTTTTTTCCCTAAAAAGCGGCACAACCAGCAAACAATCACAATCTTGTATGTTAAATTGTTTAAATACTTCTTTCAGTTCACCTACAAACCTTGACCCCTTTGTTTATAAAATACAGTTTGTCCAAATTCAGTTTAAAATAAGTTTGTTCTGGCCTAGTAGATGGGCTACCTCCCAGCTTGGTCTTAGTAAAAAATGACTTTAAGAATGTGTAAAAGAAATAGAAAGTGCTCTACCATTGTTGGCATGCAAAGATTTGTCTTCAAAATTAACGACACACACCTCCTAAATTTTTTTGTGTTGTTTTTGTTTCTTTGATCATTTTTTTTTTGTCCACGCTTCACTTTGATATCATGCAATATAGACGTGCAAAAAAGATAACATCTAGCTCCACAAAATACATTTTCAGAACTATAAAAGGCTGTGTTAAGAATACTAATAACTTATTCAGCTTTAACCATGCTTATCTATCTAAACCTTTTGAAAGAACAGAAGTTCTGAGGCCCACAAGTCAAATGTTTACTGAAGGAAACGGCCTTCATGCTCGTATTTGACGAACAACGCGGCTCTCTCCCTTGTCTCTTGAGATTAGTTCAGGGGGGTCAAAAAACTATCAACTAAATAGCACTAAAACATTTTTGTCTATCTTAATCTATGACATTTTTTTTTTAAAAACAAATGTATCTCTGACTATTCCCTTCTATTTAAATTATTAATATGGTTTGTTTGGCACTTGTCACATTTTTTTCTGTTTTATAAAAGTAAGTTCATTCTTATCTAATGTTGTTTAAATCACGCATTTACAGATTCAGAGGCTGTAAAGGTCTATTTTGGCACAGGTTTATTCAGTTTATTATTACAGTTATTATTATCTTATCAATATTTATACACTATTTATTACACCTCATTTTATTCTCTTGTAACTACAACATCCTGCTAATGGACAAACCAGATATGTTCTTAACTTTATTTTTTTTTTTTAGTATATGTTACTTATTAAATAGCAGCATTTTCACAACTTAAAAAATAGTACATATGTAAACCTATTCAACATCTAGGTAAAGTCAAAAGCTCCTACAACAGACAGAGCAAATAGACGAGACAGGACAACATGCTACTATGTATATTGCTTCCGGTACTCTTCACATTTTCTCAGTTCCCCCTAAATTACAAAATGAACAAAAAATGGACACCTTATCACCCCCTTCATATAGGGTTCTTCCACTACAATGAGATTAAAACAAAGCCATTAGTTAACTAGCTTTGTTGGCACCTTCTCCATATTCCCTATCATATAAAATATTGTTCACATTGAATTGTCACAGTTGTAGTTTTGTCAAAATCCAGTTTTCAGTTTTCCTTACAGCGGCAGAGCAGTTCGTTCGTTTAACAATGCCTGAGCAACTGTTACATGCCATGGAGAGGGCTTTACTACACACAGAACTCAATCGACGGCACGTGAGCTTGTGTGTGCGTGTCTAAGACTGTCTGCGTGTGAGACTAGGGCGATTCCAGACAATGCATTCGGTCTGTACTCCGCTAGATATGCAGGATTCCATCACACTCTGGGTTAGAAGCATGGTGTCATTTTTCACCATTTTCTTGAGAGCATCTTGCCCGTCTGGCTGATCTATTTTTAGGAGCTTGAGTTGTTACCATGGATACGGAGCCACAAACCGCTCGGAGAGCACACAGCATCCATACAGGGCCTCTGTGAGAGAGAGGCCAGGTATGGCCATGCAACTGCAAAACCAAATGATACAACACTGTTAGTTTCCCGCACATTCTGCAAACAGGTTTTAAAAATTGGTTCGGTAGGCCATTGGTGCTGGGCTGTTTTATCCATGTCAGTTGTTGCTGGGTTGGGTAAATACACTGAATTTGTTGCCTGGAGTGCAGTGGTCGCTCAGAACCACAAGCTAGCCTGATCGTGCCTGCATGCGTACTCCATGTGGTGGGCATAATCGCACGACAGCGGCAGCCTGATATAACGTGGTGAGAGCGGTGTCCAGGCACGCGCTCGGACTGTTAGTGCACAATGCCGTCCCTACTCTCAGACACAAAACAGAAACTCTAAACTCCTGGTTTTGTGGGGGCAGGCAACATGCATTGCACACCAAACACTTTCACCTATGGAGAGAGGTGAGAGGGGGCAGGAGAGAGGTCTCTGAACTGGGGTGTAAGAATGGGGTGCGTTGGGATATTGAGGAAAGGGGGTGAGGGGAGTGAATGGCATTGAATGGGAATAAAGAAGCCTCCTTACCAAGCTGTAGAGAGAAACGCGCGCACTGTCGCCTCCGACGGTGAAAGAGAGAAGCGTTATATCTCTTATCTGAGACAGCCATGTCACAGTTCACTGCAGGGATGCACAGGAGTCAGAGAGGCTACTGTACTTAACAAACATGTGCCATGTGTCATATCCTCAACCAGATGCTGCTGGCTAACAGTAAACACTTGTTTTAGTGATGCAGCAGTCAGAGCGATGCTAGGAAATTTAATTGGTACTACAGCTATCAAGCAGTCTAGCAGGGCCCCATCGCTTTGTTCACCACATCGTGTGAAAACAAAGGATTTTTTTCCCTACTCTCTCTACCTCACTCACTCTCTCTTTCTCTCCTCTCTTTCTCTTGCCCGGATAGGCCCATTTCCATAATTCTGTCTTTCAATGCCGCTAATCCCCCTTCATTTTCAAAGCAGATTACAAGAGCCTGCGCACTTGATTTCAAAATGGTGGCCTGGAGGTTTTGCGGATAAAACTCTCTGAAATATCGAAATGGGGTCAGTGTTCGGATTGAGGATTAGAATGCAGCAGCACCATGTGCCGGTGGAAACAGAGGACCTCTGCAACCCTGACGCTTCTCTGCTCGTCTCCCGCCTCTCGGTAACTGTAACCAATGACAACCGTTCCTGTGGAAACGACTGAGAGGCCATCCTCTCTGTGACCACCACCCTTACGTTGGGTCTGAAAGCGGGAGGTCACAGGGCAGATGACACAGTGATGATTACAACCTGAAGGTACTTTTTTCACTTATTTTCTTTCCCCCCCCCAATACATTTTGTATAAAGTTCAGTCAGTTCCCTTAAAGTGGATATGAATACACAACCTTCTGACCACAGTCCTATCACACAGAACTCTGACCTGGCGCCAGAGAGCAGGCCCCATACTTCACAGTGCATTAAGAGGATCTCCAGTGTACTCCGATCATTAAAAAACATCGTCCTTAGCAGCAAATATGTCTAGTATGGTCGCTATGTGCGCAGAATGTTCTCGAGGCAGAGATCCCTGCAGCTTGCCAGGTTCAAATGTCCACATTAATGGAATCCGCGTGATCTGGGTAGCGCTTTCTGGCTAACAGTCAGCCACACTGCAGCCAGTACATGTGTCCAATTAATCGCCAGCACTAGGGCCCTGGTAACAAGAATTGCGAGGGAGTGAATAATCTGGAGATGAGAAGGACACGCTCGCCCGCGAAATATCCGGACGCGGAGGTGAAATTTGGCGGCTAAATTTAGCGGGTGGACTGGCACTGGCAGACTGCTGGGCTCCAGGGGTGCCCCGAGCGCAGGGCGGGCTCGGGCGCGAGGCACAGCTACAGCCCCGGGAGGTTCAGTGTAACGTCTCTCAGTAGTACTCCTCTGTTCAGGGGTCACGACCTCAGGCTCTTAAGTGCTCTTCCTCTCCATTTCTAGCTCGAGTTTTCCGAGCGTCTTTCGCCGGCCACAGGCAGTAGTGCTGCGCTCACACTGCATTTTTAATGGGGCGCTGGGTCACTTCAGGGACCGGCCCACAACGGGGCGTGTCAGGCGGGGCGGGCGGGTCACGGGAGCATAAGCAGGGCGGTGACTTTTGAGGAATCTTGGCCCGGCGCTGGCATAATGTGCTCCTGGGGGAGGGCCCTCCACCGGGCGAGGTGTGTAAGCAGCACTAATGCCTGCAGCAGGGCACTGGGCGCACTTGACCTTCTTCATCTCGGTCCACTCGCTTTAGAGATAGGGAAGGAGAGGAAGAGCAAGCGGCCATGTTGCACTCGGGTCTAAAACTACGATTCGGTGCGTTTCTCGCTTTTTTAGCACCGCTATGGGTATGGAGTCTCACATTAGACCAAGCCTTTCTCGCTTTGTGTGTGTGTGTGTGTGTGTGTGTGTGTATGTGCTCATAAGAATCTTCCACATCCCTTTCTCACACTGGATATCAGATCTGACCCCCGACCCTACCCTCTGCGATGATGCCGACGTCGCAGTTCTGACTGGGTTTAAATTAGACATATATTATGCTATCTGACACACTATTTAATCCACTTAAATAAAAAAAAAAACTAAATTAAAAATAGTCTTTACATTCATGTCAACCTGAATTCACAGATTTAAACAAAAACTCAAAAATACCTCAGTCTTTATGAGTGAAATCATATTAATAAATAATGATGATGGTGATGACAATAATTATAATAATAGTAATAATAACACCAGAATGCGAACCCTGTAGAGAAAATGCCACAAACTCTATGTGCCCCGGTACTAGCTCAGGATTCTGAGTCAACCAGGTGCATCACGCATTACAAGTTACCACCACAATGAGACTGGACGTTATTTAATGTTTTTTTTTTAAGCAAACAATGAGTGTTGCAACCATACCTGGCTGAGTCAGAATCCTGCCCAGTACGCGGAAGGAACTTTAAGATAAGCCATTGGCAAAAGCCTTTGGCCCCCTCGCCTCCCTCATCAGCCATTAACAGAGGAGGGCGGGGGGTGGGGGGGGGGGGGGGGTGTCAGTGACAACGGGGGTTTTGCTCAGATCTTAGACCCAGTGCTTGTTTGCAGCCTGAACAGACCCACAAGGCGGGGGGGGCGGGGGGGGGGGGGGGGGGCGGGGGAGGGGAGATTTGAGACTGAAGTTGAAAAAAAAAAATCTGTGAGCTAGGGAGAAACGGGCGGGGGAGGGGGGGAGGGGGGAGTTTTAATCAAAGGGGCAAGAGCCCCCCCCACCGCCCCAGAACTGCAGTGCGGCAGCATGCCGGTTCAAAATGCCGTTCACCACCGTCCAGAGAACCAAAAAAACAAAACAATAAAAATCCTGTTAGATCAGGATAGGTAATAAAACCATATTTACATTTTACACTTTTTTTCTTGGTTTCGGTTTGACACTTTTTTTTCCTCCTTCCAAGTGGGTTTTTTTCTCCTCATCCTTTTTCTCAAATACTGAAAACATGAACATTGGGATGACTTCCTCTCCACTTCCTCCTCCCCTTCTTTCCTCTTTCTGTGTTCTTCCCCCTCCCCGGCCCCGTTTCTTTCTCTTGTGATTTTTTCCTCTTTAGATCCCCTTTTTTAGCCCACCTTCTGCGGGTTGGTGGCACGCACGCCCTGCTCGTACGTGATTCGCTGGCTGATCAGGTACTGGGCGGCCTGTGTGGCGGCCGGCGAGCCCGTTATGGTAACTTTGCGGTTCCGGGTGCCTGGGATGAACTCCCCTTTTTTGGAGATCTGGATCCGGGCTCCCGTCAGTTCCTGGTACTCCACTAACGTCTTCCCGCCCTTGCCCAGGATGGCGCCCACCAGGTTCTCCGGGACGGCGATCTCCACCACGTCCTTGGCCCCTTCGGTCAGCTTCTCGGTGGCCAGGAGGGAGCTGGCCACCAGCGGTGAGGCCGCGCTCAGGTAGCCGTTGGTGGCCCCCGTGGCGGCGGCCAGGGAGCCCAGGGTGAAGCCGCCCAGGGTGGCGGCGGGGTGGCCGGCGCTGGTGGAGGCGTCGCTGGCGTAGGACGCCAGGAGGTTGGCGGCGGCGGCGGCGGCCGGGTTGGCGCTGGCCGCCACGGCCGCCAGGACCCCAGAGGCGGCGGCCGGGTTGAGGCCCAGGCCCAGGGAGTTGGTGTTGTATCCGTAACTGGCCAGCGTGTTGAGGGCGGACGTGATGGCCAGCAGGTCGTTACCCGAGAAGCTGGACATGGTGGTGGGGAAGGCCCCCACACCGGCCAGGCTGGCCTGGCCCAGCAGGCTGGACGCGGTGGCGGCAGCGGCGGCGGCGGCGGCCGGCATCACCTCGGCGGAGTTGGCGTAGGGCGAGCCAGTTGGGTTGGAGTTGGCCACCGGGCCGGAGATGTTGGAGTAGCTGATGTTGAGGCAGCTGCTGCTCTGGGGGTCCTCCTGGATCTTCTGCACGATGATCTCCACCGCCTTGCGGTTCTGCTCGGGCTCCCCGCTGATGGTCACCACGCGCTCCTGCAGGTTGATGCCCTCGGGCTTCTGGGAGAGCTGGACCCACGCGCCCGACTGCTCCATCACCGCCTTCACCGTGGCTCCGCCCTTCCCAATGATCAGGCCCGCTGTGCTGTTGGGCACGATCAGCTTCGCCTGGAAAACAAGAGCACAGACGGAACGTCACCACACCCGTCTCATGGACTTACAGCACTACTACACCCGTCTCACAGAGCTACAGCACTACTGCACCTGTCTGACAGAGTTATAGCACTACTACACCTGCCCGACAGAGTTATAGCACTACTACACCCGTCTCGCAGAGTTATAGCACTACTACACCTGTCTGACAGAGTTATAGCACTACTACACCTGCCTGACAGAGTTATAGCACTACTACACCCGTCTCGCAGAGCTACAGCACTACTACACCTGTCTCACAGAGTTATAGCACTACTGCACCTGTCTGACAGAGTTACAGCACTACTACACCCGCCTCGCAGAGCTACAGCACTACTACACCCGTCTCGCAGAGTTCCAGCACTACTGCACCTGTCTGACAAGTTATAGCACTACTACACCTGTCTGACAGAGTTCCAGCACTACTGCACCTGTCTGACAGAGTTATAGCACTACTACACCTGTCTGACAGAGTTATAGCACTACTAAACCCATCTCGCAAAGTTACAGCACTACTACACCTGTCTGACAGAGTTACAGCTCTACTGCACCTGTCTGACAGAGTTATAGCACTACTACACCCATCTCATGGAGTTACAGCACTACTACACCTGTCTCACAGAGTTACAGCACTACTACACCCGTCTCGCAAAGTTACAGCACTATTACACCCGTCTCACAGCATTACATCACTACTACACCCGTCTCACAGAGTTACAGCTCTACTACACAAGTCTCACAGTTACAGCACTACTACACCCGTCTCACAGAGTTACAATTCCACACCCGTCTCATGGAGTTACAGCACTACCACACCCGTCGCACAGAGTTACAGCACTACAACACCCTTCTCGGAGTTACTGTACCACACCCATCACACAGAGTTACAGTACCACACCAATCTCACAGAGTTACAGCACTACTACACTTGTCTCAAGAAGTAACAGCACTAATACACCCATCTCACAGTTAGCCTACCACACCCATCTCACAGAGTAACAGAACCATACCCGTCTCTTGGAGTTACAGTACTACCACACCCGTCTCACAGAATTAAGTGAGTGCTGTTTGTGGTATAATACGTGAGTGCAGTTTGTGGTATAGTACGTGAGTGCTATTTGTGGCATAGTACATGGGTACAGTTTATAGAATAGTACATGAGTGTTGTTTGTGTATAGTACATGAGTGCTGTTTGTGCTATAAGTATGTGAGTGCTGTTTGTGGCATAGTACGTGAGTGCTGTTTGTGGTATAGTTCATGCGTTTTGTCTGTAGTTTAGTACGTGAGTTCTGTTTGAGATGTAGCATGTCAGTGCTGTCTGTGGGATAAGTATGCCAGTGCTGTTTGTAATATAGTATATGGGTGCTATTTGTGTATAGTACATGAGTGCTGTTTGTGTAATAAGTATGCGAGTGCTGGTTGTGGTATAGTACATGAGTGCTGTCTGTTATATAAGATGTTAGTGCTGTTTGAGGTATAGTACATGAGTGCTGTTTGTGACGTAGTATGCAAAAACTGTTTGAGGTATAGTACATGAGTGAGGTTTGTGACGTAGTATGCAAAAGCTGTTTGTGGTAAGTACATGAGTGCTGTTTGTGGTATAGTACGTGAGTGCTGTTTGTGATATAGTACATGAGTGCTGTTTGTGGTTTAGTATGTGAGTGCTGTTTGTGGTATAGTTCGAGTGCTGTTTGTGGTATAGTTCGTGTGCTGTTTGTTGTATAGTACATTGGAGCTCTTTGTGTTATAGTACATGGGTGCTGTTTGTGTTATAGTACATGGGTGCTGTTTGTAATATAATATGTGAGTGTTGTTTGTTGTATAGTACATGAGTGCTGTTTGTTGTATAGTATGTGAGTGTTTTTTTTCATATAGTACGTGAGTGCTGTTTGTGGCATAGTACATGGTTGCTGTTTGTGATATAGTATGTGAGTGCTGTTTGTGTTATAGTACATGAGTGCTGTTTGTGATATAGTACATGGGTGCTGTTTGTGATACAGTATGTGATTGTTGTTTGTTGTATAGTACATGAGTGCTGATTGTTGTATAGTATGAGTGCTGTTTGTTGTATAGTATATGGGTGCTGTTTGTTGTATAATATGTGAGTGTTGTTTGTGGTATAGTGTGTGAGTGCTGTTTGTGGCATAGTACATGGGTGCTATTTGTGATATAGTATGTGAGTGTTGTTTGTTGTATAGTACATGGGTGCTGTTTGTGATATAGTATGTAAGTGTTGTTTGTTGTATAGTACATGAGTGCTGTTTGTTGTATAGTATGTGAGTGCTGTTTGTTGTATAGTACATGGGTGCTGTTTGTAATATAGTATGTGAGTGTTGTTTGTTGTATAGTACATGAGTGCTGTTTGGTGTATAGTATGTGAGTGCTGTTTGTTGTATAGTATGTGGGTGCTATTTGTTGTATAGTATTTGAGTGCTGTTTGTTGTATAGTACGTGGGTGCTGTTTGTTGTATAGTATGTGAGTGCTGTTTGTTGTATAGTACGTGGGTACTGTTTGTTGTATAGTATGTGAGTGCTGTTTGTGATATAGTATGTGAGTGTTGTTTGATGTATAGTACATGAGTGCTGATTGTTGTATAGTATGTGAGTGCTGTTTGTTGTATAGTATGTGAGTGCTGTTTGTAATATAGTATGTGAGTGTTGTTTGTTGTATAGTACATGGGTGCTGTTTGTGATATAGTATGTGAGTGCTGTTTGTGTTATAGTACATGAGTGCTGTTTGTGATATAGTACATGAGTGCTGTTTGTGATATAGTATGTGATTGTTGTTTGTTGTATAGTACATGAGTGCTGTTTGTTGTAAGGTATGTGGGTGCTGTTTGTTGTATAGTATGTGGGTGCTGTTTGTTGTATTGTATGTGAGTGCTATTTGTTGTATAGTACGTGGGTGCTATTTGTTGTATAGTATGTGAGTGCTGTTTGTTGTATAGTACGTGGGTGCTGTTTGTTGTATAGTACGTGGGTGCTGTTTGTTGTATAGTACATGAGTGCTGTTTGTTGTATAGTATGTGAGTGCTGTTTGTTGTATAGTACGTGGGTGCTGTTTGTCGTATAGTACGTGAGTGCAGTTTGTGGCATAGTACATGGTTGCTGTTTGTGATATAATATGTGAGTGCTGTTTGTTGTATAGTACATGAGTGCTGTTTGTGATATAGTATGTGAGTGTTGTCTGCTGTATAGTACGTGGGTGCTGTTTGTTGTATAGTACATGAGTGCTGTTTGTTGTATAGTATGTGAGTGTTTTTTTTCATATAGTATGTGAGTGCTGTTTGTGGTATAGTGTGTGAGTGCTGTTTGTGGCATAGTACATGGGTGCTATTTGTGATATAGTATGTGAGTGTTGTTTGTTGTATAGTACATGGGTGCTGTTTGTGATATAGTATGTGATTGTTGTTTGTTGTATAGTACATGAGTGCTGTTTGTTGTATAGTATATGGGTGCTGTTTGTTGTATAGTATGTGAGTGTTGTTTGTTGTATAGTACATGAGTGCTGTTTGTTGTATAGTATGTGAGTGCTGTTTGTTGTATAGTACGTGGGTGCTATTTGTTGTATAGTATGTGAGTGCTGTTTGTTGTATAGTACGTGGGTGCTGTTTGTTGTATAGTATGTGAGTGCCGTTTGTTGTATAGTACGTGGGTACTATTTGTTGTATAGTATGTGAGTGCTGTTTGTTGTATAGTACGTGGGTGCTGTTTGTTGTATAGTATGTGAGTGCTGTTTGTTGTATAGTATGTGAGTCTTGTTTGTCGTATAGTACGTGAGTGCTGTTTGTGGCATAGTACATGGGTGCTGTTTGTGATATAGTATGTGAGTGTTGTCTGCTGTATAGTATGTGAGTGCTGTTTGTTGTATAGTATGTGAGTGCTGTTTGCTGTATAGTACGTGGGTGCTGTTTGTTGTATAGTATGTGAGTGTTTTTTGTCATATAGTACTTGAGTGCTGTTTGTGGCATAGTACATGGTTGCTGTTTGTGATATATTATGTGAGTGCTGTTTGTTGTATAGTACACGGGTGCTGTTTGTGATATAGTATGTGAGTGCTGTTTGTGATATAGTACATGAGTGCTGTTTGTGATATAGTATGTGAGTGCTTTTTGTGATATAGTATGTGAGTGTTGTTTGATGTATAGTACATGAGTGCTGATTGTTGTATAGTATGTGAGTGCTGTTTGTTGTATAGTATGTGAGTGCTGTTTGTAATATAGTATGTGAGTGTTGTTTGTTGTATAGTACATGGGTGCTGTTTGTGATATAGTATGTGAGTGCTGTTTGTGTTATAGTACATGAGTGCTGTTTGTGATATAGTACATGAGTGCTGTTTGTGATATAGTATGTGAGTGTTGTTTGTTGTATAGTACATGAGTGCTGACGTTGTATAGTATGTGAGTGCTGTTTGTTGTATAGTATGTGTGCTGTTTGTAATATAGTATGTGAGTGTTGTTTGTTGTAAAGTACATGGGTGCTGTTTGTTGTATAGTATGTGAGTGTTGTTTGTTGTATAGTACATGGGTGCTGTTTGTTGTATAGTACATGAGTGCTGTTTGTGATACTGTATCACAAACAGCACTCATGTACTATATGTGAGTGTTGTTTGTTGTACAGTACATGGGTGCTGTTTGTGATATAGTATGTGAGTGTTGTTTGTTGTATAGTATGTGAGTGCTGTTTGTTGTAAGGTATGTGGGTGCTGTTTGTTGTATAGTATGTGGGTGCTGTTTGTTGTATTGTATGTGAGTGCTATTTGTTGTATAGTACGTGGGTGCTATTTGTTGTATAGTATGTGAGTGCTGTTTGTTGTATAGTACGTGGGTGCTGTTTGTTGTATAGTACGTGGGTGCTGTTTGTTGTATAGTACATGAGTGCTGTTTGTTGTATAGTATGTGAGTGCTGTTTGTTGTATAGTACGTGGGTGCTGTTTGTCGTATAGTACGTGAGTGCAGTTTGTGGCATAGTACATGGTTGCTGTTTGTGATATAATATGTGAGTGCTGTTTGTTGTATAGTACATGAGTGCTGTTTGTGATATAGTATGTGAGTGTTGTCTGCTGTATAGTACATGGGTGCTGTTTGTGATATTTTGTGATATAATGCTACCTGCGCTAGAGCTCTATGAGTAATCCTATGTGCCAGCCCACCCTGTCCCACCGTGACTCACGGTGGCAGCCGGCATTTTGAGACGGCGACGGCGTAAAAGGGAGCGCTGAACACTACCGCACGATTGCCACTCCACTCCTGCTAGGGATTCCATTCCACCAGTTCTTACTAATCCTGCCTCAAAACTGCAGCCCAAACGGATTGGAGTAAAGCTTTTTGGAATGAATGAGGGAAGGAGGGGGAGAAAGGGAACGGGGGAAGCAGCTACTGCATGCCGAGGTGCAGGTACATTCAGGGGAAAAAATGAAGGAGAGGAAATGGGAAAAGGGGGTGGGGAAATAAGTGTTTTTTTCTCTTTGGTTTCAAATCCAAACTGTGAATCACTGGATACAAAGAACCTCGAGTGAAAAGCATCAACTCCCAGGGGTCAGCGTTACCATGGAAACCCAGCCCCAGCATTCAAGAGGGACTGAAAGAGAGTTGGAGCGATGCGTAGCAACAACTCCCCCAACCCCCTCCCAACCGCCTAGCATCAATACACATAGATGTGTGCGCACACACACACCCACACACACAGAAGCACACACACAGAACACACACAGAACACACACACACACACACACACACACACACACAGAACATACACACACACACACACACAGACATGCATATGAACACACACACACACACACAGGAACACACACACACACACACACACACACAGAAACACACACACACACACGCACACAGAACACACACACACACACACACAGAACATACACACACACACACAGACATGCATATGAACACACACACACAGGAACACACAAACGCGCACACAGAACACACACACACACACACACACACACACCACCGTGCTGTGGCAGGGACAGTGGGGGGGAGGGAGAGCAGGAGGTAGAAACAGAAATATCATAGAAAGAGGGAAAAAAACGCGAGAGCCTCTATCCTGTGTTTTTTAATGATTCTACCTTCTCAGCCACCACTGCGATGCTTCCAAATGAAACGTGTAGCTGGGGGGGATTAAATACAAGCGCGCTTTCCCCCCGACACACAGGGAACACGGCAAAGAGTGGAAGAGCACAGGAGACAAAGGAAAGGAGTGAGCGTGGGCAGAGAAAAGGAAAGAGAGAAGTGGGAAGGAATGAACAGATGCAACGAATGAGTGAGAGAGGAGAAAGGGGTGGTAATCACCTACATCCATCCATTTTCTTTTTTTTCGCTGAGAGCAGAAATTATTCCTTTTTTTTAATTCTTTCATTTTCTTTCAAGGTTTCCAGCAGCTAGCAACCCACCTACATTTCTCTACAAATCTGCTTTACCCATGATGCTACTGTTAGGGAGTTGTGAATTAAATGAAGTCACTATTCACTTTTTCAATTGAAATATGCAGCTGATTAGAAAGAGAAATAACAGTAAGTGTTTTTTTCCTTCATTAAAACAGTATCAACCCTGCTTGATATGTAAGCTTAAAAAATCTAATGATTATTACAGACACCTTTACTTAGCTGTCTTGCGATTCATTCAACAGGAACATCTGTTTAAAACAATCATTTAAGGACTGCCTCCACACGGCACACCGCAAAAGATCCATCTGTTTCTGGCTTCTCTCGTCCTTTATTCTTGTATTATTTCCTATGAATACCTTTTAAAAATGTTCATGTGATTTTTTAAAACTGTTTGAGCAGTTTATGAGCAGTGTTTAACTGGTCTGTGTATGTAGAAACTGGAGAACAGATGCATAAGCACTTGGAGAATTAGTGTGGAGGGGGCATCATCGATCTTCTACTCAGCAGTCTCTTCTGCATCCTGACCCCCCAGAGCAACACACACATACACACACACACACACACATGCACACACAAGCACACACAAGCACACACACACACACACACATACACACCCACACACACACTCACGCACACACACAGACACACATACACACGCACACTCACACAGACACACATACACAAGCACATGCGCACATACGCACATACGCACACACACATGCACAGACACACATACACACGCACACACACATGCACAGACACACATACACACGCACACACACACACACAAGCACCAACAAACACACATACACACGCACATATACACAGACACTCACATGCACAGACACAAACACACGCACGTTTGGAACTGTCAAAATACACATCTGGCGAAACTGGTCAGCTTTCAGAAGCCAGGTGTGGACAGCATGAATATAAACAGGAATAAACAAACTCCATGATGTGCTAAATTCTGAGGTCATAGTACAATGTCTCTATAAATACTCCAGGTGTCAGTACTTTCCCATAACCCAAATCCACCCCCCCCCCCCACATCCAGCCTTAGTGCCTCCCCTGTACCTGTGCACTGTACACAGATTCCTCCCCTGTCCCCAGGTCCCATTTTAATCTGGAGCAGACCTTTCTATCCTCAGTCATGGCTGCTGCCTCTTTGGACAGGAGGAGAGCGTTTTGGCCGCCGCGGCATCCGCTGATTAAAATGTGGACTCTTCACTGCTCGTTTGGGGGGGGGGGGGGCGCTGTTAGTGCTGATGCAGCACAGTCCACAGCGTAATTCTGCTGAACGGGCCCCAGTGCTGAGGTAGGCCAAGAATGACCCCCCCCCCCCCCCCCCCCCCATTTAAAATAAAAAAAAATCTCCTTTGCAGCTGTATGATCAGCCAGCAGGTGGCAGGTAGTCCTTGGGGGACTGGGAGGGGGGAGGGAGGGAGGGTATGGCAGTAAGACTATGTGAGTGCACATGTGGGTTTTTTGGGGAAGGAGATTAAAAAAAAAGTCTCAGTTGCACTGGAACAAGGCAAAGTGATGACTGCATTCGTTTCAGAGAAGCAGAAACTGCTTGTTTCGCTCAAATGCTGAGGAGAAAAATTAGCCTCTCTGCATTTTGCCTGGCTGTGCGACAGGACATTTTCTGTCCTCTCCCTATTTCAGCTTTAATCGGGCAGCAGGCTGAAGATCAGACCTTACCCTGGGAGGAGCTCAGTCAGGCTCTTCTACACGTTCGCTCTCTGGTCTAAAGCTCCTAACCACACAAACACACTGGCAAACATACGCACATGCAGGTGAGCACATACACATAAACACATGCATGTGCACACTCATATGCACTCACACAGACATTCACGCATACTCAAGCACGTACACGCACACACACACACACACACACACACACACATGCATGCACACACACACACACAGACGCACACATGCACACGCACACACACACACACAGTGTTTCAGTGTTAGTGGAGTGCTTGTGACGGTGCGGGTTGCTGATGTCTATCAGACATGTGCAACTGTTGGCCGGCTCAGATTGGAGCCTGAACTTGGCACTTTAAAGCCTTAAGCACCGGACCTGGGTTTGATCGCGCATCTGCTGATCCTGCAGCTTAGCCAGCAATCCTACGCATCTGTGTCTTTGTGAGACTGGACAGCATGGGTTAAAAATAACGGCATGCCATCGCTCCGTCCAGACACAGCAGTACAGGAAAGCCAAGCGTTTCAATTAAAAGAGCCCAGACCGGGCTGCCCTGGTGGACTGCTTGTGCCTGAATGTTAACCTTGCAGTACACTCCAATAATAGCATGCAGTGTGGCAAATCAGACTGCCACCTATGATGTCACTTCCTGTTAAAGCAGTGAAACTTTGCAAGTAAACCAAATTCTGCTAAATTAAAAGTGCTCTTGTCATGGTCTGTGTTGTGACCTGTGTATTTCAAGTAAATTTCCCGGAAATCCACCTTTGATTTCCCCTTCAAATTAACCTCTTATCTAATATTGTAGAGTTTTTTTTCAAAGCAGACAGGGAAAGGTGTTTAGGAAGACAACAAAACAAATGCTCCCTGGAACAACTAGTGTTATTTCATTCATTATATTTATTTCAACATAATGATACAAAATATTTTGAAAGGCAGACAGCTGCAGATATGTAGCTCTGATTAGAATTATTCAATATTAAAGATATGTTTATCTTCCTGGTAAAATGAACCATAATACCATTTTCTATGGTGCGAGTAATGAGTAACAACTTTTTCATTTCTCAAATACTTATTGATTTTTTTCTAGCAGGCAGACTAACATTGCAATAAAAGCGTTTGCTTGAATTTGCTTCTCAAGCGTAGGGCCAAGAGGCAGTGTGATCTGAAAGCAAACCTCAGTCTCTATTTTAACTGCACGTGGTTGGATGTACCCTTGAGTATTCTGGGATGTCAGAAGAATGTCTCCCAGTTCTCTGAGCTCCTTCACTTGGTAAGAATTCACTTTGCTTTTGCTTTCCATACAAACTGTCTATACTACTATAAAACTGCAGATTTATGAATTAATATTAACAAGAACTATTAATATAATGTTCACAACTGACATATTACAATGCATGAAATTACACTGAATATGTATAAAAGATAAACCTAACTCTGTTTGATATTAAGACTAACTTTCAGTCAGCATATGAATGAGAATACTGTACATGAATTATAATCTAAAATGATTCAGATACAAGATATTTGTATCAGCCTTTGGATGTTGCCTGCGTCATGTTACATTATAAAGTAATCTCAGAAATTTTGCACAGGCACAAAAAGGCTTCATCGGTCCTGTTTCTGATACTCTTCCATCTTTTCACATCATGGTTTTTGTTCTTTCTTGCTCAAGACACCAAACCTGTCTAAACTCACCAAAAAACTTGTTTTTAATTTAACTCTAATTTAGCGTGTCTGTCATCCCAAAATCCTGAACGCTAAACCTCGCAATGAGATTTCTAGCACCAATCTCTCCTGACCTCTTAGTAACAACTATTTAATAACATATTGTTTATGTATATTCTTAGGATAGCAATATGTTGTAAATGGACGTGATGCAAATAATTATCATCTCTAATAGAACAGTTTTTTTAGGCTGTAAGCCAGTATCTAATATATTTTATTTATCACTTATTCCTGCGACTATTTACATTGCTTTGAAATCTGTACGTTGATGGCGGTGGTTCCGTGAGTTAAATTACTAAAGTTTCTTGTTTAGCTAAAGTACTGGAATCATTAATAAATCAGCAATTGCATACTTTATTTATCCATGAATAACATTTTAAACCCACATCAATCTGGTTTCAGGCCCAGCCATAATACCATCTCAGCTGTCTCTCATAAATGCAACAGATAATAAACTAAAATGCACAGCCTTGTTTCTAGATTTATCTATGGCTTTTGATATGGTTGACCACTCAATTTTATTGGGCAGGCTGTCCTCCATCGGCCTAGATGATAATGCAGGAATTTATTCCATAATTATTTGAATAACAGGACTCAAGTTATAGTAATAAATTAGGTAAAGCCACCCTTTTTGAATTTCAAAAAAGAGGTCCCACATGGGTCCATTCTGGGCCCTCTATTGTTTGTCAATTATATAAATGACATTGCCACTAAACTAGAGAACGCTGATGCACTACTTTATTCTTCAGCACCCGCATGTAGTGTATATATTCTAAGTTCGAAAATTATTCGAAAATCTTTTTTTTTTTAAGTTCGAACCTAAATTTGAGCATGCGAATATTAGTTTGGATCCCGCGTTTTGTAATTAACATAAATATACAGGCTTTAATTTCATGCGGCGAATCATGTTCATTCACGCAAAGTTCATTTCCTGTGCTAACGTTACAGGTCAGCTAACAATCTAGGCTAAATAATGTTCCCATGGTAGGCTATGTTTCCTTTCTGTTCTGAAGATTTTGATAAGATTGGATGGTGAAACTAAACAGAGTAAGTAATTTATGTTGTTTTATGCTACAGGTATTAGCTGTTTGAATAGCTTTTGTGTTAAGAAATAAACAGGATTTCCTATAAACAATCATTTCCCTATTATTGTGATTAATAAATGCAGAGTTGTGGCAAATTACATCCAAGAGAAAGTGCTTTATTCATTTGCGCATTAGGCTATAGAAACTGCAGGGGGCTCATTTATAAAATGAACTTGCGTGCATAAGTAAAGTGAAGACCTGACATAGAGCCACAACCGTTTCCACGGTCAAACTGATTCATGTTGAAATTTTATAAATCTCTACTTTGACGTGATTTTCTACGTACGCGCAACACAGCTGATCTAAAATACATTTTATAAATGAGGCCCTGTAGTTACCTAGTATGAACGTTCACCGATGTCCAGAGCAAATGGACTGATAAGTATTTATTTACTTTGCCAGCTGTAACTATAGCTTTCCTACTTTTTTTTATGGACTGGCGGCTGTCTGGAATTGATTATAATGATATCATTAAAGTGAAAGAAAAGGGATGCACGTGGCTAGTTTATTCCATGTAGTAATATATCTATTAACATTATACTTTTAGAGTTATTTGTAGCCATTAAGTGACAAAGTATTCTATGTGGCCCACGAACCCCCAGTGATTTTCCTATTTGGCCCACTTGCTGTTGAAGTCGAATAGCCCTGCCCTAGACCTGCAGAGGAAGCAGCATGGTATTTTACTTATTTAAAAAGCTTTACTGGAGAAACCTCCTCTCTGTTAAGCAAACTTCTGTCAATTAAGGTCTCAAATTACACCACAAGGTCTCAGAGTTACATTAATCTAGACATACCGCGATTTAGGACTGAATTGGATTTTCAGTGGTTACCTAAAGTGGTTTTTACACCCTATATGACGTGCAAAGTATTTCAAGAATCACTTAAGCTAACCTCACTGGAACATTTAAAATATCTGGTAGTTAATTTCTTAGAGAAGGAAGGCATGTATATCTGTATAGTATAACTGTTTTTATTCTTGTATATCTTATGAACTATATGCATGTGTGTATATATATATATATATATATACTGTATATATATATTTTTTTCCTTGTTATCTTTGTATGTATGCAGGTCTCCTGAAAGAGGGATTTCAGTCTCAGGGGGTTATGTTTTTGTGCTGTATTCAGACAGGTAGAAATCAGAGAAGGTTACAGAAGAAGAAGGGGCCTGAGAAAGAGCCCAGCCAGGGGACCACACCTCCACCTGCGCAGGAGGGCCTGCGGGTGGCTCCAGATCCAGACCACCCCACGCACCGCACCACGCATCTCGCCCCAGTGCTCCACTTTTATGTCAAAAGATCTGTTGACGTGAGCTTAAATCTCATTCAGCTTCGATTCTGTTTGAGGCGGATGATGTTCAGGTAAAATGACTCAGCAGACCGTGACCTTGCGGCCGTGGAGATGTTTTTGTCCCTACATGAGCAACAGCTTCAGCCTCGCTGAAAACCCACCGCACTGGCAATGCGTCACCTGCTCGATAATGACTAAGGCAACGGGGCGAGGTAATGGCAAAGCAAAGGTGTGGGCTCGATGCCAAGCTGGCGCACTGCTCTTATACCCTTGAGCAAAGGTACTTGCCTCGTTTCAGTAAATATCCAGCTGTATAAATGGATTGTATGTAAAAAATATAAGTACTGTACATAAGTTTCTCTGAATAAGAATGTTGGCTACATGCCCAAATGGGAATGATCTTAACTAATTAAGGACTATGACAGAAACTGCATGTGTTGGCTTGGATTCTGAGGTTCCTCTTCTGAAGTGACTGCATAAACAATTATTGGGCATTATCCTCTCTCTCTCTTTCACACACTCGAAGTATGACTTTTTCCAGCTTTAAGCTGGCTTGAGTTCCTGAATCAAGGCCCAGGACAGGAAGTGACCTCACAGGCCTGATAATGTATCTGCAGGGACTATAAATAACTTCTTTGCTGAGGTGGAGCCGTTTCCAGCTGAGCTGACCGAGGTGAGAGCTTTTGATGAGTACAGCAAACATGTTGTCTGATATGTTTACAACCAGGAATTTTTAATGCTTTTTGAAAACTGGAGGTTAGTACACAAACCCTCCCGCAGTCAGGGTGGAGTGGATTTTAGGAATGAACCTAGACTCCCGCTGTACAGCTGGCCACTAGGAGAATATAAATTTGGACAATGACTGCATTAATACCTGCAGTTATTTCAAGGCTACAGAGGTCAGTTATGTGTGTCACAAATGAGTCCAAAAAATAAACAAAACAAAGAACATCAGGCACACCAGCCTAACATATGCATTTAATCATGATACGTGTTGAAACAAAAGTAAGCAATATTAATAAATAAACATGATTCTCATAACATCCAGCCCATAATTACTGGTTCACGTGTATGTAATCATATTCATCAAAAGTTATAAAACTTCATATTTTGTCCAGGAAAATTGTTTACAAATTTTGTTCAAACACTGATTTGTATTCTCTGCATTAGACACACAATCTGCTGTCAGAATCTCTCTTATCCTTGAAAGAAAGACCTGTCCCACACACATACACACACACACACACACGCACACACACACACAAACACATGCACACACACACACACACACGCACACACACACGCACATACACACATACACACACACAAACACATGCACACACACACACACGCACACGCACACACACACACACCCACACACACACATGCACACACACACACACACACACACAGCTTTAGCCCAACATTAGAGGTTGCACATTCTTGTCAGACAGTAAATATTGTGTAAGGCCTTCTCCCAGCTTTCTCCAAATTGGATCAATACTCGCCGAAGGAAACGACCTTCTTCAGCCAAATGATGGATCCAAAGGTTAAAAAAGGCATAAAATACTTCAGCCCGCCATGAGTCCTCATGAGACCTGAGGCCAGGGGAAGGGGGGGTACGGGGTGGGGGTGGGGTGGGAGGAGCCGTACCCCCCACTGGTGGATTTTGGAGATTTATTTCTTCCATTTCAGATGTTATAGCAATTTTCCTGATGTCACTTTCAATTTAGGAGACAGCCCTGCCCCCGCGTTCTGCCCTGGCCCGGGCTGTATAGATTAGTCTGCGCTATGCACCATTCCAATGAGAAACGTTATTAGATTCAGGATGCAAGTTAATGAAAGAGCCCGAAGGGCTGCTGGTGTTGCAAAAGGGAGGGAGGTCTGAAACAGCGTGGGCACTCAGGACGATCATTTACATTGACCGTGACGAGAAATGCGACTGCCAGTCGCACCGTTAACGCAAGCTTCGACTGAAGCTCGGCAGGACTGTTACCGGCGTTTATGTCACGGCAATACGCAGCCCGCTTCTCGCAGGGCCGTACAGCTGGAATTCCACTGCAACCGTTCAGACGAAGCCCTTCAAGCCCCGGCACCACCTGTGACATGAGCTCACAGCCCCCAGTGCTCACACCACAACACCGTTCATCCGGAAAGTTCCGCCGCTCGCCAGCTAAACGCGCGGGAGAGCCTCTCCCACCGGGGCGATCGCTGCAGTTTACGAGAGATTCCAGCGAGCTCTCCGTCCTCCCTCACTGACAGGGTCAGCGATTGCAATTTGTTACATTAACTGGCTGTTTCCCCTGCAATGTCTAAATTAAACACAGAAGGCAAGGTTAAGTTATCCCCGGCTAAAATAAGGACGTTTGCAAAAATAGAAACAAAACTGACAACTGCCAGTCTAACCGTTTCATGGCTTACTGTTTAATCACAGGACAACTTGGATCTATGATGCCTTGATGTCATAGGCAAGAAAGAAACCGAAACGAACAGGATTTGATTTAAAGCCTGCAGTGAACGTCAGACAGAACGCGTCTGTCTCCAGAGGCCTGTGTGAAAACAGCCCTGCAGGAGCAGAGCCTAAAAGGGGGCAGGAAAACACGCTCTTAGGGCTCCCTTCTGTTTTCCGTCTCATTTGAAGTGGCTCCGGCCGGCTTCCTGAAGCTCCCCGAGCCACTTCCTGTGCGGGAAGGGGCAAACAGGACGTGGGAAGCAGGTGTTCCGTCTGGGGAAGAGAGGTCAGGGGAAACCGTGGCGAGAGGAAGCCACCCCATCGCCCTACACCCCCAGCCACACACCCCATCGCCCGCACCCCCAGCCGCACACCCCATCGCCCGCACCCCCAGCCGCACACACCATCGCCCGCACCCCCAACCACACACACCATCGCCAGCACCCCCAGCCACGGATATCGCCATGCCGACTGCGCTGGGCCCAGACGCCACACAGTCAGCTCCCGCCAATCACCCGCGAGGCAAACCCATCCCAGCTCGCTGGGCAAAGCCGGCAGCTGTTGCTTAATTTGTCTCCGCATACTACCCTCCATGCCGCTCTCTGCCTGCTCCCTGGAGCCCACAATAATGAGACACATGCTTCCGACAGCCGTGCCGCTGACAACCATCACAGGAAGAAAAAAAACACCACCAAAATAGGATGTGAAGCCGAGCACCACAGCTTATCAATCAAGTATTGAGCAGGGGCACATGCACAGCCCTGTGCGACACAAGCTCATTTTAAAATGGCGTAGGATTGTGCCTGTATGCCCCCACTTCAGAGGGCTAAAAAGCCCGGGATACAACACGAGAGAAATGGTTTCAGGCTCCCAGAAAGTGTGAGCTTTAGTTTTGGCTCGGGAAAACCCACCAAACCCGTGGCGCTGTCTGAGCGCAGCAGTTGAGCAAACTCTGGCCAGAAATCCAGGTTTCCAGGGATACCAGCAACAAATAGAGCGACCGGAGAACATCCAACAATATTCCCACGGCTGACCGTCTCTCCTGCGTGACGGCATGAGCTCTGTTTCTTGCTCTAAATCCCAGGTTACCACTTGTAAATAATTCAATTGTTTTCAAATGTTTTCATTTGTGAACAAGCACATGCGTGAGTGTGCGTGTTCCTAACCTCAAAGTGCGCACACTTACGAGGATCCGTGCACTAGTGGAACCACGTGAGGCTAGTGCAGGTGTAAGGCCAAGTTAAT
This sequence comes from Anguilla anguilla, assembly GCF_013347855.1. Lineage (NCBI taxonomy): Eukaryota > Metazoa > Chordata > Actinopteri > Anguilliformes > Anguillidae > Anguilla > Anguilla anguilla. Next base: position 2,789,640 of record NC_049212.1, read on the forward strand.
GGAACCAGTGATAACATGCTTTAGCATCACACTGCCAATCTGGCAAAAACAGCCCCCCGGGCCCAGGTCAGCTTTCTAGGAATACAATCTGAGACTTGGCTACAATTTTAGATACAACTCAGAAAACCTGATGGTGCTACACAGGATTTCCAGCGGTGTAAACCGTGAGCAGAGCAATGCCAGCTCGTGAATATGTATAGTGTTTTGGTGTCTAAAGCTGATCTATACTTATTAACAATGAAATAAATGAATGCTGCACGACCATACAGGACAACAGTCCATGGCGTAGAAATCAATGGCATGCAATCATGAACTACCAGCAGAGAAAATCAGTTCAAGGCAATTGTAAGTGGAATCAATTAATTGCCTAATTGAGCCACACCGCGGGCAGTGGAACTAAACATGCAGGGGCCACACACAGCGAATTCAGCCACACCAAGCGCTGGCCCTGCTTTTCAGCTACGCATCGGTCACTCTCTGCGTCACCGCACACCTGCGCAGCTCGTCCCCAATTACTGACATTCCCTCTCGTGCATTCTTTGAATCCAGGCATCAGGATGCCACCAGTGACTCATCAAATTTCCTTTGGCAATGAATTCTAAAGAATCAGAAAAGTAATCTGAACTGAAATAACTTTCAAAATGGCAGCTGATAGACTATCTCGCTTACCTCGCTGCTGTTTCACGAAATAATATGCAGCAATGTAGATAATTTCCTAAGATGGCTATGTATAAAGCTAAGTTCAACGTAACATTGTTAATTGTAATGCTAACAAGTTAGCAAACTCCCACATTTGAATCAAACAGCCTCAGGCTGGCTAATGTTAACTTGCTGCTAGTTACGCTTTGCTACTGCTGCAATATGCCATGCCCTGCCGTCAGCATATAGCCTACCGCTTATCCACTCCCATATGTTCCATCATAATATGACTACCACTATACCATATCTACAATATGCACACTTTATAGCCACATGTGGGCTACATATAGTCAACATATTTCTGCCATTAATAAAATTCCCTTATACTTACATTTAAAGTGCATTTTGTGTAGATTAACTGCACAAATTGGTCCAGCTGAAATCATGTACTATTATTAACCACATTTGATAGATACTTAATCTCACCCAGAGACTGCAAACCCACATGCATCATGGGAAATTTCATTCTATAAATGACAGCACTACCTGTGTTTTTACTAGGCAACCAGCTAAAAATACACGTAGGAAGCAAATGTTTTATAAAAAATGACTATTTTGCAAACGATTCATCTTCAGTTTGATGATGCAATGGAATCCATTCAATATCAGAAGAAATCCACTTCACTGAGGCTGCTGTGTCAGTGGAGTCACCTGATCAGTTCTGACCAATGGCATTCTGAGCCACTGCGCTATTGCGGTATGGCTACAGACAAGAGATTGGAGACAGGGCTTCAATGGCTTTCTCTTATAAAAAGTTAAGATTTTTAATGAGCCAAACTTCTAGACCAAACCAATCATTGTTTCAACAAATTACTACACATATTGACATTTATGATCACAGAAATTTAACCGATGAGGTTTTCTTTGGTCATCAAATTAGCTTTGTTTTCCCCAACGCTATTTTGCACTTAGCAGTGCACACTTCTGGGTGCTTCTCTGCCTGGCCCCTCCCACCCTCTCCAGTGCCTGAAAGTGTGCATGTTATTGACACTGCCATGTTACATTAAAGTTCACTCATTCTTCCTTGTTAATTTAAGTTTGCTATTCGGGCTCTAAAAGCAGGCTTGCCAGTCAATGAAAACCAAGGGGCAGTGACCATGCTGTCACTCCATACTGTGGGAAAATGTATAGATAAGAATGTAGATAAGAATGTATGAATGAATGTAATTTGTCCTTTCAAACCAAACTGCCCAGGGAATGCCATGATTGAGAGAAGGAGCATATATGTACACCATATTGAAGTCCTGAATTTATACTGAAAACAGGCTCCTAATAATCTCAGGCTGTTAAAATTCCAATGGGGAAAGTCATTATGGAAATTTTCCCCCGGCAGTGTTCTCAGAGGAAGTGATGTCACACTTCGGCTCTCTGGCGGCGCGGGTGTAAGAGAGCTGATGAAAAGAGGTGTGTGGCGCCCCATGGCTAACGGCTCGCGTGCCGGTCCTGAGCTCCCCCCCACCCCATCCCAAAGGCCTCTCATCCTGTCTGAGGGGATCACATCAGGGCTGAAGGATGAACTCACACTGTCTCCTCCGTCTGAAATAAGCAAGAGAAACGAACGGGCCTAGAGCTGAACACAGAACAGGCCGTGCTCCGCCACTGAACACAGAACAGGCCGTGCTCCGCCACTGAACACAGAACAGGCCGTGCTCCGCCACTCCGAGGATCCCATCGAAGCGAAGCCTCGCGTGAAACAGCACTGAACACAGATGGCTGAGGACACTCAGCAGCACTGAACACAGACGGCTGAGGACAGCGCTGAGCACAGACGGCTGAGGACAGCGCTGAGCACAGACGGCTGAGGACACGCAGCAGCGCTGAACACAGACGGCTGAGGACACGCAGCAGCGCTGAACACAGACGGCTGAGGACACGCAGCCGGGGCTGGAATTTTTAGCAGCTCCTGAATAGCGAGTCGGACTGCAAGTGGACACTCTGGATCAATCCAGCCCTCATTACCCCCCCCCCCCCCCCGCACCGTTCCTCCACTCCAAGGGGGGAGAGCTGGAAAGCAGCCGCAGGGCATTGTGGGAAGGCGCGGCTCACCTGTTTGATGCGGTCGGGGTTGACGGTGGTCTGCGGCTGCAGTATGCTAACGGGCTCGGCCTTCTGGGCGCTCTGGGGCATCTCGCGCACCTTCTCAGCGATGAAATTGTGGACCCCGTTCAGGGCCTCCACCGTGCCCTGGATCAGACACACCCTCTCCGTCGTCCCTGAGGGGGGGAGGAGACACACAAGCCCGGGGCGTCAGCACCCTGCCGACACTGACACGACGACCCATTCACACGACGACACGTCCATCGCATTTACGTTACCGGTGTTTACCAGACGCTCTTATCCAGAGCGACTTTTTCACATAGTATCCCTTCACACATCTGGGTACATCCTAATTCAGGTTAAGCGCCGTGCTCAAGGGTACAACCGCGGTGCCCTACCTGGGAATCACACCCGCACGCTCTGCGTGAAAGAGTGCAGGTCTTTCTACAGCCCAGTCCTGCCAGTGTGCTGCAAATTACACATATTGCAAATGGATGAAGTATGGGTCACTGTGGGAAAGAAGGATTTATAGAAAAAAATAATAAAATAACAACAATGTTGGAATGATGATGTGTTCTCATTTTCAGTGTGAATTCTACAGTAAGCACAGGGACATATGTGAGGACGCAACACCACACTGCAGCGGAAAGAAGCCCTTTGTACGTTCGGACTGAAACGTTATAAATGTTCCGCTTGTTTCACGAGGACAGCGATTAGCGCGTTAGCCCTGCACGTGTCCGCCAGCGCGCACGTACACAAAGCCTGTCAGCTTCATCCCCTGCAACCCAAATATGAAAACATAAACACGGAAAAGCACACTCTGCCAAGTCGTACACTTGCAAACCAATCAGCTCAGGCCTGGAGTGTCTGGGGGTGTATTCTATTGGGCCCAAAGAACAAAGCATAGCAGGGGTCAGGGGTCACCAACCACAGGAGAAATCCAGCCTAAGAATGTGGAGGGATTGCTGAACGTGGACAGAAGAGGAAAGATCTGGACACTGAGTAAACACGCAATTACATTACCAAAGAACACATTTACATATTTATATCTTTCACTCTATTGTTGCTGATATTTTGTAGAATCGTGGCAAAAAATTTGGTTTTTCACCACGAAAACAAAAACAGCAGTTAGTTGCACGTGTTGAAAGTGCCCTTGGGTGTAAGGCGGCTGTGGAGGCTCAGGGCACTGGGAGTGCGGAGCTGTGTCCTTATCACCAGCGTGCAGCACGCTTTCCGCTTCCTCCGCCCTTCATTGTTCAGCTGAGCGCAATTAGGTCCCGGCACTGAGCTATTAATACAGCCGGGCTGAGGAGCTCCGCTCCCTGGCCTGGGAGAAGCTTTTCCGCAGCTTGTGACAGCTGGCCTCCCTGGAGTAATCTGGGAGGCACCAATCACACCGTGGATTACTGGAGCAGAGATCAGCAGTGTGTGTGTGTGTGTGTGTGTGTGTTTGTATGTGTGCGTGTGTGTTTCTGTGTGTGTGTGTGTGTCTGTGTGTGTTCCTGTGTGTGTTCCTGTGTGTGTGTGTGTGTGCATGCGTGTGTGCGTGTGTGTCTGTGTGCGTGTGGGTGTGTGTGTCTGTGTGCGTGTGTGTGTGTCTGTGTGTGTGTGTGCGTGTGTGTGAGTGAGTGTGTGTGTGTGTCTGTGTGCGTGTGTGTATGTCTGTGTGTCTATGTGTGTGTGTGTGTGTGTGTGTGCGTGTGTGTCTGTGTGTGTGTTTCTGTGTGTGTGCGTGTGCGTATGTCTGTGTGTCTTTGTGTGTGTTTCTGTGTGTGTGCATGTATGTGTGCATGTGTCTGTGTTTCTGTGCGTGTGTGTGTGCATGTCTGTGTGTTTCTGTGTGTGTGTCCATGTGTGTGTGTGTGTGTGTGTGCGTGCGTGTGTTTGGTATTTGTGTGTGTATGCGTGTGTGTGTGTGTGTCTGTGTGCGTGTGTGTGTGTCTGTGTGTGTGTGTGCGTGTGTGTGAGTGAGTGTGTGTGTGTGTCTGTGTGCGTGTGTGTATGTCTGTGTGTCTATGTGTGTGTGTGTGTGTGTGTGTGCGTGTGTGTCTGTGTGTGTGTTTCTGTGTGTGTGCGTGTGCGTATGTCTGTGTGTCTTTGTGTGTGTTTCTGTGTGTGTGCATGTATGTGTGCATGTGTCTGTGTTTCTGTGCGTGTGTGTGTGCATGTCTGTGTGTTTCTGTGTGTGTGTCCATGTGTGTGTGTGTGTGTGTGTGCGTGCGTGTGTTTGGTATTTGTGTGTGTATGCGTGTGTGTGTGTGTGTGTGTGTGCGTGTGTGTGTTCGGTATTTGTGTGTGTATGCGTGTGTGTGTGTGTGTGTGTCTGTATTTGGTATTTCTGTGTGTGTGTGTGTGTGCGTGTATGTGTTCGTATGCGTGTGTGTGTGTTTTGTTTTTGTTTTTATTATTTCAGGGGGTGGGCCATACAGTCAAGGGCATGCTATCATATCCAATTCTATCATTTCAGTTTTTTTTCTGCCGGTTCATCTTGTGATAGTTGTTTTCTATTGTGCTCAATCTCGTACTCTTGTGAGTGTGTCTCAGCTTAGCAGAGATAGGGGCCAGCAAAGGGGACAGAGGGACAGATGAGGCCTTCGACTCTAAAATCTGGAGGGCACAGTAGCTGTCCCTCCCTGTGAAATATCTCCAGATTATATATCTGAGCACAGGCCCCTGTCTCAGCCTGCCCAGGAGGGGTCGCCTCCAGATGGCCTGAGGAGAAAATTAAGCCCCCTGTTTCTGTCGAGTCAAGGCCTCAATCTTCAGAGGGCCTTTGCTGTCCGTCAGTCGATGAATCGCTCAGTTTAAGCAAGTTTAAATATGAATAAGACTAATAAAGCTCGGAGAAAAATGAAATCTTGCTCCAGAAAGTACAATTTTTAACCTGAGAGAAAAAGATAACAGGGATGGCAGAAAGTATTTTCAAAAACAGCCCATGTAATTACCTCACTGTCTGTAATTGTCCTGTGCTGCAGGACCTCTTCAGAAAGAGAGAAGCTGTACAGCATTATTATTTGTGTGAGTCATATACTCCAATTCCCATGAGCCAAAGCGTTCACAATAGATGTGACCTCACACCTGCAGGACACTGCAAACCGCTGCGTGTCACGAGAGCGTCGCCTTGCTCCGATGCCCACAGAGCCGACCCTGATCACCGCTAACGGGCTAGCGTAGGCGGCTGGGTCCTCTGCAGCCACCGGCGAACACAACAGCCAGCTACAGACCCCCCCAAACCCCACCGTACACACAACAGCCAGCTACAGACACCCCAAACCCCACCGGCGAACACAACAGCCAGCTACAGACCCCCCCAAACCCCACCGTACACAACAGCCAGCTACACACCCCCCCAAACCCCACCGTACACAACAGCCAGCTACAGACCCCCCCAAACCCCACCGTACACAACAGCCAGCTACAGACCTCCCCAAACCCCACCGTAAACACAACAGCCAGCTACAGACCCCCCCAAACCCCACCGTAAACACAACAGCCAGCTACAGACACCCCAAACCCCACCGTACACAACAGCCAGGTACACACCCCCCCACCGTAAACACAACAGCCAGCTACAGACCCCCCCAAACCCCACTGTACACAACAGCCAGCTACAGACCCCCCCCCCCAACCCCACCGTACACAACAGCCAGCTACAGACCCCCCCCCCCCAACCCCACCGTAAACACAACAGCCAGCTACAGATCCCCCCCCCCCCCCAAACCTCCCCATACACAGCAGCCCCCACCAGATCCCTGCTCCCCCCCCCCGCCAACGTTTCTGCCGCTGCTTTTCCACCGAAGCTGATGTTATGCTGGGCACATCTTCACTCAGGTGAAGACAGAAATCTCAAAATGAAAACTTCCGCATGGCGTTAGAGAAGGATAAACTTGTAGAGGGGAAGATACTTAAATGGGCAACTTTAATCTTTAAGCATTCAGATATTGTGGATTTATTGTAAGCTTATTAAAAGGCCCTCTTTAACCCTCACCTAAGCCTGGTAAATTGACCACCTTTGCACTCTGCCAGGATTACAAGGCTCGTGTGAGACTTACACGTTTTAGTAATTTCCTTGTTTAAGTTTCGAGTTTCGAAGTATAGCATACATAGAATCCACGGCAGAGTCACGCTGAGCTCCAGACTTGAGCGGTGACTCAACAGAGTGACTTAGCACAGTGACTTGGCTGGCTGCGAGCCTGACGTCTCTTTCTGTCACTGTCAGGGAAGTTCTGACCACGACAGGCTAATCCATACCATGCTAAAGAGACGGATTGATTATTTGATCAACTGGGGATGAGGGCCTTGGAACACAGATTTCAATATCAATAACCTGACAGATGGTTTTCACATGTAAATTAACACAATCAAATACTCTGAACAAAGCAGGCCAGGGGTGATACCAGCAGGCCGGGGTGATACCAGCAGGCCAGGGTGATACCAGCAGGCCAGGGGTGATACCAGCAGGCTGGGGTGATACCAGCAGGCTGGGGTGATACCAGCAGGCCGGGGTGATACCAGCAGGCCGGGGTGATACCAGCAGGCTGGGGTGATACCAGCAGGCCAGGGTTATACCAGCAGGCCGGGGTGATACCAGCAGGCTGGGGGTGATACCAGCAGGCCAGGGTGATACCAGCAGGCCGGGGTGATACCAGCAGGCCGGGGTGATACCAGCAAGCCAGGGTGATACCAGAAAGCCAGGGTGATACCAGCAGGCCAGGGTGATACCAGCAGGCTGGGGTGATACCAGAAAGCCAGGGTGATACCAGCAGGCTGGGGTGATACCAGAAAGCCAGGGTGATACCAGCAGGCCAGGGTGATACCAGCAGGCTGGGGTGATACCAGCAAGCCAGGGTGATACCAGCAGGCTGGGGTGATACCAGAATGCCAGGGTGATACCAGCAGGCTGGGGTGATACCAGAAAGCCAGGGTGATACCAGCAGGCCAGGGTGATACCAGCAGGCCAGTCCAGCACACCAGCAGCCGCCTGCAGACACAGGAAAGGCCACCTCCCCGGGTCTTTGATTTAGACCTTCCCAAACTGGCGTCTGCCGGACCCTCCCCTCCCAGAATGCACGGCGAGCGGGAGGTCGTGCCCTAGCCGAGGTCCTACAGATGTTTCCGGGCTTCC